>NC_090828.1:63227334-63530364 GCF_028021215.1 Eschrichtius robustus
GAATCAGCTTTGGTAGATACTGCCAATGAGTTTTCTGAAGTGGTTGTACAATACTTTTGTTGTATGTGCCTTTTGGTTCCAGTATTAGTGAGAGCTCTCATTTGCAAATAAGAGATGCCCAGCTTGAAGTAGTTTAGGTAAAATTGGGAATGTATTGCTTCATGAAACAAAACTGTTGGACACTGTGGTGACTTTAAGAACATGTCCGTAAGTTCTTTAATGTGACTTTCTTCCAACGACTAAGGCAAAGTGATAGTTTGTGATTTTTGGAGACTAGGTCATAAAAGCATTTTGATTTCCTCCTTGCTGTGTCTCTTGGATCAGTCACTCTAGGGGAAATCAGCTGCCATGTCTTTAAGACACTCAAGCAGACTATGGAGAGGCACGTGTGGCAAGAAACAGGCTTCCTGGAAAAAGCCATAGAGGAATTGAGGCCTCCTGCCAACAGCCATGTGAATGAGCCATTTAAAAGCAATCCTCTGGCCTCAGTCAAGCCTTCAAATAACTCCAGTCCTTGTTGACATCTGACTTCAATTACATGAGAAATTGTGAGCCAGAACTGTTTCGCTAAGCTACTTCTGAATTTCTGATCCACAGAAGCTGTGGGATAATAAATGTTATTTTAATTCATTAAGTTTGGGCATGTATTTTATACAGCAATATATAACCAATACAGAGAAGAAAAAATAGATGGAATGTCACGGAACTTCTCTCTTGTCTAATTCTACTTACCTGTTTTTTGGCTTCATTCTCTTGACTGACTCCTTCAAGAGGCTACGTCACATCTTGATAAACGGAGTCTCTGCCAGCTCCAATTATAAAATGCCAGAGAAGTCTTTGGTTAGCATTGCAGTGACAGCCCCAAAATTTGTGCCTCCCCTTACAAAGTGAGGGGTGTCACTGGGAAATGTTTGTGCCTCCCCTTACAAAGTGAGGGGTGTCACGGGGAAATGTCTGTCCTGCTAAGAACTACGTTTTCTTGCATCTGAGTAAGCATATGCAAATACTTCTCATCAGTGGAAAGTGCATGAAAATGATGTGTATTACATCCAGACCAAGATGTTTATGAAGTGCTATGCCTTTTCCATGTCATCTCTTCCTGTTTCCATCAGCTGGATCCAGAGTATTTTAAAGCCTTGGGAGATTATTGAAGAAGCCTAGTTTCCTGAATCTCTGTGTGGAGAAAAGTCCTCCACTGACCAGGGATACCCACTGGTTGTAATGTGATGTGATTGAGAAATCAAATTCTATAGATTAAGCCACTGATATTTGGCTTTATTCATTACAGCAGACATCATTACCCATCTAATAGGCCAAGGGCCTGAAGCAGTACTAGATTTGGTCTAGCCTGGGTCATTTCAGTCTTTGTAGTGTGAAGTATGGAGTCTGATACCAAAAGAGGGGAAGTAGGTGGGCTGGGCTACTACAATTAACCTACCTTTACTTTAGAACAATGAAAATTTTTGCTTCTACCCATAGATAAATAAACTATTGTTTGTTCTAATTTTCTATTATATTGCCAATATTATGTTTAACTTTTTTAAAGTGCATGTCTGTTGTCACATATATTTCACAGTAATATAAACAAGTGTATAAATTTGAACATTCTATAGAGGTTTAAAATTTAATAATTGCCCCTAACCCTTTCCAATTACATTTCCTTGAGGTATCTAATGATACTCTTCTCTATTCCTATTCTAACATTAAAAATCCTTATTTAGTATCCTTCCTCCCTCCCTTTGACAAAAATGAGATCACATCACACATATTACATATTATGCTTTCATTTGCATAAAAATATATCATGAACATCTTTGATATCTATACAGCATTCCATAGTATGGACATGCTATAATTTATCTAGCCATTCTCCTACTGGACATTTCAGTTGTTTCAAGTTTTGGTTAATATAAACAATACTGTAATAAACATCCTTTTATGTATATCCTTACATATTGAGGCTTATAAATCTGTAGGAAAGATAGCCAGAAGTGAGATTATTGGGTCACATAATACATACACTTTTAATTGTGACATGTAGGGCTGATTAGTATCCTGAAAGGTTGTAGCACTTCAAGGTTGTATGAAAGTGGCTATTTTCTCCCACGGAAGTTGTTTTCAGTCTTTCCAGTTTTTGCCAATTTAATGGGTAATAGAATGGTATCACTGTATTTTGTAATTTCCTGATTACCATTGAGGTTGGCCATTTTTCTATTGAATCCTTTTTTAAAAATTGTAAAATATACAAAACATAAAATTTACCATCTTAACCATTTTCAAGTGTACAGTTCAGCAGTGTTAAGTACATTCACATTGTTGTGAAATCAATCTCCAGAACTCTTTTTGTCTTTCAAAACCCCCCATTAAGAAACTCCCCATTACCTTTTGCCTCCAACCTCTGGCAACCACTATTCTATTTTCTGTTTCTATGAATTTGACTATTCTAGATACCTAATATGACTGGAATCATATAATATTTGTTCTTTTGTGTCTGGCTTATTTCTTTTTTTTTTAACATCTTTATTGGAGTATAATTGCTTTACAATGGTGTGTTAGTTTCTGCTTTATAACAAAGTGAATCAGTTATACATATCCATATGTTCCCATATCTCTTCCCTCTTGCATCTCCCTCCCTCCCACCCTCCCTATCCCACCCCTCTAGGTGATCACAAAGCACCGAGCTGATCTCCCTGTGCTATGCGGCTGCTTCCCACTAGCTATCTATTTTACATTTGGTAGTGTATATATGTCTATGCCACTCCCTCACCCTGTCACATCTTACCCCTCCCCCTCCCCCTATCCTCAAGTCCATTCTCTAGTAGGTCTGTGTCTTTATTCCCGTCTTGCCACTAGGTTCTTCATGACCTTTATTTTCCCTTAGATTCCATATATATGTGTTAGCATACTGTATTTGTTTTTCTCTTTCTGACTTACTTCACTCTGTATGACAGACTCTAGGTCCATCCACCTCACTACAAATACCTCCATTTCATTTCTTTTTATGGCTGAGTAATATTCCATTGTATATATGTGCCACATCTTCTTTATCCATTCATCCGATGATGGATACTTAGGTTGCTTCCATGTCCTGGCTATTGTAAATAGAGCTGCAATGAACATTTTGGTACATGACTCTTTTTGAATTATGGATTTCTCAGGGTATATGCCCAGTAGTGGGATTGCTGGGTCATATGGTAGTTTTATTTTTAGTTTTTTAAGGAACCTCCATACTGTTCTCCGTAGTGGCTGTATCAATTTACATTCCCACCAACAGTGCAAGAGTGTTCCCTTTTCTCCACACCCTCTCCAGCATTTATTGTTTATAGATTTTTTGATGATGGCCATTCTGACCGGTGTGAGATGATATCTCATTGTAGTTTTGATTTGCATTTCTCTAATGATTAATGATGTTGAGCATTCTTTCATGTGTCTGTTGGCAATCTGTATATCTTCTTTGGAGAAATGTCTATTTAGGTCTTCTGCCCATTTTTGGATTGGGTTGTTTGTTTTTTTGTTATTGAGCTGCATGAGCTGCTTGTAAATCTTGGAGATTAATCCCTTGTCAGTTGCCTCATTTGCAAATATTTTCTCCCATTCTGAGGGTTGTCTTTTGGTCTTGTTTATGGTTTCCTTTGCTGTGCAAAAGCTTTTAAGTTTCATTAGGTCCTATTTGTTTATTTGTGTTTTTATTTCCATTTCTCTTGGAGCTGGGTCAAAAAGGATCTTGCTGTGATTTACGTCATAGAGTGTTCTGCCTATGTTTTCCTCTAAGAGTTTGATAGTGTCTGGCCTTACACTTAGGTCTTTAATCCATTTTGAGTTTATTTTTGTGTATGGTGTCAGGGAGTGTTCTAATTTCATACTTTTACATGTACCTGTCCAATTTTCCCAGCACCACTTATTGAAGAGGCTGTCTTTTCTCCACTGTATA
Source organism: Eschrichtius robustus (assembly GCF_028021215.1). Classification (NCBI taxonomy): domain Eukaryota; kingdom Metazoa; phylum Chordata; class Mammalia; order Artiodactyla; family Eschrichtiidae; genus Eschrichtius; species Eschrichtius robustus. The sequence goes on from NC_090828.1 coordinate 63,231,266, forward strand.
TGCTTGCCTCCTTTATCAAAGATAAGGTGACCATATGTGCATGGGTTTATCTGTGTCTGGCTTATTTCAGTTAGCATAGTGTCTTCAAGGTTCATCCATATTGTAACGTGTCATAATTTCCTTCCTTTTTAAGGCTGAGTAAAATTCTGTTGTATGTATATATGACATTTTCTTTATCCATTCATCTGTTGGTGGATACTTAGATTGCTTCCACGTTTTGGCTATTGTAAATAATGCTGCTATGACCATTGCTGTACAAATATCTGTTCAAGTTTCTGCTTCAGTTCTTTTCAGTATATACCCAAAAGTAGAATTGCTAGATTACATGATAATTCTGTTTAATTTTTTGAGGAACCACCATACCATTTTCCACAGTGGCTGCACCATTTTACATTCTTACCAGTAATACACAAGGGTTCCAATTTTTCCACATCCTTGTCAACACTTGTTATTTTCTGATTTTTTTTGATAATAGCAATCCTATTGGGTGTGAAGTGGCATCTCATTGTAGTTTTGATTTGTATTTTCCTAATAATTAGGGGTGTCGAACATTTTTTCACGTGCCTGTGGCCATGGAGTAAGGTCTATTGAAGTCCTTTGCCCATTAAAGAAATTTTTTTTGTCATTGGGTTGTAGGAGTTCTTTACATATTCTAAATATTAATCCCTGCAGATACATCATTTGCAATATTTTCTCCCATTCTGTGGGTTGCCTTTTCACTCTGTTGATAGTGTCCTTTGACGCATGCAAGTTTTTTTAGTTTGATGAAGTCCAGTTAACCTATTTTTTTTCTCTTGGTGCCAATAATTTTGGTGTTATATCCAACAAACACATTTTTTTTACTGGCAGAATTACTCCAGGAGAAAAAGCATTCATTAACTTGTGAGAAAAAAGAAAAACAGTTCCTGATGTTGGGAAACTGATCTGATGTTCATAGCTAAGCCTCAGTGTTATTTCAAACTAATCTGACACAGTTTAAAGCATATTGGCCTCCTGTGGGAATAAGGAGTCTCATAGAACATCAAGATCAGACAAATTCACTGTGCAACACAAAATACCAAAGATTCCCCTCTTGCTAAATGAATGAATGCTACTTCTTTACCAATTTCAGCTTTATCCCCGCTTCGGTCAGCCTTCTCTACAGTTAAAATTTATTAAGGTGCCCAGTCATAGAATTGCCCTGTTTCCTGACAGCACCCAAGATAGAGCAAACCTCATCTTCCCTAGGCCCTCCCCGAAATTACCCACCAAAGCCCAAATCCTGTAAGAGGTTCTTTCTAACACTCTTTTATTGAGCTGCCAAATGGTTTCCTACAGTGTTCATTTTCCTGAGCTGTAACAAGAAGTCCATCAACTGCAGGTTCCTGGTGGGTTTTGGCTGAAGGGCATTGACATTTGCTAAGAGGAAAGTTAGAGCCACCCTTTGTTAACCACTTGTCAGCCCTTGTAAAAGATGCTTCTTCGTGACTTAAATCGTTAGCTAAAATGAAATTTTATAGCTGTGGATTTAAATTATTACCTTAATTTTGTCCTCAGGTGTGATTTGTATATAAATATGTATTTTATGAATGCCCTAGACTGCAAGTAAAGAAAAAAGTCGCTAACAGTGACTAAACAAAAAGGATTTTCTTTTCTCACATGGACAGTGTTTCTAGAGGAAGGCAAGCTGTTGGCATCTGTTTGTTCCTTAGACTTGTCTCCTAATAATTCCACAAACGGGTGAGAAGGAGACAAACAACCCCTAACAGGTGAAGAAACTGTCCTGTCACTATCGTTTAGGCCTTACTGTTGCCAGGAGCTGATCTGGCACTCATAGCTCAGCCTTGGTATTCTGTTGAACATAACAAATGCACAGAATACCAACATGAAACAAGGTTACTCTCTGACTGATGGGTCAAGACCAAAACAAGACCATTCCGTAATTATACCTGAACTCAGACAAAAACAAGAATATTGTCCAAACCGGGACTTCCCTGGTGGTGCAGTGGTTAAGAATCTGCCTGCCAATGCAGGGGACATGGGTTCGAGCCCTGGTCCGGGAAGATCCCACATGCCACGGAGCAGCTAAGCCCGTGTGCCACAACTACTGAGCCTGCGGTCTTGAGCCGGTGAGCCACAACTACTGAAGCCTGCATGCCTAGAGCCTGTGCTCCGCAACAAGAGAAGCCACCGCAATGAGAAGCCCGCACACTGCAATGAGTAGCCCCCACTTGCTGCAACTAGAGAAAGCCCGCGCGCAGCAGCAAAGACCCAACGCAGCCAAATATAAATAAGTAAATCAATTAAAAAAAAAAAGAATATTGTCCAAACCACAAAAAATGACCAAACATCCACCTATCTTGGCTAATATGAGTGAGAGCTGCTGCTTCACCAATTACAGCTTCAACCTCACTTCTTTCTGCCTTCTAGATAAAGTTTATTAAGATACTCAGTGAAATTCTCACAGCAGCTAATGTAGAGAAAAGTCCCTCTTAAACCCCCGAATCACTTAACACAAGGCCAAATACTATAGTAAGTTCTTTCTAACACCATCTTAAGTTGACACCCCTTAGGGTGTGTTCTGCTTCATTGCAACCAACCAGTAATTCCAACTTTAGGTGTATTCCTGGTGGTGTTTGACTGAAGGGCACTGACACAGGTCATGCTGAGTCTCATCCCTATGCTTTTTCTCACATTTGTTCTGAAACCCCTTCTATCCTGTGCATTCAGATGAACCTCAGTTTTCATATTTATTATCAGTTGATCTAGTTCCCAACAATCCAAATCAGTGCTACTCCAAGAGTGCTCTGTGATTAGTGGTTGCCTAGGGTGTTCGGGGTGTGGGGGGAGTGACTGCTAAATGGTTACAGGGTTTCTTTTTGGAGTTATAAAAATATTCTAAAATTGATTGTGGTGATGTTCCACAACTCTGAATTAAGAAAAGCCACTGAATTATACACCATAAATGGGTGAATCGTATGGTGTGTAAATAATTTCTCAATAAAGCTCTTAAATTTTTTGTGGTCTGGGACTGGTACCTGCCTACCACTACGCAAGTGCAGGAACTGAGAGAAGTTTGATGCTTTTGTAGCATTCGATAGTTATTCCATACGCGTTGAACATAAATAAAAATCTTGACGTGTCTTTTCCATGTTTAAGTTTTCAAATTTCACTTTTCTAAGTATTCATTTCTATTGTATATTATAAAAATATCAGTCTTCACGGACTGGGAGAGAACCTCATATAGTTGAGAAACACGTGCCCTAAGGACCTATAACTTCAAGACGTGGGGCCCGAGTGTTTCAATGAGGAACTACAATACCCAGAATTCCCGCCAAATGCGTAAGCGACGTCTATTCCGCCGACCTCGGCGCGACGTGCCCTTGGGCGTGTAGTGCGTGCCTTTGGCGGTGCACGCTGTGTTCGCCCGGCCTTTTTTCATGGTTTGGGGACGGGCACCGCTAGAGGTAAGGTGATGTCTTTCGAGGAAAGGCTAAAAACTCTGGGATATGAGGGAGGCGTGAGCGACACAACCGAGCCTGTTGCGTCCCTTGCTGGGAGACGTGGAATAGCCTGGAGTTCTGAGCCCTCGTAACCAGGCTTAACCGCGATCCTTCAGAAAAGTTCCCAGGCGTTGAGGGGAAAAACTTGCCCGCAGGTCCCGGCCGGGTGGCGGCGATAGGTTTTCTTTTTGCTCACAGCACGTTCTCGGGCCGGGGACCTTGGGTTCGGCTGAGAAACGGAGGCTTTCTTCCGGGTATTGGATTTCCCGGAGCGCGGAGGACTAGGGCAGGGCTGATCCCTCTCCCAGCCAGGACCGGGAGACCAAATTCATTCGTTCAGCGCCACTGTGTGCCAAGCGCGGAGGATGCCTGCCATTTGCAAAGGGTGGTGTTGTGTATCCTGCACAATACCTGTTCACGGCGGGTAACCTATCTCTCATTTATAGTCCCAAGGCCCGTCCTTTGGTTAAGTCACTTCCCCAAGGTCACTTAGCTGGGGACTTGACACCTTGGTATTGTAACCAGTGAGCTCCTTCCACTTTCAGATGTGAATAGGCAGGAGACTCTTTTTTTTGTGCAGAGTTTTTTGTGTATGTGTGTGACCCAAGTCGGCTTGGGTCGGGATGCTGTACAGATTGCCACAAAGTAGTCAATATTGTGTCATCGTTTTTTCTTGGGTACAGACCGTTTGGCGTAGCCATAGGATTCTGAGGCATACATTTAGTGTTGGTTTGTTGATGTAATGAGGATGTTCAAGTTGAAAGAGCTGGGTGGTTGTCCCAGCTTCATTAGTACTAGAGTAGTTTTTTTTAACCTTTTTGAACCTAGCTTTTCTCTGTAAAATGCAAATGATAACATCTACCTGGCAGGTTAATTGAGAGAATTTAATGGGATAACATATTTTAAAAGTCCTTTGTAAAATGTTGCAGCAGTGTTAGATGATAGGATTTTAGTCCCAGCTTTTCTAACTATTGTTTCTCAACTAGAAATATAGACATTTTTAATATATTTTAAAAACAAATTATTCTTTTTCTTTATTGTGTTTGGTTCTCCTGTTGCATCACTACGCAACTACGTTACTTGATTTCTTCATATGTCCTGATTGGGCATTAATCATCTCATTTATTGCTTAAAACCTACTTAAGGTCAATAGTGATTAAACTGTTTGAGTTCTGTTAGTGTACAAGGAGAAAGGAGCAAGAAATTATCTTGAAAGCAAATATACCAGAAATTATCCCTCTGAAAAAAACATTTTTTATTATGGCTCTGAATTAATGGCTACTCTTCGTAGAAACTATAAAGGCAATATGTTTATTTATTTCAGTTGTGTTCTTTTATTTAAAAAGATGCTTCTTTTTGGTTTGGGATTTTTTTTTTCCCCTTCTGCTTTTATAGTCAAATTTGAAAGCTTCATGTTAAGTGTCAGATTTAACATTTTTAAAATGGAGTGCGGGGGGCTTCCCTGGTGGTGCAGTGGTTAAGAATCCACCTGCCAATGCAGGGGACACAGGTTCGAGCCCTGGTCCAGGAAGATCCCGCATGCTGCGGAGCAACTAAGCCCGTGTGCCACAACTATTGAGCCTGCGCTCTAGAGCCCGCGAGCCACAACTACTGAAGCCCATGTGCCACAACTACTGAAGCCCACGAGCCTAAAGCCCGTGCTCTGCAACAAGAGAAGCCACTGCAATGAGAAGCCTGTGCACCGCAACAAAGAGTAACCCCCGCTCACCGCAACCAGAGAAAGCCCGCACACAGCAGCGAAGACCCAATGCAGCCAAAAATAAATACTAAAATAAAATTAAATAAATAAATAAAATAGAGTGTGGAAGGAAACCCCTTTTCCTGGATATTTAGTTTTGGGTTAAATCCTGCTCTCAGGTTCAGGCTAAGAACAAAGTGTGTAGTTAATGGAGGAAAAGCTTGTTATTTTAATTAGAATTTTGGAATTTGATAGTTATAACTGTGTTAAACTGATTTCTTTACAGAAATTGCATATTGGAATGGGATTTGGAGTCATCATAATGGAAGCAAGCTACATGAAGGAAAAACAGTTATTTTTATACCAGCATATTGCACCTGACTGCTAGTTGCAAATGGTTTTCTTTACCTAAGAAAATTTGTGATGTAAATGAAAAGATAGTTTTTTTTCCTAGACTGATTGTTTACAATATGCTTCGCCTAAGAGCTATTTGTCCATTCTCCTGGAGAGTGTTTCAGTTTCGACCCTTTAGTTTCGAACCATTACTTAATCAGATGAATAAGTGTACAGATGAAGAGCAAATATTTGATCTTATTGAAAAAAACAAAGACATGCTTTCAGAAAAGCAAGTGGCATGTGCACTCAGTATGCTTTGGCAGTTTCAAAAGCAGAAGAGCAGCTTGTTAAAAAATGTGGAATGTATTAGAGACCATCCCCAATTTCTTACTCTTCATAATTTAACTACAACTAAAATGGAATTCATGAATGACAGTACCTTGGTGAATGTGTTGTACATCATACAACAGTAAGTAATGTACTTTTAGATTTTATAGAAATGATTGTAGTTTATTTTTATATTTAATTTTCTAAAAATCTCTTTAAAAGAAAAAAATGATTTTTCCCTTTAGTTTTCCTGATAAGCTAATTTTTTTTATCTTATTTATTTATTTTTGGCTGCATTGGGTCTTCGTTGCTGCACGCAAGCTTTCTCTAGTTGTGACGAGCGGGGCTATTCTTCATTGCGGTGCACGGGCTTCTCATTGCAGTGGCTTCTCTTGCTGCGGAGCATAGGCTCTAGGTGAGCAGGCTTCAGTAGTTGCAGCATGGCGGGCTCAGTGGTTATGGCACACGGGTTTAGTTGCTCCACGGCATGTGGGATCTTCCCGGACCAGGGATCGAACCCGTGTCCCCTGCATTGGCAGGTGGATTCTTAACCACTGAGCCACCAGGGAATTGCCCTGATCATCTAATATTTTAAAGATATGTAGAGGATATTCTTTGATTATGGTAATCATTTCACAGTGTATATACATATCAAAACATTATGCTGTACAACCTAAATATATACAATTTTTGTTAAGCATATGTCAATAAGGTTGGGAAAAAATTTGAAAAGAAATTTTACATCATTCACAAGAGAATCCAGCCTTCAGAAGAGCTGGATGCCCTAAATGAAGAATTCAGCAGCTATATAAAGGAAAAAAGGACACAAAAGTTAAAATTAATCTGTTTATTAGTCTCATTGGTGAAATTATCCAAGGTGCAAGGGCCATTTAGCTATAGATGTCAGCACTGTACAGAGCAGAGATACAGTTGTTTTTATTAGGGTGTCAGCGTATACAAGAAAGGGGCTTAAAAAAAAAGAAAGGGGCTTAAGGCTTTACTTATTTTGGGGGGTGGTGTTAGACTGAAAAAGAGTGACATCCCTTTTTTGGTGGTCTTTCTCAGATTTGCAAAGTTTTTTCTCTGAGGTACATGGTGGGATGGGTAAGATAATCAGTTTTGTTTTCTCAGTGGTCATATTAGTTTGGAAAGTGCTGAATCAGACAAAATTAAACAGATCTTTATTGCAGGACTCTTCAGAGCCTTCAGAGCCTGCAGGACTCTTCAACATACATATGCTAATGTATATTGTGAACCTTTCAACGGGGGTATTTTCCAAACTTACTTATCCACAAAACATTGTGTTGAACACCTCACAAGAATACTGCACAGATGGAGAAATGCTGCTTCATGGTGATTTGCCCCCAAACCGCATTTCTGTGTATCCCTCCTAAGTCATATTTTAGTAAGGAAAGGATTTTAAGAGTAAAATATAATTTTGTTTTCAAGTTTTTAAAATAGCATGTAGTTTGATTTTGTTTCATGACTCAACCTGAAAGTCTTTGACTTTTAGGAGACAAAATAACCTAGCCTTAACATTATAAAGATGTTGAAATCGGTTAAAAAGAGATTTTTATATGTACAACATATAATATATATTGCTTAATTATATGTAGAAAATACCCATTGTTAGTGAAGGTATATGCTTTGCATTGTTAAATGTGAAGGAACTGCTGTATGCTTCTGGTGGTATAATACGTATCCAGAACTATAAAAATGTCCTTGGACCCAATAATTTTGCTTCTAAGATTTATCCTAAGAAAGTAATCTGAGATACATGTAAAGATTCTTGGGCTTCCCTAGTGGCGCAGTGGATAAGAATCTGCCTGCCAATGCAGGGAACATAGTTTCCATCCCTGGTCTGGGAAGATCCCACATGCCTCTGAGCAACTAAGCCCGTGCGCCACAACTACTGATCCTGTGCTCTAGAGCCTGTGAGCCACAACTGAAGCCCACGTGCCTAGAGCCTGTGCTCCGCAACAAGAGAAGCCACCGCAATGAGAAGCCCGCACAGCGCAACGCAGAGTAGCCCCCGCTCTCCACAACTAGAGAAAGCCTGCGTGTAGCAATGAAGACCCAAAGCAGCCAAAAATAAATAAATAAATCAATTAATTTAAAAAAAAAGATTCTTGTACATGGTTATTCATCCCAACATTGTTTATAATATTGAAAAACTAAGATCCTAGTAAGTTGGTGAATGTTTAAATGATAATTTATTCACATAATTAATAGTATACAACCACTAAAAATTATGTTTTGAAGAATATGTAATGATATGGGCAAATGTCCACAATATAATGTTAACTTACTGAAAAAGGCAGGATATAAAAATGTAAAAGAAATATGTATATGTCTTTAAGTATGTAGAAAAATAACTGGGAAGAAATGCTCCAAGTTAATGATGGTGGGTATTTATGAGTAGCAGAGTTATAAAAGGATGAGAAGGGCATGGGATAAAGTATAGGGGTTTATTAGATTGTACCAAGAAATCAGAATACTGAAATGAGACCAGACCAGAAATAAGGACTGATTGTGTAAGAATATAATAGCTTGAGGTTTACTTTTGCATTATAATCCTTACTGCATGTATGTTTTTAATAATTTTAAAATGTTTCTGTATGGAAAATTACTTTCTCTTGATTTTATTGAGGTTTGGTTTTGAGGCCCATGACCCGCTAGTTGAAGCACTAGTTACAGAAGCATGGAGAAGACTGGAAAGGCAAGTACTCTGGGTGTTTCAGCTAAGGTCAGGGTTATCCTTTTCAGGGTTAGCACAGTGAAATCTTATAGGGAAAGAATGGGGAGCTGCTGCCTAACTATCAAGCTTCATTGAAAAAAATGTATTTAAATTCAGTTTACTTCGAGGGCTTTTTGATCGTGTAAAGTGTGTTAGTCAATCCTAGGGCAGACGAATAATCTTAGTCCTGTCATGAGCAATTATCCAAGGTATCCCGCAGTATACCTCCCGCAGTATCCAAGGACAATTGGTTCTATCATCCCCTCAGATACCAAAATCCATGGATGCTCAAGTCCCTTATATAAAATGATGTAGTATTGGCATAAAACCTACAGACATCCTCCTATCTACTTTAAATCATGTCTTGATTAATTACAATACCTAATACAATGGAAATGCTATGTAAATAGTTGCTCAGCATGCAGCACATTCAAGTTGTGCTCTTTGGAGCTTTCTGGAATTTGTTTTTTAACTGAATATTTTCGATTCGCTGTTGCTTGAATCCGTGGATTTGGAACCCTTGGATATGGAGGGCCGACTCAGTAGAGTCTTTAGGGGTTAAATTTGGTCATTGTTGGTAATAGCTCAAAACTTTTTTCTTCAAAGCAGCATTAAATGGTATGTGTATTACGCATCTTGAACAAATCATTTGTAGAATAGGTGCTTTTTTCTTTTTGGTTTTACTATCTACTACTTAAACAATTAAATTACAAATATACAATTTTACTTCCCAGTGAATCAGACATTTCTTTTTAATTTTTCTTAATTTCACAATAGCTCAGGTGATAATGACTTTGTTCTATGTGGTGTTTTTTTAATTTGTAGCAATACTTTTATTTTTTCTATAATACTAAGTAATAAAAATTTTTTAAACCCTAATTTGTATTCCATGTGTAGAATTTCTAGTAGAGTCATAGAATAAGTGTTAATTTCTGATTTTTTTATAGTCATGGTGGCCTATGATGTTAAATTTTCGTTACTGCAGTAACTTAAACGATTTTGCTATAATATCTATGAATTTGTTATATAAATATAATTTGTAATGATTCAAATAGGATAGATTATTATGAATTAACACTATATGGTGGATCATAGCAAGAATAATTAGCATACATTTGAAATTCAAATTAAAAACCCTCTGTATTATGGAAGATTTTAAACATTTACGAAAGTAGAGAAATTAGTATAATGAACTCCTATGTACGCATCATCCAGTGTCAACGATTACCAACATATAGCAGTCTTGTTTTGTCTAGATCACCTCCAGTTCCCTCCCTACCCTTCAGTATAGTTTAAATTGTGGTATCATTTCATCAGTAAATACCTTAGTATATATTTCTGATAGACAAAAAGCACTCTTTAAAAAATATATATAATCACCATGCCATTTTTATACCTACGAAAATGAATAATTATTCTTTAAATTCCCTAATAACTGAGTTCAAATTTCCTTGATTGCTCTATAAAGGTCTTTTTATAAGGCAGTTTGTTTAAATAAGTATCCAAACAAGGTTTACTGATTACATTTAGTCAAGTTTTTCTCTGCCTTTTTTGGTAAGTACTCATTTTATTAAAGAATATCATTTAAAATTATACCAATCATAAGTATACATCTTGATGAATTTTCACATACTGAAAATACACTTATACTTCTGTGTAATAGCACCAAGATCAAGACAGAGAATATCACTAGTTTCCCAGAAGTTTCTTTCATGCTCTCTTCCAATCACTCCCTACCTTCCCGCCCCAAGAGTGACCACTGTCTTGGCTTCTACCACCATAAATTAGTTTTGCTTTTATAAAAATGAAATCCTGGGAATTCCCTGGTGGTCCAGTGGTTAGGACTCGGCACTCTCAACTGCCGTGGCCTGGGTTCAATCCCTGGTTGGGGAACTAAGATCCTACAAGCCGTGCAGCGTGGCCAAAAAAAAAAAAAGAAAAAAAAGAGCAAGAAATCATATAGTAAGAACTCTTAAACCTAGTTTATTTCACTCAATATGTTTTAAAGATTCTTCCATGATATTGCACTATTTGTTCTTTTTTTATTGCTGTATAGTATTCTAGGAATATGTGCAATTTATGCACTGTACTCTTGATGGACATTGAGATTGTTGCTATTTAGCATTTAGTTTTTTGCTGTTACATATTATGCTGCTGTGCAATTCCTTATGCTTGTCTTTTAGTGAATTCAAAGTCTTTAAAAATCTGTAACAATTCTCCTTCCTGCTCTTGTCTTGCCATTTACTTGTTGAAGAAATCGGGTCATTTTTCCTATAGAAAAATTCTGAAGTTTTTCAAGCATGATTGTAGTAGAGGTTGTTTTATTTGTTAATATACAACCTTGAGTTGAAATTGTTCTGTCCTCAAAAAATTAATAAGTAAATGATTCAAACAATTTCAAGTGTTTTTTTTCCCTTTTTAAAATCTTCAAGTAGAATTTGGCTTTTTAACTCTTAGCCTGGGTTACTTTTATAATAATAATCAATATTTTAGAAAAATTCATTTTATAGTAGTAATATATTAGTATTTTTATTGCTTTTTATTTTATAACTGTGTATTATGTTTTAAGTGAAAATAAATAATAATGATCCCCTTTGTATATTTACTTTAATAGGTTTGATATTAACGTGCTGTCAAAATTTTCCTCTTGCCTGGCAGATCAACATTTATGTTTTAGTCCATTAATGGGAAAAATAGCTGATATTGTAAATAGGAACTTGGAAACCATACAGGACTTAAGGTAAATGTATTTAGGGGCTTTGTGTCATGGTGGAAGGATTCTGGGCTTTGAATGCACACACACTTAGACTTGCTAGTTCCTAACTATGTGACTTTAATCTCTTGGAAGTTCACTGTCCTCATCTATACAACAGGTATAGTAGTATCTACTGTGCAATGTTGCTGTGGGAATTAGAGATGAAATATGTAAAAGTATAACACAATGTTGTCGAGATTTGTGATTTTTCCTTACTTGCAAGCTAACATGTTTGCCTGCCATCCTTATGAGCTCATTTAACCTTAATTACCTCCTGGAAGGCCCTACCTCTAAATATAGTCATATTGCCAGCTAGGGCTTTAACATATACATTTGGAGGGGGGGGAACCATATTTCAGTCTATAGCATACACCAGTGTTCATAGCAGCATTAGTCACAATAGCCAAAGGGTGGAAACAACCTTAATGTCCATCAGCAAATGATTGGGCAATCAAAATTTGGTATATACCCACAATGGAATATCATTCAGCCTTAAAAAGGAAGGAAATTCTGATATATGTTACCACATGGATGAACCCTGAAGACATTATGCTAAGTGAAACAAGCTATACACAAAAGTACAAGTATTGTATGATTTCACTTTATATGAGGTACCTAGAGTAGTCAAATTCATAGGAACAAAGTAGAATGGTTGTTTCCAGGGGTTGGGGGAGGGGAGAATGGGGAATTAACTGTTTAATCGGTAAGGAGTTTTAGTTTGAGAAGATGAAAAAGTCCTGCAGACGGATGGTGGTGTTGTTGTACATCAGTGTGAATGTACTTAATACAACTGAACTGTACACTTAAAAATGTTTAAAATGGTAAATTTTACATTATATATATTTTCACACATACATGAAAGTAGCTTATAAAAGCAGAGACAATAAAAATCACTGTAAAGTAAATTTTTTTAACTTTAAAAAATTATTATTGACCCATTTGAGAATCTAATGAAATCTTTGGACATTTCCCCACTCCAAACTGCAATTACAAATATATATACAATTAAAAAAAATCGTATCCAAAGGGTTCATGATTAAACTAAATAGCAATGCTAGTTTACTAATTAATGTTAATTGGTACTAACATTAAACATTTTGATTAGAGAAGCCAAAGTATTGTACAACTGAGTTTTTAAAAAATAATTTGTTTAATTGAAAAGATTGAAGAAATTTTGAATTACAAAAGAATGCAAACAGTACCCCTATCCTAATGGTTGAGATAGTTTTAGATTTATATTTTCATGTCTTTTTTGTAGATTGTTTTATAATTAGTATCCCCACGTGTTTATTATATATCTTACATTTTGCATTCTTTATTCATTATTAGGTATATTCTTATATTTAGAGTTTTTTGATTTTTGTATCATGTAAGAACTGTCTTTTGAAAGCAGAGACCTCACCTTTGTAATTTTGGTGTCTTCCACAGTGCCTAGAAGATTGATTTATGTTTCTTAAGAGTGTTTATTGAGTGAAGAAATATTCACGTTCAATGTTGTCCTACTGTTATATATTAATATTAATGTAGCCTGAAACATTAAAAAATATGAAATCATTCATTAGGAAGAAATATTTAGCCAAGATTTTTACTGGTAAATTACAGATACACAGAGAAAGGAGTAACAAAGCAAAGTCTACTTCGAAAAATATAGGATGAGACTTTCCATGTTGCATTCAATGGGCTGTTGGCCCAGAGTGATTTCTGAGTAAATTTCACTAAAATATTTTCCTTCAAAGCATTTATCTATAGAATGAGATATTATACACACTAAAAAAATATTATTTCAATTCTTTTTTGTCTAAAGGGGTTTGATTACTGGGAGATCAGAGTTCAAGTCCCATTAGTATTTAAAAGAAAAATTTTGTTGTATAAAACCTATAATATTTTTATCAGTTCCTTTCCGTTTTTAAGCATTTAGTCTTAGAATTGCTCATTTTTCTTGGATAATGTAAAAATCTTTGCATCTTCTTCCTTTTTCAGGTGCTTGTCTGTTTTAATGGTCAGCATATCTTCTTTAATATCACAGCGTTTTCAAGAGCAATTAGTGAACAAAACAGAGCAACTTTTTGACACCATAGATTCTTCCCAGGTCAACATTGCAAGAAGAATAGTACAGTTTCTTCGAAATATTAAATATAGTTATTACCCACTATTGGAAAGGTGCAATAAGGTGTTTTTGAGCAATGTGAACCACCTTGATTTGGACTCCATCAGTAAAATACTTAGTCTATACCACTCTCTACAGTTTCATAGTTTTGAATTTATTTTAATGACCAAGAAGAGGCTAACAGAAATGATTCCTCTGTTTGACTACCCTGCTAGCTTTGTAAAATTGTTTGTAACATTGGGACCTGTGGCAGGACCTGAAGAAGAGAAACAGTAAGTTCAGCTAAAAATACTTTACTTTTCTTGTTGAGAATATATAGAGCCTTCAAGCTTAGATCTTGCAGTTCTGGAAGTCAGAAAAGTCACTCCACTCAACTGTAGAAGGGAGAATTATCTCTTGTGCTCTGCTCCTTGATTGTTTCTCTGATTATTCTAATTTACATCTCAAACTCTTAGTCTCCTACTGCTTTGTATAGGGGCCAATAATCCTGTGGTGGCCAACACAGCAATGGATGTGGGAGAACATCATTTAAGTGCTATTATTCTCCCTTCTTAGGCCAGGTGACTGGCTTCACACAGAGAGATAAGACTCCCCCACCCCCAGTACAGAGTGTGGAATATTCGGAATTATAGTAGTCCTAACGATGGACCATTTTATGCTTTGGTGTCTTCACATTCATCATCAAAAGCATTTATTATGCACATTGGTATATGTTCCCAGTGTCAGGTTTGAGTGATTTTGGTCTGATTCCTATCTTTTAAGAATTTACAGTTTTGCCAGATTTTTTTTTTTTAACATCTTTATTGGAGTATAATTGCTTTACAATGGTGTGTTAGTTTCTGCTTTATAACAAAGTGAATCAGCTATGCATATACATATATCCCTGTATCTCCTCCCTCTTGCATCTCCTTCCCACCCTCCCTACAGCACCCCTCTAGGTGGACACAAAGCACCGAGCTGATCTCCCTGTGCTATGCGGCTGCTTCCCACTAGCTATCTATTTTACATTTGGTAGTGTATATATGTCCATGCCGCTCTTTCACTTCGTCCCAGCGTACCCTTCCCCCTCCCCATGCCCTCAAGTCCATTCTCTATGTCTGTTTTGCCAGATTTGATGTAGATAGAAATATTTGGGCTATAAAGATGAGCAAATATTAAATTAATACATGATTACTAGATATGAGCAAACAAATAAGTGTGATTAGTAGATTCAGTTAAGCAGGGGTTCCAGGAGTTACATAATAGAGGTATCTGCCTCATTTCTGTTAGCAAAGACTTCATGGAGAGTTTTATTTTTAAGAGTCCTTTGAATTATTTGAAGAAATTTAAGGGTACATTTTAAGAGACTGTATCAACATGGAAACAAGATGATTATTAAAAAACTTTTATTGGAATCTTTCTCTTTTTTTGTCACCATGTACTGTTAAAATCTTTTATGCCAAGGCAGTACAAAAGTTGAATTTAATTGAGTCCCTGCCTTCAGGGAGTTTTTATTCCACTTGAGAGGACAGAAATACATAATTGAAATATGTAAATAGCATGACACTTCAACATAGTTTATGAGTAACTACTGAAATTAGTGATATAGATAGTAACTGCTGTGGACAGAAAAGTGAGAGAAAAATGTGGACTAAAATGGTTGGGAAAAGCTATGGGGAGAAGCTGGGTTTGAAATGTTTGATAAAGTTGGTGAAAAGGATGGTGTGGAACTATGTAGGATGAATAGAAAATTAGTTTATCTTGCTTTCTTTAGATTTCAGTTTTAGGCTTGCCTTCTAAATTATTCTAAAAGGCACACTTATATACTTTTATTACTGGATTACTTTGGATGGTTTCAAAATGGACCATCTTTGTAAATTTTCAGTTTACAATGTTACAGTAAGTAGTTAGTATATAAGATTTCTGTTAATATGTAGGTATATTGACTTCCTGGTCAGATCTTATTCAGTTTTAAAAAATTGGGGTAGAGTTGGAATATCAATTGTTAGTTAGTTCCTTAGCTCTCTAGCTAAGGGTTATAAGGTTTACAATGTTAGAATTATTAATTAACCAATTAATTTAAAAACATTTTATATTTTTTAAGAGATAGTTTAGGATTATACTGAGGCCTTAATTACTTTGAAGAAAGCAATGTAATTTTCTTTATTTAATAGTGTTTTGTATTATCCCCAGTTATGTGGGGAGAAAAATTAGAATTATATATTGAATTCAGTTTTTGTTTCTATTATTTCTTTTCTATTTCTTAAGTTCTAAGAACTTATTTTTAAAAAAATTTTATAAGCTAATCATCAGTTTTTCAACATAAAAATATTTTTCTTTGCTTCTAGACTTAAATCAACTATATTATTGATGTCAGAGGAGTTGACTAGCCAGCAAGCCCTGGCAGTGATGGGAGCAATGGAAGAGATGGAAAGCAGAAATTCACGTCTGATTAAAAAGTAATCTTTTCTGAAATTCATGGTGTTAAGTTTAGTTGACATTCATAAGTTGCTATTTTTTTTTTTTGAGAAAAAAACTTATGTTTTTTTCCTATAATCTTGGTTTTGAAGAAATAAGGAATTAACATTTAAGTCATTGTTTATTTTCTAAATAATTTATTTTTCAAAATAGAGATTTTTAAATAGTTTACAGCATATTTCATTTCATTTGCTGCTGTTGTCATTCTCAAGCAGAGGATATAATCTAGGAAAGTGGAGAGCATAGAGCAGAACTGACTTTTTAAAAGGACAGTTTTTGCAGAACAGTTAACATCTATATGAACTTGAATTGTTTCACACTACAGTTGTTACCTTGAAATCATACTGCCATATATTGCCTTTTTTGTTAACTTGAGATTTAAGAAGAAACAAAAATACGTGGTTCAGATTGTGTATACTTATCTTTTCATTATCATAATATTATATATTCCTTTAGAAGATATTCCTTCTGCCCTAATTCTTCCAACTTATTGTCTCTTTGCATTTCCCATTGCTTTTAAGCATCTCCATTAGAGGACCAGTGGATTTAAGGAAGAAAATTAAATCAGTTTTACATTTCTGTCATCATCCTGAGGCAGTTCTTCAAGAACAGAAAACCTTGTGTCATTCATTGCTGTTTCTCCAGCACAGAGCATGTCTGGCATGAGACAGCTCCTCAGTAAAAGTTTAATAAAAGTACATGAATGAACTGCTTATAATACATGTTTTATCATTCTTTTTAGAATTGCTTCAATTCTGCATAAACATTTGGATAACTATAAACCAGTAGAGTTATTGAGGATAACTCAAGCATCGATTTTTCTACATTTTCAAAGTAAAGAGCTTTTTGTGAAACTCACAAAATTGCTGCTTAGGTAAGATTAAAATAGATGTGTTTAAGTCTTTCACTGTTTTTTTTTTTATTTCTTTATTTCACTGTTTGTTTTCTTTAATGATGTATAGAGTTGTTGGAAGTTTTGAAAGCAGAAATGGGTAGGTTATTAAAAATGTTAAAGACACTCATCTCCCCGCCATGCCCATTTTGCCAGTGCTTGTGCTTGATATATTTTGAAATGGAAATAAGGTCAGTAGGGTGATGAGTTCCCTAGGACGTGAATACACAAAGCCAAGCCATTCTCCTTTCCTGCTGGAATGGAATAACGATGAAAAGATTGGAGCTGCTGAAGAAGGCAAAACTCCATTTGGGAGTGCTCACATTTGGGGGCCTTTAGTCTGCTTAGTTGCCTGTTTTAAAGCATATTAAAATTTTAAATTTGAAACTTTAAAAATAAAATATGTGGGGGTAATGTTAGTGAAAAACTGTTTTCATACAGATTTTCCCTTTATAATTTAAAAATTTCTGCATTTCTATGGATATAGCATTCATATTTCAACTAAGAAGTTATTCAGTTTTCCATTGACTTTGCATTATGCTAAAATGGAGTTTTCCATTAAAAATTTTTATTTTAAGGATCAGAATAATGAATGAAATTAAAAGCAGATTAACCTTTTTCCCGTCCATTTTTCCATACTAGTTTGATTTCTTACTGTGATTTTTGAAAGACCAGGCATGGGACTGTATGCTGTAATCAAAAGAGTGGCATATAATTGAAAATGATTTTTACTATAATAAGGTGATATCCATTATGGTTAAGATTTGAACTGAAGAATAAGAGGTAGCACTTTATCAGATGATAATTTTGCATGTTAGATATGTTATAAGAAGATTCACTGTTTTCTTAAATAACTTTCTTCTTATCAAGGTGATTAAATACAGGATTATTGTGTCTTCACCCTTTCCATATTTAACATCAACTTTCACAAAGCCTCTATTAAGAATTTTATGTTCTAAATTAGATATCATAAACTGGCCCAGCAACATTATTTATTTGGTCAGCAGGATCTTTTTTAAAAGATTAAATTACACAATACTGTTTGCCTACAGGTATGCTAACAGAAAAATAACATAGGAGTGGGAGCATCACAGGTGATTTCACTTTACCTGTAATGTTTTTATTTATTAAAAAACTTGAAGCAAATATGACAGTGTTGAAGTTTAGTAATTCTTTTTTTTTTTAAAGCAGAAGTTTTTTAAAAAAAATATTATTATTTATTTATTTATTTAGTTTTGACTGCGTTGGAACTTCACTGATGCGCGCGGGCTTTCTCTAGTTGCAGTGAGTGGGGGCTTCTCATTGCCGTGGCTTCTTTTGTTGCAGAGCACAGGCTCTAAGTGCGCGGGCTTCAGTAGTTGTGGCATGCAAGCTCAGTAGTTGTGGCTCACGGGTTCTAGAGCGCAGGCTCAGTAGTTGTGGCGCGTCGGCTTAGTTGCTCCGTGGCATGTGGGATCTTCCTGGACCAGGGATTGAACCCGTGTCCCCTGCATTGGCAGGCGGATTTATGAGGTTTACCCATGTTTTTGCTGTATACTCTAGTAAGAATGTAACAATTTTTTTTTTAGTCTGTTCTAATGTTGACAGATATTTATTTCCCACTTTTTGGCTATTATAAATATTCTTGTTATGATACGTATCCTCACATGTATCTCTTAGTGAACATATGTGTGCATTTCTGTGGATATTTACCAAGGAGTATGATTGTTGGTTTGTAGGTTATACATATGTTCATCTTCAGTAGATCCTGCTAAACAGTTTTCTATTTTTTTTCTTTTCTTTTTTTAACAGTTCTCCGACTAGGGGTTGAACCTGGGCCACGGTAGTGAAAGCCCGGAATCCTAACCACTAGTCCACCAGGGAACTCTAAATAGTTTTCTAAAGTGGCTGTGCCAGTTTATACTACCACTGGCAAAATGTGAGCATTCCTGTTACTCCATATCCTCACCAACACTTGGTATTTTTTTATTTTCTAATTTTAGCCCTGCTGGTGGATTTGTGGTAGTATTATAAACACAATTGCATATGTAAGTTTTGGAATTTGAGGAACCACCATAAGGAAAAACATCAATGGAGGTTGGCAAGTTTGTGTCTGTTGGGGGTTTATTTTCAGACAAGTATCACAAGATTGGCAAATACTCAGAGTTCCTATCCCTTGGGTCAATTCTGCAAACAGATGTAGCTCTTGGGGACTTTCTTTTCTTTATATAAAATAGTATATTAATTTTTTGTGGTTATAAGAATAAAATAGTCATTTAGTACTTATTGAGTACCTACTTTGTGTCAGGCAATGGGCCAAATATTATATGAAAATCATTTTGAGATCCTTTTGTACTTCATAAGCATGATGATTGGGCGTTCACACTGTTGCGTGAGATGTGCCTCCCTCAAACCTGTTATGATGTCAACATGTGACCCATTTGATGTGAAAAAAAAATCATTTTGAAAACAGAAAAAAGTATAAAGAAGAAAATAAAAATCATTTGTAAGCCCTTTCATCTACGGTCAACAGTTTGGTTTATTTCCTCGTGGTATATACTTACATTTTATATCTGTATCTATATCTATATGCTTTCTTTTTCCATAGTTGAGAGTCATGAACGTGCAGCTTTGTATTCTTCCTTCTCCAACCCCCGCACTTAACCTTAACAGCATTTTCCTACATCATTTAAAACTATGTGTAAATGTTTTTAGTGATTGGATATTACCCATCATATGATTGTACCATAATTCTCTTAACTATTCCCCATCATTGGGTATGTAGACTGTTTTCAAATTTTAGCCACATAAAAAATATGATGAATAACCTAACATAAATCTTTGCCTGCATTTTAGATTATTTTCTTAGGCTAGTTTACTAGACAGAGATTGATCATGTCAAATGATATAATTACTTTTAAAGTGCTCAAGCTATACTACTAAATTACTTTCCAGAAAGTTTGCACCAACTTTTTAAGTTTACTGTTAGTGAATGAGAAAGCCTGTATCAATGCACCCCTGCTAGCATTGAACATTATCATTATTTTAATATGCTAACTTAATATTTTTAAAAGTAACTCAGTTTTGTTTTAATTTATATTTGATTATCTCTTCCAACACTTCTAACCCTAAAGATTCTTTAAAAACTCCCAGTTTTTAATTTGTATTTTAACAACTGCTGTCCTGGTGGTAGGGCTTTTACCAGAGGGATTTGGGAAAGGAGGAGTAGAGAATGGGGTCAATTGTATGCGCTGTTATCCTGTTTTTGTTTTTTTAAAGTTGGGCTTCTTATGTAGCAGAAGAAAGAAGGGAATCACTATTACTGAGTGGTCACTCTTTGCCTGTTCTAGGTCATACCAGCTCCTGACAGGTCACATCAGAAATTCAGTCCAAGTTCCATCTCCAACTGCAGCACTGCAGACATTGTTCTGACACTGACGTTTTGTTTGTCAGGGACTGTGGTTTTATTTTTGCATAAAAAACTGGGGCTGTGCTTTAGAACATCTTAAGGCTTTCCTTAGTAATCCTTTAAGAAGCTGTCATCTTTGAATTTATCCAACCCTTCTTAAATTAACTTATATTTTAAGCCTATCACACCTATTAATTGTAATAATAATTATATATTCATATTTTAATACTTATATGTGTATCGGTTTTTTTGCTGATGTATTAATTTTGTTCTTTTCATTTTTCCCTCTTTCTTTATAGTTATTTGAAAGTCAGTGTCATACCTAGTGAGATTTCCCTCCTGATTTGTGCTCTTTCGATGCTTCCTTCTCCTCACTTAGACGAAGCGAGGATATCTCAAATTGAAGCAGTTTTACCACAGTGTGACCTAAATGACCTGAATAGTTTTGCCACATCTGTTTTAAGATGTATTCAGTATGATCACGTGTATCGGAATAATATTCCTGGGAAACAGTTGAAACTACTTCAAAAATTAGATCACTACGGTCGTCAGAGACTACAAAAATGCAGCAGTTTGAATCTGTTATGGGAAGAAGTTAAATCTTTAAAAGGAGACTGGTTTGCTGATTCACTTCTTGAAGAAACTGTTGTTACCTTACAGCGTTTGATGGATGAAATTAATTACATAAATGTTGCAGGGATTGCATCTTTTATTTCTAGAACTAACTACCTCAGTACTTCGCTACTTGATAGGATAGCCTCAGTGGTCCTTCAGCAGATTGAAAAGGTGAAATTGAAATGTTTGTTACACATTAGTTTTATATAGTTGTCAACTTCTAGAAGCATAAATGTTTATCATAAGTACTTTGAGAACTTGATTGGAATTTGAAGTTTAAAAATTAAGCTCTAGTGGGAATTACCTGGTGGTCCAGTGGTTAGGACTCTGCACTTTCACTGCTGAGGGTCTGGGTTCAATCCCTGGTCAGGGAACTAAGATCCCATAAGCCGCGGGGCGTGGCCAAAAAAAAAAATTAAGTTCTAGTTTCTGGTTCAGCAGTTTGCTGTTCCTCCCCTTAAGACCCCTTCCTCCAGCAGTGCAGATTTGGGGAGATCAGCTGTCATCTTTTGGTTTATTACAAATATTGTTAAGATCAGCAGTCAAAATTCATTGCCTAGAAGGAAATTCTTAAAATAATAATAGTTGTATAAGATAAAGAAGATGAATGATTTTTGTTTTCTTTTTCTTGTTTTCTATAATCCTGTGATAGTTACTTTTACTATTTAAAAACTATTCAAAAGAGTGAGGTAAGTGTGAAAACTGAGAAAATTATAAGATCTCCACTGACTTCAATATTCTTGAATTGTCAGTGTGTCTTACACATTTATTTCTGGAACTTGTAAAATGCTGCTTTTTGGATTATGTGAGAAGACAATCACTTACAAAATCTATTATATAGATCAGGATATGGCTTTTACTTAGAAGACATTATTTCTAATAAGTGAAAATAAAAGTCTGTAGTGCCTGCCAGTTATTAAGTATTGGATGAATGAATAAAAAAGAAAAAGAAAGAAAGAAAAATGAATTATGATTATTATTATAAACTAAGAAACTTCCTTAATTACATTATATTATGAGTCTATAAAATGTGCTGGTATCATGGAAATTAGTGACACTATTTTCTCGTCATTTTAATGACTAAGGAATTCTGGAACAGGATTTTACACCGAACAAAATCAATCTGTAGCTTATCTGATTTATTTTTTCTGCATTAATATTTAGAGTTACTAGAAATTAGTGGTGGAATTAAATAAATTATAACAAGGTAGAAATCTTAATAAACAGAATGATACATGTGTCATTTAACTGTGGGCACGTTCATTTAACTATAGGCATGTTAAATAAAGACTTCTGCTTAAGATAATAATTAGGCTAAATTTTGTTTTGTTTTGCTGAAGTTGAAGCAATAACTTTTTTGTTCTATTTTTACAGATTCATCCTTTTGCAATCCTTGCTATTATTCTTCCGTTCAGCGCCCTGAACTATGATCCACCTCAAAGGGATGAATTTTTTGGAACTTGCCTTCAACGCCTTAATTCTTACTTAAGTAGGTATATTGTTTGGTACTACATTGATGAGGAGGTTGGAGGATACTGTTGCTGCTACTCTAAGACATATTCCTTTTTTAAAGGATAGTGATAATAGCCATGAGTTTTATATCTTCAAAAAATATTTTGGATCCATTTTTTAAACTTTTTTATTATGAAAAATGTCAAACTTACATTAAAAAGTGAAAGAATTGAACAAGTAGCACCTATAAACTCACTGGGTAGATTCAGTGGTTCACATTTTATCATATTTGCTTTACTGTTTGTTTCTCTTGCTCTCTTGTTTTTTTTTCTAAGCCATTTCAAAGTAAGTTGTAGGCACTGTGACTCTTTACCCCTAATTGCTTAGGCATACACCTCCTAAGAATAATGATCTCCTAAATCACCACAATACTGTTATCACACCTAAGAATATTAATAGTCCCCTAATACCTAATACACAATCCATTTTTAAATCTCTCACATTCTCAAAGTACCTTATTTAGAGTGGTTATTTTGGACCCAGGATTCAATCAAGGTTCACTCATTCCGTTAGGTTATCTCTTTGGTATCTTATGGTCTAGAATATTCTCTGGTTTTTGTTTTCTGTTGTTTGTTTTTTGCTCTGCATTGACTTAAGAGAAAGATTTTTTGTTATCTAAGTTTTCTTTTTTTTAATACATTTATTTTTTATTTATTTATTTTTGGCTGTGTTGTGCACTTCCATGAAGTCATCATATGCTTAATTTTTTTTTTTAAGGGACATCTATTTATTTATTTATTTTTGGCTGCATTGGGTCCTCGTTGCTCCACACGGGCTTTCTCTAGTTGTGGCGAGCGGGGGCTACTCTTAGTTGTGGTGCGCGGGCTTCTCATTGTGGTGGCTTCTCTTGTTGCGGAGCACGGGCTCTAGGTGCGGGGGCTGTAGCGGTTGCAGCATGTGGGCTCAGTAGTTGTGGCTCACGGGCTCTAGAGTGCAGGCTCAGTAGTTGTGCACGGGCTTAGTTGCTCCGCGGCATGTGGGATCTTCCCGGACCAGGGCTTGAACCCGTGTCCCCTGCACTGTCAGGCGATCCTTAACCACTGTGCCACCAGGAATGTCCCTAAGTTTTCAAATGTACAGTAAAATTGAAAGAACAATGTAACAAACATCTGTATACCCACAATGTAGCTTTTGAATAATGATTAACATTTTGCCACATTTGCTGTGTGTGTGTGTGTGAGTGTGTATGTGTGTGTATGATGAACCACTTGAAGTGTCAGCCCTAAATACTTCAGGTTATAAGGACATTCTTCTATGTAAGCACAATACCAGTATCACACTTAGGAAAGTGAACAAGTACCACCTTCTACCTACTCAGTCCATAATAAAAATTTCCCAATTGTCACCAAATTTTCTTTGATAAATTTTTTAAAGAAACCAACGTTGAGTTGTTATGTCACTTTCTCCTAATCTTTTTTTTTTCTTGATATTTATTTTTTGCAGTAGAGATTGGCCATTTCTCGTGGGTTGTGCCACATTCTGCATTTGTCTGAGTGCTTTCTTTTAACTTGCTCCTCCATCTCCTGTGCTCCTAGTAAACTGGAAGTTAGTTACAGATGCTTGATTAGATTCAGATTAAACATTTTCAGCAAAAAATGCCTTTATGTGGTGCTGTATACCTGATATTTGTATCATTTCTGGAGACATATCACATTTGATTGTTGTCAATTTTAAAAGTTTGTTCTTTTTTTAAATAGAAAATAAATATTTCTTAAGGTCCTATGTAGATGTTTATTAATTGTCAGAAAGGTTGCTGCTCTGGTGCTGATTATTATGTGTCTCTTTAAAAAGTCTAAATAGTGTTTCAGTACCAGAAAAAAGTGGAGTAGAAATATTCCTTCCTACTGTTGGCCTTAGCAGAAGCAGTACGTGAGGGTAGCAGAGGCAGGAAATTATTTTTTTCTTTTCATTCTTTATTTTGGTCCTGAATTGTATTTCTTTCTGTTTGGCCTTAAAGAAAAAGGTTCTATGCTGCTTCTCTTCTCAGACCCACATGTCTTACTTGTGAATATAGTGTGTTTTAGAAGTGAAATGTCTGGCTCAGTAGTTACTGCTTTTTCAGTCAACATTCACCAAGTACTTATTGTCAGGCAGTCTTTAGTCACTGGAGATATAGGAGAGAATAAAAACAGGTGGACTCTACCATCGTTGATTTTACTTTCTGATGGGGTGAAACTGCCATAGACAATAAACAAATACATAAGGTGAAATGGTGATAAGTATTTAAGACCACTAGAGCAGGGTGGGTGTGTAGGATGGAGGATAGTGAGGTGGGCTGGATGGAGTGAGGAGATGTCATTGACCGTGGATTGAATGAAGTGAGACACCGGTCAGGATGATGTCTCAAAAAATCTAAATGATCATTATCAAAAAATCTAGAAACAATAAATGCCAGAGAGGGTGTGGAGAAAAGGAAACCCTCCTGCACTATTGGTGGGAGTGTAAATTGATACAGCCACTATGGAGAACACTATGGAGGTTCCTTGAAAAACTAAACATAGAACTACCATTTGAACCAGCAATCCCACTACTGGGCATATATCCTGAGAAAACCATAATTCAAAAAGAGACATGTACCCCAATGTTCATTGCAGCACTATTTACAACAGCCAGGACATGGAAGCAACCTAAAGGTCCATCAACAGATGAATGGATAAAGAAGATGTGACACATATATACAATGGAATATTACTCAGCCATAAAAAGGAACGAAATTGAGTTATCTGTAGTGAGGTGGATGGACCCAGAG
Organism: Eschrichtius robustus; assembly: GCF_028021215.1. Classification (NCBI taxonomy): domain Eukaryota; kingdom Metazoa; phylum Chordata; class Mammalia; order Artiodactyla; family Eschrichtiidae; genus Eschrichtius; species Eschrichtius robustus. The sequence continues at coordinate 63,256,322 of NC_090828.1, forward strand.
TCTGTCATACAGAGTGAAGTAAGTCAGAAAGAGAAAAACAAATACCGTACGCTAATGCATATATATGGAATTTTAAAAAGTGGTACTGATGAACCTAGTGGCAGGGCAGGAATAAAAACGCAGACGTAGAGAACGGACTTGAGGGCACGGGGGGCTAGGGGAGGCTAGGACATAGTGAGAGAGTAGCATGGACATATATACACTACCAAATGTAAAATAGAGAGCTAGTGGGAAGCTGCTGCATCACGCAGGGCAATCAGCTTGGTGCTTTGTGATGACCTAGAGGGGTGGGGTAGGGAGGGAGGGAGGGAAGCTCAAGAGGGAGGGGATATGGGGATACGTGTATACATATGGTTGATTCACTTTGTTGTACAGCAGAAACTAACACAACATTGTAAAGCAATTATACTCTGGTAAAGATGTGAAAATAAAAAAAAAAAAAAAGAGGGTGACTCATGTCCATAGGTGGGGAGGAGAATCCCAGGGTAAAGAAAAGCAAGTGCAAAAGGCCCTGAGGTGAGAACATGCTTGGTTTCTTTCGGGAGCAGCAGATGAAGTGTGGCAGGAGTGGAATGCGGGAGACTGAGTTGGTAGGAGAAGAGGTTGGAGAGACAGCCAGAGACCAGCTTCTGCAGAGCTTTTTGCTGTGCCTGGAGAGTTAAGAAATTCCTGTTCTGTCATCCAAGCAACAAATACTTAACTGGGAGCTTCCACGTCCAGCATAAGGTGTTAGGCTCTATATTAGGGTATGTTTCTCTAGGCTTGTAGACCTCTAGTTAGGCTGTGTGAGACCAGTATAAATATATTAATTATGTCAGTATGATGCTCATGGACTTTGCTACATTTTTGTGGGGTCTCTATGCTAGATAGTGTCTAACCATGTCTATTTATGTGTGTCTCTAATAGACAAAATGGGACTGATATGTATGTGTTTATTCATTTATGGGTGTATACATGTGTGGCATTCATATATACCCCCTTTTAGTAATACAACTATATATAGAAGGATGAGACTTGAAACTGAAAGATGAGACTTTGAATGTGCTCTCCTGGTTGTTCAGTTGTGTGTCAACAATCAGAAGGAAATGAAAATACATTCTTTTTTTTTTTTCTTCAAATAAAGGATACAAGAGATGAGAGTTTGAGAAATACAGCTTTGATTTTTTTTTAAGACTTGGAAAATGTTTGGAAAACTCTTGGAGACCTGTATAAGCAAAATTCTAATGGAATAATACTTTTCTTTATTTTGAATAAACATTAGTTTTGACAGATCAGTTTTGCTGGTGGAGATCATCGCTATTAACCTTGTTTGTGACTTGATATTGCTTTATTAAATAAACTCAGCAAAACATTGAAAAGATTTAACATCTTTTTTTGTCCTTTGTAAGAACATTGCTGCTAATGGCACATTTTAGAGGACCCCTTTCCTCTCATCAGAAATGTCTCTTGGGAGAGAAAGACAAATACCATATGATATCACTTATATGTGGAATCTAAAATATGATACAAATGAACTTATTGACAAAACGGAAACAGACTCATGATATAGAAAACAAACTTATGGTTACCAAAGGGGAAAGGGGGTGGGGGAGGGATAAATTAGGAGTTTAGGATTAGCAGATACAAACTATTGATACTATATATAAAGTAGATAAACAAGTTCCTACTGTATACCACAAGGAACTATATTCAATGTCCTGTAATAAACCATAATAGAAAGGAGTATGAAAAAGAGAATATATATGTATAACTGAATCACTTTGCTGTATACCAGAAACTAACACAACATTGTAAATCAACTATACTTCAATAAAAACTAAGAAAAAAAAAAAAAAAAGAAAAGAAATATCTCTTGGATGAAGCAAATCCGGTAAATAACCTCAAGCCTTATACTCTGGGACACGTACCGTGTTGCTGGCTGACAGGTAAGGGAGGAGGTACTGGGTGAGACCTGAGCTTCATATATGTCTGTACCGCCTGGGGGTCTGAGAGCCCTAGAGAGCAGCACAGGACCGTGGTTCAGACTCCGGAGCTGGACTCTCCAAGTTAAATCTCACCCTCCACTTGCTAACCATGTGACTTGGGGCAAGTCATTAAACTTCTGTGTGCTTCAGTACACTCAGTTTATAAAACGGAGATAATAATCATTACTACTTTACACTGAAGTGAAGTTTAAATGAGTTAATATTTGTAAAGTGCTTAGAAAGATTCTGCACACATTCTGAGCAATATTATCAGTATATAGAGACTGGGATCACTAATTTTTACATACTCTACTGACCCTTTGTTTTCAATCTTTCTCTTTTCAAGGCAATTTTAAAGACTTTTAATGGAAGTATAATAATAACACAGAAATGTGTACATATCCTTAGTATATATATAGTATGTGAATTTATACAAATTGAATCAGCCAAGGAATCATTACCCAGATCAAGAAATAGAATATTAGCATAGTACCCTCTCCCTGGCCCTCTTTCCCATTCTTCACCCACCCGAAGGTAACCACTTTACCACTATCCAGACTTGTGATGGTATAGATTAATTTTGTCAAGGTTGTGTTTGTATTATTTTTTTAAAACCTGGTTTTACCTGAATAAAGTATATATTACGTATAGGTGAAGCAGCTGTACATTTTAATTTTTTTTTTAATCTTAATTTTGTTCTAGATATATTGGATCCTCTCATGTTAGTGTTTCTTGGTTACTCTTTGGCCACACGTGAATATTTTTCAGAAGATCTACTGAAGGCAATTTTTAACATAAGATTCTTAGCCAAATTAGATTCTCAACTTGAACGTATGTATATATTTTTTAATTTAATAAATTATCACTTGTATTTTATATCCAAGTTTCAGCTCTACCTACATACTAAAGCATTTAATTATAAATATTTATATTTATATATATATATATATATTTTAAAACAAAATTTGAATTATACATATGGGCACTTTTGTCTGTTGCTTTTGTCATTGAACTATATTTTGAACAATTTTCCATGCCATTAAATATTTTTTGATGTCATGATTTTTCAGTCTATAGAATCTGCCATTATAAGGAAGTAATAAAATTTGTTAGCATGTAGGTTGTTTCCAATTCTTCATTACTATAAATAATGATTATTATACATGAGTCATTGCCCTCATCTTTGTTTCCTTAGGATAGATTGCTAAATGTGGAATATTAGGTCAATGAATATTCTTTAGTAGTATTTTTTTAAATGTAGTGTTTTTTTGTTTTTATTTTATTTAATTTTTTTTGACTGCTTTGGTTCTTCGTTGCTGTGCGTGGCTTTCTGTAGTTGCGATGATCAGGGCTACTGTTCGTTGCGGTGCGCGGGCTTCTCATTGCAGTGGCTTCTCTTGTTGCGGAGCATGGGCTCTAGGCATGCGGGCTTCAGTAGTTGTGGCACGTGGGCTCAGTAGTTGTGGTTTGTGGGCTCTAGAGCACGGGCTCAGTAGTTGTGGCGCATGGACTTAGTTGCTCTGCGGCATGTGGGATCTTCCCAGACCAGGGCTCGAACCCGTGTCCCCTTCATTGGCAGGCGGTTTCTTAACCACTGTGCCACCAGGGGAGCCCCTAAAATGTAGTTTTAATATTCATAATTAGTGAAAAACATCGGTGTTTGTCCTAATAATCCCACTGAATGTAATAATTTAAAAATATAAAGTATGTGTATGCAAATGAAATGATTTTGTATGTATGAGAATACGTACGTATTTTGTACATATACGAGAATAAAAGTTACAACCATTATGGGGATAAATGAATGTGAAAAATGAATCGTCTTTGCTAAGTTCAAGCTATCAAAGTCTATTAATGTATTTTTTAAATTTCAGTTTTATGTTCATCTCTAAATATGAAGGTCCAATTTCGTCTTATGGAATTAAATAGAGCAGTCTGCTTGGAATGTCCTGAATATCAGATTCCATGGTTTCATGACCGCTTCTGTCAACAGCAGTATAAAAAAGGTTTGAGTTTTGTTTGGGTCAGAAAGTAAAGCTTAATTCTAAAGTACATTATTAGGTAGTGCACTGTTTTTATTGTTAAACCTAACCATGACACCAGCGTTCCCAAGAGTGCCATAACTTGTTTAATGGAACCATTTTGTAGATGAAATTTGTGTTGTAAGAATTTCTTAATATTTAGGACACTAAACCTCTTTTGGTAGAGAGCCAAAGAACTTGTGCTGAATTTAGTGTTATTGCAAGTGGTATTACAATACATGGAAGCTCTTGTTGGAAATATTAATCTATTTTTCAGTTTGTAGGTATGGGATGATTTTCATTCAAAAGCTGATTATTTTAAGTGAACTAATTATTTTTATTTTCCTGAAGATTTTGGCAGTATGAATGGAGCACAACAGCAGATTTATAAAATGTTAGCAGAGGTACTAGGAGGAATCAATTTTGTAAAAGCTTCTGTTCTTACACCTTATTACTACACAATAGGTAAGTCTTTGGTAGGTTATTAGCTACTTTCAGAAAGCCAAACTAAACATAATCATCTTATCAATTGGAATTTTAAAACTTTTTTTTGAATATTTTCGTTATCTTGGAAATTTTCAGGAAATTCCCTGGTGATCCAGTGGTTAGGACTCTGCACTTGCACTGAAGGGGGTATGGGTTCAATCCCTGGTCGGGGAACTAGGATTATTATATCCCAAGCCCATTGTATTGCCAACTCATATTTGTACCTCATGTTGTCAAGAGGCTTATTTTTATGTGAAAATATATATAGATCATTAAAAATAAGATTTAATTGGTATATAAGGATATGGTATAATTAAGGCAATACAGTAGTATGATTAAGAACTAAGGATTGGAAGAAAACACTCATTTATATGATACATAATACATGCTTATAGAAAAACCAGAAAGGACAGATAACAAAAAGAGGAAAATCACCCATGGTACAAACACTCTTTACTTTTGGTGTCTATGTTTCTCCTTCTGACTTTTTTTTTCATTTTTAATGACATTTGTTGTTTTCTTTCTAATTTTACAAGCAATACATGTTCATGTGTGCAAGCAATATGTATTTTAAAAAGTTCTGACTTTTATAAAAACCAAAATGGCTTATTTTATAGTGTTTGTAACTTTGTTTATATGTTGTCAATATTTTTCTATGCCAAGAAATATAATTATACATTATTTTAGTGACTGCATAATATTTCATTGAATGACTATGCTGTGATTTATTAAGGTTTTTTGCTGGTATGTGCATCTTTCAAACAATGCTGTAATTTCATATCACAACAACAGTAATTGACACACTTACATATTATAATGTTACATATTAATTATGTGTTAGATATTATTATGTGTTTTATATATAATAAACTTATTATGTCCCTATAAGTTTTGCAAATTATTCTATTTTATAGATAAGGAAACTGAGGCCCAGAGACATTGTTGTTTGCCCAAGGTTATGTAGCTGGCAGATGGCAAAGCCAGGATGACCTAGGCATTCTAGCTCCAGAATTCATTTTCTTTATGAGAAAAGTATATTTCATGTTCGATAATTAACTTGAAGATGCTTCAGTGCCCCAGTTTCCCTTATATGTAAAGAATAGGTAATTAAACCTACTCTTTCTTCCTTTTCATTCATTGTTTCTTTTTTCATTTTTCTTGGTTTAAATACATTTTTATGATTGTTTTTATTATGGAAAAATGTCATACATATTCAAGAATAGAATAGTGTAATGAACCCTCATCCAGCATTAAAAATTATTAATACTCACTAACCAGAGTCCCACCTGATCCTTTTCAAGCAAATCACAGATAATATATCATTTTAGAATGTATATCTTAAAGGATATATAACCACAGTGCCATCATTTTCACCTCTACAACTATTCATAATAATTTCTTAATATTGTATAGCTTGTCAACGTTCAAGTGTCTCAATTATCTTTTATATGTTTTATTTTACTGTTTGTTGGACTTTTCCAGTTGAAACCCTGTGGTGTCATTCAACATGCTCCTGCATCCCCTATTTTTCCTGTAAACCAGTAGTTAGATCTAGAGGCTTGATTAGATTCAGGTTAGTTTGGGAGTGGCAGTGGTGATTTTTTTGGCCAGCTTTTTCATAGGCGGTATGTGCTTCTTATTGCATCTTATCAGAAGACATACAATTCTGGTTGTCCCCTTTTTATCATGTTAAGATTCATCAGTGTGTTTATATGTTGTCAGCTCATCCGTTAGGAAGCTTTCCCATCAGCTTTTCACCTACTGATTTTAGTAGCCATTAAAATTATTGTCTAAATGCATTATTCATCAAGGGTGGAAAAGTAGTGATATTCTGCATCTGTCATTCTGCATTTATTAGTTGGAATTTGTCTAAAAAGAACTTTCCTATGTCAACTGTTTAGTTACCCTATGTACAGTTCATACAGGAAAGACAGGATACATGCTTCAATCTTTGTCTTTACTAATTTTCAGATGAGTTGGTTTAGCTTCCTCCAATTGTGACCAAGAGATTTAAGGGGATTAAAATAAAACTGTAATATGATTTGGCTTAGTGCAGTGCTAAATATAGCCCCCATGCTAAATAATAGTTTAGTAATACTTGCTGGTTGATTTTTATTCATTGATTTTCAAAGAGAGGTGATCTTGGACTAGATCATATATATAAAATAAGTTGGATAGGGACTTCCCTGGCGGTCCATTGGTTAAGACTCCGAGCTTCCACTGCAGGGGGCAGGGGTTCAATCCCTGGTCGGGGAACTAAGATCCTGCATGCTGCATGGTGTGGCCAAAATAAATAAATAAATAAATGAAATAAGTTGGATAATTAGGGAGGTACCTCATTCTTCATGTTTGTGTGTGTGTGTGTGTCTTTGTATACACGTATAAATATTTAAAATATATCTTAAAATTTTACCTATAAGAATTTACCTAATTCATATTGTTGGTTCCTGTACTTTCTTATAGATTTTGAGTGTATCTTGGATAAAAGGAAAAAACCTCTTCCGTATGGAAGCCATAATACAACTTTGGGAAAACTACCAAAAATACACTCGGAATTAAATACTCAAATAGCTGGATCAAGACTGCCACCAGGAGCTGAAAAGTACCTTTCTTAGTTTCAGATTTTGTTATCCAAATGTTAAATTTGGCACGGTTTAATGAACTCAGCTATCAAGGATTATTTATAGTAGAATCTGCTCCTCATGTATCTCATGCATGCTACCCACATACCTTTGCTTTTCTTGTGCTTTCTGCTTTAATCTCCATCCTTCATTGTCCAAAGCCTAGCAATATCTAAAGCACTAACCTTCAAGTTGTCCTCAGTGGAAATAAATAGTATCTTCTTCTTTGGACCTCCCATGCCTCTCTACTTTTCGGATAGCACATAGCTGCTTCCTACACTGCATTACAGTTACTTACTATGTATCACATGTTCTTTGTTAGACTATAAAGTGTGTCCTTTTATTTTTGTATCCCTCACAGTGCCTTACATATGGTAGGTGCATAATAAATATGTATTGGACAAAGAAACAAATAGATGAAAGCATGCAGATACTTACTATAATTTGGTTTAATTCTAATGAATCGGACTACTTGTCATTAATTACTAATTTAAGTAGAAAAATAACTTAGTATACTCATTTATTCATTTGGCGATTTTTAGTTTATAAAGATGCACCCTTGTTCCTAAAAAGCTTATAATTATTCAGTTTCTCAATTTCAGAAGTAAATATTTATTTTCATCTTATGTAGGATTGCTTTGGAATTTTTGGATTCGAGAGCATTTTGTAGAAACATCCCTCATTTAAAAGGAAAATCTGCTATGAAAAAACGACACTTGGAAATTTTGGGCTATCGTGTAATTCAGGTATGAAATACTTATGTAATTCAGCCTTTAAAAAACCCAGAGACACTGGCTTTACATGTGTCCCCTTTTAAGGTGAAAGTTGTAGAATTACCTTTTCTTTTTAATATTAAAAAAAAGCTATATTAAAATCTCTCTGAAATAGAACACCCTTTTTTTTTTTTAAGAATAGTAAATAAAAATAATTTTTTAAATTGTCTCTAGAAGATCTCTTGATTTTTATATTCATCTTACAATAAAGAGAGGCACTATGGAGATGGATGGAGTTATAAGAGAAAAAGGCTAGTGTATAAATATAAGAAAGGCACATGGGAAAAAATGTCCATTGTTGGTATTGTAGGAACAGGAGGATGAAAGGAGCTGTGAAGCAGAAAAGGGTCTTCCAGGTGTTGTCAAGGAGGCAACCTTCCAAATAGGGTTCAAAGGCTATGCTTATGTAAACTAATGTCTTAGGGTTCCTATAGCTCTTCTCAGTATTCTTAGAGGTCTTCCCTGATGTTTTTTGTTGCTGCTTTTGAGCTTTCATTCAGACTACATATTTTACAGATCCCTCATTTTGAATGGAACTCTATGGCACTGTCAACAAAGAATGCTCGAATGGACTACCTGAGAGAACGGATATTTGGAGAAGGCAAATCATCATCATAGTTTTTTTTGAAAATTAGTTATCATGGTGTGTCATATTTGGACTTATTTTAATTAAGTGGCTTGATTCAATTAAAAAATAATGTAGAATTGATTTCTAGGTCAATTAATACCTATTAAAATAAACACATTTTACAATGGACTACTTTCTCTACTATCTAGTTGGGAAATTGTTTAAAATTCTTAATGTAAAAGACATGTAGCTTTTAAGAAACTTAAGTAGTTTACAGTTCATTCTTTGAGTGCATACTATGTGGCAGGAACTATATTATTTTATTTTATTATTTTTAAATTTATTTAAATTTAAATAAGACCCATTTATTATACTCCTTAAATAGCATTTCCAAAGTTTTCTTACAGCATATAATCTTTAATATAATGCACAGGATTCTTGTTATATCTTGAAGCATGAGGAAAGGTTTTTGCTATTTTAAACATGTTTAGAAAATGCAGATGTACATATTTCATTCTCCAATTTCATTTGTAATAGAAAACAAGTGTAAAGGTACCTTAACAATGCAAATGAAAGATTAGTAAACTCAGATTTAGGAAGCTTCTTTACAATTGATTGAGACAGATTAACGAAAGGAATAATCTGTTCAATTTAAGATTTAATTTCTTAGAAAATGGTTTTAAGCTCTGATCATTACATTGAAGATTCAATAACTTTGAGGTTTTGATTCTCATTGCTAATCTCCTGGACAATAACATAGTGAATCATTTCTACATGAATCTCTGTATAGCCTTTTTAAAAACAATAAATTAAAGCCCTATTATCCAAACAGACCACCTCCCTATCTATTATGGTTTTTCACCTTCTTGTTTATAGCTTAGACAGTTTGAAGAGATTTAACCGTGTTGCTAGGCAACTAGCTCCTGAAGCATAACGTATTTCTTTCAACATTCCGGCCCATTCTTTTTTATCATCTTCATACCTGATGGAGAAAAAGAAAGCAATCAGTAAGTTGTTTTTAAGTAGATAGTTCTATAGATTTCCCTGTGTTGAATATACAAATGTTGTTCTCTGAGAAAACCCTACTGGCTCTTACCCAGAGGAGGATGCACCTGACTTGTAGACTAACAAACACTTGAATTCCTCCAAAAATATGCATTCTCTGAGCATATGCCCATATTACTGGCATGGTATTTAATCTGGATGCTTAGGCAGTTAACCCTTCTCCGGGAATTAGAGACCATCCAGAGATGACGGGTAACAGACAGGCAATTAATCTTTTCACCTTTGGACTGCTAAAGATGGCTGGTCCCCATGAGTCAAGGTCAGCAAAGAGTAAGAACTGGGAAGAGCAGGGACTGTTAGGCAGTTTGATTATGATTTCAGCTGTTCCCATACACTAGTGCTCAGCATGGTACATGACACTAGTGGTCACTCTGTAAGAAGCCATTCTCTTTCCCCTTTATTGTCCTGTGTGAGTACTACTCTTAGACTTTGCACTTGACATTAGGTAAGAACTGGTCGTCCCCTCTGAATATTCAGGGTTATAAAGATAGATACAGACAACTTGGGTTCCTTTGAGACCTGTGTGCTTTTCCTCTGCCTGATGCCTGGAATGCCATCTCTGCATGAGAAACGCCTAAACACTGCCTTCTTTCTGAAGCCTTTCTCACCTTCCTCAAGCAGAGTTTGTTGTTTTCTCTTCATTTCTCACAGTGTCCTTTGTATGGTATCCATTATAACAATTATCATTCTATTTTAATTTTTTCCCATATATTTATGTCCTCAACAAACTCAAAGGTACATATATCTTATTCACATTACTATCTTCCCTCCTCCAGAAGCTATCAATACTTGGCACATAGGAAATACTCCGAAATCATTCTACAAGGAGTGAGTGAGATTTAAAATAATTTTAAAATTAGCTGATGCCTATCTGACTTAATTTCATCAATGGTCCAAATTTAACAGCTGTACAGCTGTACTGTGCACTGAGTGATTTTTATGTAGGGAAAAGTAGACAAAAAATATTTTACCACTAATAAGGAAAAGAACCTTGATTATCTATATAGAATTTGGAGCAACAAATTAAAAGATAAAGAACAGTTTTAAATGATCTAATGAAAAAGTGACCACATTTAAGCAATAGGAGGTTGAGGTTAAATGAGGCCTAAAAGCATTTGCTTCCCAGCAGTTATATTTTTTACTTCCAGCTTGGTCAGTCCTACATAATGGAATGATTTCAAGAAAAAATATGAGAATGGAAATTATTTTTTACATATCACAGTAAGAGGGTCTATAGATTTAGAATGTAGTACACTGTTATTTTCATCTCTGCATGTGTGAATAGAGATTCACTAGGAAGTTGAGGGCAAGTGGGGAGCCACTTCTCTGGAGGTCAGTGTCTTTCAACTTATTGCATATCAAAGTCACCTGGAGGGCTTGTTAGAACACAGTTTGCTGGCCCCTACCTCCAGAGGTTCAGTAGGTCTGCGGGGTGAGGACTAAAGATTTGCACATCTACCAAGTACTCAGGTGGTGCTGATGCTGCCTTGGGAACCACTGCAGATCACTGGTTCTCAGACTTGACTCGCAAGTTGGAACTACGTGGAGACGTTAAAAATATTGAGGCCTGGGTCCCACCCCTACAGGTTGACTTTATTGGTATGGACTATGGCCTGGGCGTGAGGATTTTTTAAAGTTCCCAAAGTGATTCTAATATGCAGCAAGGTTTGAGAATTATTGCCCCAGATTTTATTACCTAAATGGAAAATACCAGTACCTAAATTTAAAATTTTACAGCCAAGCAGATAAGGATGAATGCCCCCTCCTCTTGCCTTTCCCAAATCCAGCGGTTCCCAAATTTGTCTGCACATTAGAATCATCTGGGGATCTTTTGAAAGTTCCGAAGCCCAGACCAAATCCCAGGTCAATTAAATCACAATCAATAGAGGGGAACAGAGGCAGCATCAGTACTTTTTGAAGTTCCTGAGGTGATTCCAATGAGCAAGCAGTTTTGAGAAGCACTGCCTTAATCGCGAAAATAAACCATCATCAGAGAGAATCCCTCATTCAGTCTCCTCTCAGCAATATAAGAGGTAATTTTAGCAGGAGATGCTGTACTTTCCTTTGCTGCCTGCAGTATTCTGTTGAAGCAACTTGGCTTTTGATCACCATTAGGATCCAGAGTGGCTCATGTGGGGTTCAGCTGATAGCACCATTCCTTAACATCAGTGTTTCTCAAGGCTTGCTGCATATTAGAATCACCTGGAAGGTTTTAAGAACTAGTGATGCCCAGGCCCTGCCTGCAGAAACTGATTTAATTGGTCTGCATGAAGGCCCAGGCACTGATATATTTTAAAAGCAGCCAGGGGACTTCCCTGGTGGTCCAGTGGTTAAGACATCACGCTCCCAATGCAGGGGGCGTGCATTCAATCCCTGGTCGGGGAACTAAGATTCCACATGCTGCGCAGTGCGGCCAAAAAAAAAAAAAAAAAGTAAAAGCAGCTGGGGTTAAGAATCACTGCCTATTCACTCTTGGTACCTATCCCCATCTTCCAAAAACCCTAACCTTCCCAGCCCTCCATTATTTCATATTTTTTTCTGCTGCTTTCCAGTCTTTCCCCATCTCATGCTCTTGCTAGGTCTAACTTCTTTCCCTGGAAATTTCCAGTTTCTTTATCTTCTTCCCTCTTTTTTGGAGGGAGAAAGGTAATAGTTAACTTCCTTTATTTTTAAAATAAATTTATTTATTTTATTTATTTATTTTTGGCTGCATTGGGTCTTCGTTGCTGCACGTGGGCTTTCACTCGTTGTGGCGAGAGGGGGCTACTCTTCATTGTGGTGCTCGGGCTTCTCATTGCAGGCTTCTCATTGCAGTGGCTTCTCGTTGCGGAGCACGGGCTCTAGGCGTGCAGGCTTCAGTAGTTGTGGCACGTGGGCTCAGTAGTTGTGGCTCGCAGGTTCTAGAGCGCAGGCTCACTAGTTGTGGCGCGTGGGCTTAGTTGCCCCATGGCATGTGGGATCTTCCCGAACCAGGGATCGAACCCGTGTCCCCTGCATTGGCAGGCAGATTCTTAATCACTACGCCACCAGGGAAGTCCCAGTTAACTTCCTTTTATAGCCACTTTTTCTTGCCCTCTACACAGCTAGTTACTGTTACAACAACATAAGGAAGTGATGTCTGTTGCACAAAATAATTGTTTGGTTAAGCTGCCAGCCTTTCAGCCTTCCAGTTTACCAGCTGGGAATAAGGCATGTGCTGGTTCAGGTATACAACAAATGTTACCTACTTTTCACTCTCAGGTTCAGTGTTATGCCTTCACTGATCACTCTTCCAAAGCTGTACTTATAAACTTAAATGTGCAAGCAAATCACCCACTAATCTTGTTAAAATTAAGATTCTGACTGAGTAGGTCTGGGTTGGGGCTTGGGATTCCACATTTCTAAGACGCCCTCAGGAGATGCCAACACAGCTGGTCCACAGACCATACTTCGAGTACCAAGGTTCTGGACAATCTGGTGACAGGCCAGGTAAGGGCATCCGACTTGGGAGTGGGGCTGGCCTTTAAACTGACAGGTAAAGCATAAGTCTGGCAGTTTCTGGATGAGTATACAGCATGAACTCATGCTCACCTCAGGCAACTGAGATCTACCTCCTGTAAACTTAGATCAGCAAGCATGGTGCCCAGGCTGAAGACGGCACATGTGGTGACCTGATAGTGACCAGACGTCTGCACACTGTATGCCCTGCCCCAGCTATGTTACTATGTGACTTTCTTCCATGACACAAGTTACACTTCTGCTCCCAAGACTTCTGGATACACTGGTCCTCTATGTGACATTCACTGCATTAGAAACTATGGTAAACTACACACACACACACACACACACACACACACACACACACACATATACATACATCCCTTTTTAAATACATTCATTTTAAGCTTAACTGTAAAATAGTTCAATTGAGTAACAACTGTCAGTGTTATACTTGGGAGACCTACCTAGCACCTATCTTGGAGGTCAAGTGGATTGCTACTTTTCACTTTTTTAAAAAGCTTTTATAACTGAATCCTCAGAAAATTGGAAAAATATTTAAATTAGATTCAAAATAGAGTTAATGAATCATGGAAAACTCAAGAGGTTAAGTGTTCATTCCAGACTGTTTTCTTAGGAAATAAAGTACTCTCTGGGAGAAAGGTAAGTGGTTTGGAAGCCTTTGCTCTACTGGATGCCTAGAGTGTTCATTACACTTTTAAAGCTGGAAGGGAGCTTAAAGGATCAGTTGTCCAACTCTCAATTACTGATTAAGAAATAGGCCCCGATAAGTTCTTTCCCAAGCTCATAGCTAACTAGAAGCAGTACTTGATTAAGTAAGTGGCAATGTGTAAAAGTTCAACAGGTTCAAAGAGTGTTTAGTTTACTATCAAGAAGTAGCATACATTTTGGGAAAGTCTGGCTTCCTATTTACTTCAAAATTGTTTTATCTGATTTGATTTAATATTTGGTTCAGAAAATTGGAGTGAAGGAAACTTACTTCCATATGTCATTGACTTCAGTGGGTGCAAATTCTTTAGACTCCAGCTGAATCATGGCAAAACCACCAATGGCATACAGGGATCCAGCCAGGCTGACCAAACTGATGGAACTTCTTTCTTGGGGAAATTCAGTCATTACTTCCCACCTAGGAATTATTGAAGATACAGTTAATGTAAAACTTTAAAAAATGCCAAATGTATTTACTGAACAATTATAGGAAATTATAATTAAAAACTTCAAGTAGCATAAACATCCAAAATTAGAAGATTAAATTTGCTACTGGAAAATATCTAAATATTCCTTTATTTGAAAGATGTAACCAAATTAGATTTTAAAGCCCTCAGTATGTCAATCCAAGAATACTTCACCTTCATTAGTTAGCACCTTCAGCAGTGGTTATCAAACTGTATGCCATAAATAGTGGAGCTTTAAGGGACTTCCCTGGCGGTCCAGTGGTTAAGACTCTGTGCTTCCCCTGCAGGGGCCACGGGTTCGATTCCTGGTTGGAGAACTAAGATCCCACATGCTGTGCAGCGTGGCCCCCCCCCCAAAAAAATAGTGGAGTTTTGGGGGGACGTTCTAGGGCTCCTAGGCCCTACTGTGTTGGATTTCATTTGAATGCTAATACAAATTTTTAAAAACTCTGATGTCCATAGTGTCTCAAGAAATCTCCAAACCCTTTTTAATAAAGCATGTGATAAGAATAGTTTCCAAACTAGGGTTGGAAATTTTCTTTTTAATAGTTTATACTTCATCCTTTTAAGTAAAGGATTTAAGGGAATTTTAATGTTAATAGCTATATGAAATAGGAACACTAAAGATAAAATCAATCAAATTAATTGGAAGTATCAAGAGTCTAGAATGAGTCATTTTGGTAGCTCTCTTCCATTACTCTGGCATAAAGGTGGACCTCATAGTTTTTCTCTAAACATATTATGTTTCTCTAATTATAAAAATATATGTACATTGTACAAAATCTGGAGAAACAGAAAGGTATAGAAGAAACAAATATCACCCATGATCATGTCCTTCAGACATAATCATAAGCAAAATTTTGCTATAATTTTGTCATTTTAAAAAATGCATATAAATTTAAACATCCATCTATGCATATGAACAAAACTAAGAACATAGAGTATTTGCAGTTTTGTGTGCTGCTTTTTTTTTTTTTTAATTTATTTATTTTTATTATTTATGGCTGTGTTGGGTCTTCGTTTCTGTGCGAGGGCTTTCTCTAGTTGTGGCAAGCAGGGGCCACTCTTCATCGCGGTGCACAGGCCTCTCACTATCGCGGCCTCTCTTGTTGCGGAGCACAGGCTCCAGATGCGCAGGCTCAGTAATTGTGGCTCACGAGCCCAGTTGCTCCGCGGCATGTGGGATCTTCCCAGACCAGGGCTCGAACCCGTGTGCCCTGCATTGGCAGGCAGATTCTCAACCACTGCGCCACCAGGGAAGCCCTGTGTGCTGCTTCTTTAACTTCTTATAACATGCGTTTTTACCCATATTATATAGTCTTCAAAAAACATGATTTTTAACGATTATAAAAATCCAATTCCATAAAACTTCCTTGTAATTTTCAGATTAACTAAAGTCTGTTTCGTAATCAGGCATACATGGTTCCTTACAAAAGTAATAATAGTGCTCTAATTTTTTCTTCATTGCTAAACGAGGAGCATAAAAACTATATACTCATCTAGATGTGTGAGCTCAAAAACTTGAAAAGGACTAATTCTATATAAAGAATATCTGTGAAATATCTTTTACGTTAACTTTAAGCCAATACAAGCTTAAAAGTGAAAAAAAAAAAAATTATAAAGAACACAAAAGAATCAAACATCTGAAGCATTACAAATATCACAGACTAAGCGGAGGTCTTTTTGTCCTTAAAGAAACTACATATTTCAAATCAAATAACCTTATAGAGAGATGTATATCCATTTATGTATATATAATTATTCAGAAGTATTACCTTTGCATGACTAAATTCACAAAGTTAATAACAAGTAAGGATAGATTGATCACTCCAACATTAACTTGAGGGTCATGTGTTCCAAATTACAAACACACATAATGCATCAAAATGTTAGGCATTTCACACTCATAACACCAAAAGAAACACAGATGAAGATACTTCCTCTTCAATCCTTGCCTCCCTACCCTCCTCTCCCCATGTCCTAATTGGAAAGCTTAATTTTTTTCCAAAGTTAGAAATTAAAACGTATAGTGATTCATATGCTGTAGTAAGAGATGGCAGCTTACTTATTGGTGGTGAGGTCAAAAGCTTCAATTGAAGCTGAAAGACCATCTTCAGTGACGCCTCCAGCAATCACAATTTTGCCTTTATGGACTGCCACTCCAAACATGGAACGAGGGGTTTTCATTGGAGCCAGATCTCTCCAGTCTCCTCTTTTGGGGTTGTAGGTAAACACCCTGTTTGTACACTTTCTGTAAACATAAAACACAACAAAATGGTCCTTTTAGAAGCTTCCTTTTTTGAAAGAAGCAACTTCACTAATCATTTACCTTTGCTTCTCGTTTGAAATATGTAGTATAGTGAGGATCAGGAAAATTCTTAATCTGAACATACGTCACCAAGCAAAGGACGATTCCAAATATGAGGACTAAAGCTATTTTAAATCTTAATTATACTACTGGAAGGTAGGGTCCTTTACTTTTGTCAATTGCCTAGAGGCCCAGGCAGAGTAGATTTTAATCCTATCTGCTACAAAATTCAATACACAATAGACTTAACAAAAATTCATAAACCCTTTATTGTGCCTCAGTAACAAAAACGTTTATTCATTTCATTATCTGAATATCCTAAGAATGAATCAGTTAACTTAAGAAATAACTAGGTGTGAATGTACCTATTTTAAATGTAACTGTAATATGATGGCTCATTTTATTTTAGTCTACCACTAATATACCAATGCATTTTAAGAAATCTGGGACTAAAGATTAGACAACTAGTCATCTGAGCTGATGAGTAATGAAAACAATTTTATATGCTAAATGGTACCAGAAAAACCTGGACTTACCTGAATTATCCTTCTTAGTATGTTGTTATGATTCCATAATTTACTGATGGGAGTTCAAATTCCAAATAAGAATTGATTAACTTGATATATTTGGTAAAGCCAAAAAGCAACCAAACAAAACCTCAACTTTTTGTGAGGACAATTTTTTTTTTTTTAGATGTGTTATTTTTTTAATAAACAGAAACCACATCACTTCATTTGTTACAGAGAATAATAATGAGAGGCAATAATTCAAGAGGGCCCCAGGAAGCTTTTTCATCGACAAAGTAACAGAAAGGATAAGCACCTTCACTGCCCAAGCCTATGGGTAATTTTTTTCTTTTGATCTCTGATCTCCCACCCAGATCATTATGCCACTTCCAGAATGGAACTCTGCCTTCAAATCTCCTACTAGTTGGAAGGCTGGTCTATCAGCTTGTCTCAGTAACGGAATGGAGGTCCCTAACTCAGCTGAGGAACCTCGACAAGTCTTCTTTGATTTCAGCCTCATCCCAAGGCCCATGAATGTTTTCTTTAAAAAGCTGCAGGCGAATGAGGTAGAAAGGGCAGAGACGTGAGATGGAAACCAGCAGAAGGGCAAAGAGTATGGCTCCCACAGCACTAATGGACAGCAGGCCTCCCAAGGCTGAAAATGCAAAAAGCAGTGTGACTCCCACATAGCTGCGGGGAGTACATGCCTTCAGTTTCTTCTGTAACATGGGCCATAGGGCAAAAATCTGGATGGCAAATGTCACCATGATGAAGGCATGTAGGGACCGGGGCAGGCGTGAGGCAAGGCAGACAGAAGCAAAGATGGCCATGTTCAAGGACAGTGTGCTGGATACAATGGCAGCATTGGCACCATAGTCAAAGAAGATGAGGTGGCCTAACAGCATGAAGACTGACATGGCATAGATGGTGTCAGTGCTGACGGACTCTGTCAGTCTTCAGCACTGGCGAAAAGCCATACGTGAAAGGTATGAAGACTAGGGCACTCTTCAAGTCAGCCCACCGGGTCCGCCCACTCTTCTTCCGTCCTTCACCTCCATCAATGAGATCAAACAAAACATAGCCAATCAGTGAGGAAGCCAGGCCGGTCCCAAAAAGCCAATGGGGAGCCAGAAGACCCTCATCCATATACCACCAGATAACCACAAAAACACAGACACTGCACAGCTGCTGTATCACCACACTGGACTCAAATACCACAGCCCAATATTGGTATTTCCGGGCATAGACGTTCTTCCGGAGCTCTTCCAGGAAGCTCTGATCCACGTAGTTATCAGGAAAAGGCTGTCGCTCATGCAAGACCTTCTGCCACCTGGCCTCTTTGGTGTTAGTTACAGGCTGGGCACACATTATCCTTTTGCTCAAACTCAGGCCAGTTCAATCTCCCTTGCAGAAGTCCATGTGGTTCTCGATCTTTACAAAGTTTTGAAATAAAACCTCTCTGGAAATTCCATGCTGAGCTGTGGTTGGTATTGTACCGACCTTCCCTTGCTTTCAAAGGCAGCAACCCAGGCTAGGTCTACAGTAGATGAGTTTGTTCTCTGAGGCAGGACAATACAGCTAAGTTCCTGCCCGCAAGTTCGTAGGGGTGCGCGGCCTGGGGAGAGCGGCCGCCCGCCTCCTTCCCCATCCGGGGCGCCGGGGTCGTCATAATTTTTTTCTTTAGTTTTATAAAAGACCAGATATCTGGAGTAGAAGCATTTCCTCCAGTATATGACTATGAGTATTATCTTAAAACTCCTCAATAAGAACACGATCCAAAATCATGTTCTTCAAATGCAGTGGCGATAACGAGTATAACTCAGTGCTTACTTTAGGTAATGACTCTTTTCAAAGTTCTTGACTTTGGCATTTGTCAAGCAGTGTTCTGGGGTGGGTTTTTTTTGTTTTTTTTTTAAAGGGAACTTTATTTATTTATTTATTTATGGCTGCGTTGGGTCTTCGTTGCTGCGCGGGCTTTCTTTAGTTGCAGCGAGCAGGAGTTACTCTTTGTTGCGGTGCGCGGGCTTCTCACTGCGGTGGCTTCTCTTGTTTCAGAGCATGGGCTCCAGGCACGTGGGCTTCAGTAGTTGTGGCACGTGGGCTCAGTAGTTGTGGCGCACAGGCCTAGTTGCTCTGCAGCATGTGGGATCTTCCCGGACCAGGGCTCGAACCCGTGTCCCCTGCATTTGCAGGTGGACTCTTAACCACTGAGCCACCAGGGAAGCCCACAATGTTGTTTTGGTTAATCATATTCTCAAGATTAATGTATTCTTACTGACAAGGCCTGCATGCGTCTTACTGACACATCAATTTCCTAGTTACTAATACTACTTGAAGGAAACAATTTAAATCATTTAGCGGAGTCACTATGTTTCCAAAGTCATAACACTGCTTAATACAGATTTTCCATTCTATTACTCAGGAAAAATATTCCAAACAAGATTTTGCTCTGAGTGTGTTTATAATATGGCCTTCCTTTAAATGTTTATTTGATGGGACTATCTGGCATTAAGGAGGATTTCAGCTTCAAAATTTCAGAATATATTATCTTTGAATATGGATAGACTGTATAAAAACCCTTTGCTTTTAAAAATCATATTTTCTGTAATATATGTCATTTTAATTGAGTAATAGCCATTAACTATTAACTGCACAATATGCAGTTCTTTAATTCTAGCACATTTCCATATTTTACTTTCCTTTCCTGCTTTGCCCTTAAATTCTTAAT
The DNA here is from genome assembly GCF_028021215.1 of Eschrichtius robustus. Classification (NCBI taxonomy): domain Eukaryota; kingdom Metazoa; phylum Chordata; class Mammalia; order Artiodactyla; family Eschrichtiidae; genus Eschrichtius; species Eschrichtius robustus. The sequence goes on from NC_090828.1 coordinate 63,276,035, forward strand.
TCTGACTCTCTTTCCAGGATTGGGCATCTCTTGAACAAACTGGGTAAATGATACAAGCCAAATTAGGCAGAGTTTTCAGGGGCAGGAAATTTGTTCTCACTATTGAAGCTAAAAATCTTCATTTTACCAGACAGGCTACTGGCTTAACTGACTGGCTTCTGGAGCACTCTTAACTCACTTCTCCCTTGGGGGTATAAGATCTCTTTCCTAATTACCTATCCCTTGAGAAGTACATAGAAAGCAAGTTATATGAAACTTCATCCTCTTTTTCTCATAAGAGACTGGGTGCTACTGGGTATATCAGGTATATCTATTCTGTTTGATCAGTGCCTGTTTGTGACCAGTTGTTAAATATTTTGAATACCACCTGACCAGGAGTAAATAAGTGAAACATTGCTGAGGAAAGAACTGCCCCCTTTTCAGTCCCCAGTCACCAGTTTCAAACTCAACTATCAAATTCTCTCTGATGAATGTAAAGTACAAATCCATGATTTTTAAGCACTGTTGTTTTAATAGTTATATTTAAAATATTACATTAAAGAGATACACTTAATTTTTATCTACTTATGGCTAAATGAATAAAAAGCCCACTGGTTTTAATGTAGTAAAATATAATTATAAATTAGCCAAATAAAAGGCTTGATTATATTCCTAAATGCTGCTTTTCCACTGTAAGAATGCTTATGATGGAGATATTATGTTTGTTCTTAGCAATATGCTGGGCATACACAAATTGACTTAAGCAACTTTAAAATTGTATACAGTTTTCCTTCATCAATCATTTTAAATATCCTCCAATAACTTTTCAAAATTTTATTTTGAAATTTTACTTTCAAAATGTTATGGGAGAGTACCAAGTCCTATTTCAGCATGTAGATTCAAGTGAAAACAGGAAGGAACCCTTGTAATAAAAAAATCACTTGGATATAAACCATAAGGAGATGTCAGGGTACTTACTTGTCATCTGTCTTTCCTCCGAGACAATATATCATCCCCTTATGTGAAATCACACTATGGCCATAGACTTTGATAGGAAGTTTTTTAACTTCATTCCATTTGGCCGCCCTAAAAGCAGAAGATAGAATTTATATGCTTTCAGTGAATTTCAGGTTCTAAAATTATGACTTTGATATAGACACTTATATACCTGAATGCTTAGAAAACGAGAATGTCATGCCAACTTACACAGGATCATAGCACAATACTGAATCCAGCGAAGCCTCTGTTTGAAGGTCTTTGCCTGCAACTACATAGATTTTGTCATCTACTTCTCCCAGACCGAAGAGACACCTGGCTGAAGGCAGAGGTGGAAGTCCAACCCACTCAGATGCTACGTTATCAAGCTGAAGAAAGAATATATGAGGAATTGTGGAGCTTGTTACAGGTGTACCAAAAAATATGCTATACTTTGTTGTTTAGAATTCATTGAGATAGTCAAAGGTCTCACAAGTAAAACTACAACCCCAAAAGGATCATATTTTACCTTTGAATTACCGAGAAAAATGAGAAAAGCTACTTGGCCTACCAAAATAGCTAAAAGTACTCAAACCTGCAGAACTTGAAGAAAGGAAAGAGAAAATAAAATAGTCACCGGAGATTAGTTAAGCACTGTGAGATTTCTTGTCAAATTTTCTTCCCATGTTGCCTTGTTGAGGTTTGAACAAGGAATCATAATACTTTTAGGACACTGGGGAAAAAGAGGTTGCCACTGTAGGGAGGGTCACAGTACGTGAGTGACCCCCGCATGCTATATTTAACATGCTCCCAAGCTGGCGCCCGGGACAGCTGGACCTGTCGCTCAGTTCACAGACAGCTGGGGCGCTAGGCATTATCTTTTTTCTTTCCTTCACCATTTTTAGGTTCTCCATGCTTCACTTCATTACTTCGGATATAGGCAGGTGTTACAGCCTATAACTTCCTAGCCTTTTTTGGGGAGTCATTTAAAATACCCTTCTCTCTCTCTCTCGTTTATATTAGGAAGTAACTTTGGTTGTTTTTGCTACTGCTGATTCTGCAAGCCTAAGACAGCGCTCCAAGAGCCCACGCCCTGGGATAGGTGATTCTGATATGGCTGGCATCAGCTTTAGCACTTACTATTTGTAATTTTAAGATTTTCCTCTTTGCATTTTAGGACACCAAAGCACAAGAAAACTGCTTTCTGAGGGTGCGCATTCACAGATTTGTTGTCCTCTCTAGTGCTACTTCTATGCAGTGGAAGAAAAAGGAATAAAACCCAGAATAATTGGACACCAAGGATAGATGCAGATATTAAAGTCTGTGGTATAGGGAGGGGTCCCTATGGAAGCCTATCTCTATCTGGTCTAGTAACCTTGGTTAAAGCAAAGTACTAATTAAAACTAGCTGAGATGAGCGGTTTGATCCCCACACACACACTGTTAGTTTGCAGTCACAAGTTTCAACATCCAGATTGTGATCACTAATGTTTTCATTTTTTGAAAAAAAATTATTTATCAAGAAAGTGGTATGTAGTATAGTAGCAGTAATAATGAGCATTTATGAAGTTTTTACTCTGTGATAGGCTTCATACTAAATGCTTGACACAGGTAATCTCATCTAGTCCTCCAGGATAGGGACTTCTATTATCTCCATTTTACAGATGAGGAAACTGAGGTACAGAAAGGTTAAATAATTTGCACAAACTCACAGAGCTTTTAAGTGATACTTGATGCAAGCTATAAAAATTCATAGTTTGCCTTTTTTTTTTAATGTATTTATTTATTTATTTATATTTATTTATGGCTGTGTTGGGTCTTCGTTTCCATGCGAGGGCTTTCTCCAGTTGCAGCGAGCGGGGGCCACTCTTCATCGCGGTGCGCGGGCCTCTCACCGTGGCGGCCTCTCCCATTGCGGAGCGCAGGCTCCAGACGCGCAGGCTCAGTAGTTGTGGCTCACGGGCTTAGTGGCTCCGCGGCATGTGGGATCGTCCCAGACCAGGGCTCGAACCCGTGTCCCCCGCATTGGCAGGCAGACTCTCAACCACTGCGCCACCAGGGAAGCCCCATAGTTTGTCTTTTTAAATGGGAACAGCAGCCATCATAATCCCAAACCGGAGGGTTTACTGCCCACACTACACAATACTGTCTACATTCCCATACTACCCCGGATAGGGCACTTCCTACAGCAGATGAGACAGCAAGGCTGCCTGCCAGGCTTTTTTACAGATGAGCTGTCAAGCTATTTAACCTCTCTGGCTTCAGTTTTCTCACCCTTAAAATTAGAGTTCGGACCTAGATTACTTTAAGATGTGGTGTTCACAGATTTGATGAAACTGTTAAGTCTATGGAAAAAACCGGCTCTTACCTAGGTAAAAAAATTCTCATAATCTAATTCTAGTATACAATCAAAGGTCATATGAATCCTAACTTAATACATTTTAAACAGAGGTGACCAAGCAGAAAATACAAAGCCTGAGATTCTCATACATATATTTTCTTGTGAGTCATAACCCTCTTTTACAGTCAGGTGTTTTTATCCTGGCATCTTGTCCCACTATTTGTGGCTTTTAGAAGGAGCAAGGCATGCGAAATGACAGGGAGTCGACCCTTTCAACTTTGTATAACCTTTTGTAGCTAAAAGGAACAACATCAAGCAGGTTTCAGAAATGAGAGGCTGTGTCAATAAAAGCAAGGGCAGTAACAGGATGGAAGAGAATAAAGATAAGGCTATTAAGTATTCTTTGGGTCTATGATTTCCGGGTATCTGTCTGTCTGTCTGTATTTTGATGTCATTTTTACTTCCTAGATAAAATTATTGCCTTTTCAATTGAATTTACCCTTCCTGAAATTTATCTGAATTTAAAATTAGGGCTTAGGAAATCTTCTGGCCCACATTCAAATACTTAACATTTACAGCTTCTATTTTATTTTTATATTTCATAGTTAACATTCTTTAATGGAACTTGGAAAATTAAGAACCGTGATTAACATGTATTATTACATTTTTCAAGATTAGAAAAAGCTGGTTAAAGAGTGTGCTTTATAAATGCACCATATGTCACACACTTTGAAAGCACTCAGTGACTGTGGTATGACATTCTACACATGCTTATCTTTGGCCTTTCCAACTCAAGTGCCCATAAACCCCAGGCCATAAGTAGCCATGACCTAAACAAACTCTTTTGAACTATCTGTAAGCTACAAAGTCCTGGTATGGACATTATTAAAGATGAAGGTTCAGCCACTGATTCCTTCATAAACTGGTAAAGTATAATGTGTTGACAATATGAAACGAACTCCTTTCAAACAAACTACAAAGAGTGTTAGTTTAGGAGGATGTGTTTTCTTGGAAACTTCTATGGTTTCATAATACAGATTAAGTTGCCAATATGTCTAAGTACAACTCTGATCCAAATAAATTTGATCATTTATCATAAATAAATATTTCTAAATACAATTAATCCAAATTAGTGACACTTGTGTAGACAGTGTTTCCTAGAAGGTAATCCAAAGCATGTAAAATATGTATACAAGTTCTTTTCATTTTCAACAAAACTATATTTTAGGCAGTAACCATAAATAAGAGATGAAACGCTACCTCCAGGAACTTCAAATCAGTTCAAGGAAACTTGGAAGAAGGTAGAAAATCTGATCAATTTAACATTTTGTAATGGGTAAAGTAATTTGATTTTGGGAAATACAGTAACCTGTTTTTCAGAAAGAGGACACAAGATTAAATTTCGTTTTTACTAAAATACTGGACTTTAAAGGATTACAGCCACAATCAACTATAAACATGACATTTTGGGTAAAAGTGCATAAAGAAAATCATGAGCCATCACTTATACATTAATTAGAACCCCATTCTTTACCAAAACGTTTATTAAATATTAACAAGCAGTTAACTGATTCAAATATTTGTCAGCCCTCTAAGTAATGAAAATTCAAGGGACTGGAATAGCACATCAAGTAGAATAAAATACAAGCAGCCTGAATAATTCACAAGTCAGCTAACTAGACGGTGACTAACAGCCTTTCCTTTATGTCTCTACATATATGAAAATATCCTTTCTTACCTGGAAGAAGTACGACTGTAGAGGTTGATCTTTATTTTCTTCATCCACATAGAGGCCTCCTACCACGTACACCTGATTTTGCTGGGTAACGATGCTGGAATGATTTCTGGGGATCTGCTCAGCCAGTGCAGTAAGGTAGCATTCATTTTCCGTGGGATCATAAGCCACTGCAGCTGTGTCATTAACCAAGAGGATGAGGTCTTTGACAAACATTCCATGCCTGGGAATATCGTTCAGGTAACCAGGAAGTAAATCTTCATCACCAACATCACCATTCACCTCACTAGCCCCAGCCTTCTCTGTGTTTTTGCTAGGTTCTGGGAGTTTGCCTGCAAAGGCATCTTTGAGAACTTTGATTTTTTTCTGGAGTTCTGGGTTGCTTTTAATGATATCATCTTTCTCAACATGATCTTTAAAATATTTTTCTGTCATAAGGCGAAAACGGATACAATCAAACACTTCGCTAAGGTTTTTAACCCTGTTTTCTTTGTCTGTTCGCACCCATTTCATCACTGCCTCAAATACCGCTTCTTCCTTTTCTACATTTAGGCTGTCATTGGAAATGACTGAGATCAGCTCCTGTGGAGAGAGTTGCATGAAGTCCTCTTCCTTACAAATCTGTACAAAGCGATCAGACACAAATTCACGGGCAGAGATGGCGAGTCTCGGGCAGTCAAGAAGAAGTCCTAATCTTAGGATAGCTAGACAGTTACCAGGAGCAAGTCTTTTCTGAAGATACGAAACGCAGACAGTGAACACGGAGGGGATCTGAAAGCGGCTGGCCAATGCAAAAATATCTTGCACATTTCCGTCGTTGAGATCAATACTGGCAGAGTACAGGTACTTAATGATTAAATCCAATACAGCAGGATCCACATTATCTAGTACTACCTCCTTTTTTTTTGCCTCATCAAGTTCAGATAAAAAATACTCACGGAAGTAAGGACTACAAGCTGACAAAATCAATCTGTGGCAAGGAAGACTTTTGTCACCTGCTTTTAGTGTGCAATCGATGAATTTTTTCTCATCCAGGAGATCTTTTAGACCATCCTGAAGAAGGGTGGATTGGTAAAGCCGCAGTTCCTCTGCAAGTTCCCGCTGGGAATCCATTTTGTGAGTAACCTAGGTAAGGAAGGGGACACTAAGGCCTTAGCTCCTCACAGTACACAGGTCTAGCAGTAAAAAGGCAGATCAGTGTGCTTTGCCCAGCTTGAAGCCTTTGCAATTTAATCCCACCAGCTAAATATAGATACCAACTCTAACAAGGGAATTTAGGAGAGCTAGTTTGGAAAGAAGAGTTCTTGCAGCTGTTACAGATTGAAAGGAACAACTGGAACTTTTAATCACTAAGGAAACAGCTAAGAAACAAGAGATTTAAATGAAGTGGAAAGCTTTAAAATACATAAAGCATTAGAAGATATGCTAATAAAGGCTACCGCAAGAAAATGTTTATTAAACTAACACAAAACTGAATCATAATAATGAGTCAGTCCGCTAAAAATGGTCTAGTGGCAAGCTACTTGGCTATCTGAATTAATGATGCAAAGTTCAAGAATATGAGCTGAGTTCATTTGGATACTCATAAGCAAGATCCCCTTTCCAATAACTGCTACGAATTTTTATTTTCTACTTAAAACAGTGGGATATATAATCTTCTTTTAGAAGTAGGAAACAAAGACTTCTACTTAGGTACTATAATTATAGATTTTTTTGGGAACAAAAACCTTTAAAATAATAATATCCCCCCATCATGATTGAAAATAAATGCAGAGAAACTGCTATTTTCTAAGACATCCCAAATTATCGGTATTTTTAAGTGGAAAAACTATAACTAGTTTTGAATTAAATTATGAAATTATTTAATTTGTTCACACCCTGCCTTGCTCTACAAAGGATTTGATGTGGCAAACAATAATAATAAGACAAGAAATAAAAAAGTTAAAAGTCGGCCCTAGGGAAAGAAAAAATCCACACACATACAGTATGATCACTAAAGCTATTCTGTGTTTTGTGTTGCTCTTTCATTAAATAAAAATTAAAAAAATAGAACAGATGTATTGTAACCCCATGAGAACAATGTAATCAATAGAACACAGCAAAATCAGGACGAAGTGCTACATCCCTGGTATAATTTGAAAAACAGGCTTTATACACACACAAAAAAAGTATATGACTAGAATCATAATTTAAGTTGTTGATTATAATAGAACACACCATATTAATTATGGGATGCAGAAAGTGTGACTTGAAAAAAAATTGATCTTTTGTTTACATACAAATAGCATCATATACTTCTTCACGAAATATTTTATTACAAAATTATATTCTCACGTTTTTAAAAACTCAGTGCGGCTGTAAAAATACTGTAATTTCAAAGGTTGGTATTCTTAAACATGCTCAAAAGAACATAAGCTCCATAAAGACAGGGATTTGGGGGAGGTTTGTTTTGCTCAATGCTATAGCCACAGGGCCTCACGGGTGCTCCATAAATATTTGTTGAGTGAATCAATGAATGCCCCCAGATCAGGAAATTATGTATTTTTAAACTTCAAGGTCTCCATCCATCAGTAAAAGTTTTTTCCCTTATTTTACATCACGGTGAAGTCAATAGTACTGTCAGCTGCTAAAACAACAGCTGAGAGAAGAGCTCATTGACTCTCTTTCCATTTATAGAGGCCACTAAAGGTTTTAACACACTAGAAAAAACCAACAGCTGCTCCCTTGTTTAAACAATAAATGACTCATTTCTCTTTACACGTAACACCTAACATCTGAAAAGATTAATGAGTCAGATGCAAACACAGTGTTTTGAAGTTTGAGATTATTCCTTACTAATTGGCAATTTTATAGTCTGTTTTGCTTGAAAAACTATTGAAACAATATTCCTAGCTGCATTTTTTTGACCTGTACACATTTTTCAAGCAACATTTTCCCCCTAATATAGGTTATTACAACCCCATTCCTTAAAAATGTAAAAATCCTTTCCTATTTAAATGAAGAAACCAATTTATAGCTTTTGTTCATTGATCTTTATTAAACTCAGGTTAGCCCTTGATTGTACTATGTATCTACGGTTGTACATACAGTTGGCATCTTATTCTAAATGATTTTACACACTCACTTTATTCACTCTAGAAAAAGAGGGCTAATTTTAATGTTTTGACAAAAGTTCCTTACAAAGTTTCTTTATACTGAAGCAGTGGCAAAAAACACTTACGCAAGAGAGGTCACCAAATCTTACCTGACCAAGAAATCAGAAAATAATATCATATTTTTGAAAACTTCAAAGAAGTTTCAATGAATGCAAACAAAGAGCAAGTCAACAAATAAACTATTTATTTACAAACTATTTAAAACTATTTCCTTAGAAAATAAATGTATTCTTGCCAAAATGATATTGAAATTATTTCCAAAATAGTGCCCAAAACTTTACATAGGGGTTGATATCCTCCAAAGTTAGCTAAAATTTTTAGTTTTTACATAAATGGTTACCTAAAAATGACAAGCTTAAGGTTTATAATTTATATGAGAGTTGGCTTACTTTTGGAGCTATGTGATAAATATATTTAAACCAGATTTTTATAATTAAAAAAGCAGCATTTTGATTACTCCATAAGAATAGTCTTATGCTTTTAGATAATACTTTCAAAGCATTTAATGGTGCTGCATAAATTCTTTATTAAACTCAACATGATACAGTCTTTTAATATCCACAGACTAATAATTTACAAGTATTAGTTACAAAATAAACATACTTACAACAAACCAGATACATTTTGATTACAATTTCAAATATAATTTTTAGAAGACTGGCAATAAAATCTTCGACAAATGAGTTTTTCCTTAATCATTAAAAAACTCTCTGAAAAGCTTTTTCTGTAAATGTAAAAACTATGCCATGCCTTATAGCAGGCGACTAGTATCTTTAATCTTGAGATATCTTTAAATAGAAACCCAGCTCAAATCACGATCAACTCATTACTTCCCAAAGTCCCTGTAGGGTGAATCCATCCTTCAATTTCTCTATTGCAAGCCCCAGTTCTTCTGAAAACACAGGTTCACGATCTTGTTGCTTTTTGGGAGGTAAGAGGATCATATGGGAATAGAGAAGGTGGGCAAGGAAGAGGAAGAAAAACAAAAAATAGGTTTCACATAAGTTTGTGAATACTAAGTACTGGAATATAGAAAATTTTTTTCATATACTATAGGTAAAATATCCTTACCTTATTGCCATCAGCAAAATAAGCCTATAAGACAAGGAAAATTATATTTCACATACTTGATGTATAATAGGTTAATAGGCCAAGGAACAGGTAATTAATTTACAGAACAATTCTGTAACTAACTGTATTTTATATTCTGTTACTGTGTGTCTAATGGTTTTCTCACCTATCTTTACAATGCTAGTAGCAGAATTCACTTCTTCTGTCAATCATTATTTATGTCTTCAAGAGTTATGCTTTAAGCGCTAAAAATGTGCTTTGTTATTGGTGTATAATTAGCATTGTTAACTTGAAAGGAGATAAAAGAATGACTAAGCAGCTATAAAATTTCACCCCTACTTTTGGTTTAGAAGATGCTGGCAAAACAAAACAAAGCGATCAGTGCTTCAATGTGTCAGCAAAAGCATACACTGAGGCAGTAGTAGTTTATTATTAACTATCTTATACTTATTTCACACTTTGCTTAAAAACTTTCATTCTCAGAGAGATAGTCTAGTCAGATTCATAGACCACAGTACATAGAAAGCATTATTATTATTTTGGCTATTAATTAAATAATACAAATTTGGAAACAAGAAAGTTTACTGTTCAAATAGAAATCCAATTTAAGATGATATACCTATAAACTGAAAGGAGGGAGGTCCATCTCATAAAGGTTGCTTATGGAAAGTATATAGACTTTAAATTAATTAAATTAACTATATTTAATATATTCTGTTATCTTAAAGTATGAAAAACCTTTTCACATATCTGAAATCCTCTGAATAAGTATGTTCTCAAACTATTTCCCAGTTTGGTAATTTAAAAGTATTTTCACACACACAAAAACATCCCTAACCTGAAAAAAAAACTACTCTCCAACTCATGTTTAAGACATTCTAAAAAGTCTCAAGTTCCATGATATTTTACACACTTAAACCATTATTTAATTAAACATGACTCAGATTAAAAAAAAAATCACAAGAAATTTAGTAGCTCTTCTTTGTGATGCTCACCACAAAAGCATCTGTGTGATCATCCGAGTCTATTTCTACATCATCTTGAATTTGTTCAACTGTCAGAGCTTCAAGGGACTGTGGCTGAAAATCAGTAGATGTTAAAAAAAGAAAAAGAAAAAGAAAATCAGTTAAATCAGATGTTAAAATGTTATCAGAGACAATATTAATCAAATAAATAATTTTGGTAAAATGTGCTGTGAGAATTGTAAATACCTGTAAAAGGATATCACAGTTACCAACCACTCAAGTCTTACAAAAATCACTATATAATTTATATTCTATTAAAACTAACATGAATAATGAAATGAGTCAGTTAAACCCAAGCTTTTAAATCTGAAGTCAATATCATCAAAAGATTTAAAATGACAAACTTAATATGATACTTAGAAATATCCATAAAGAAAAAAACTCTCATTGGATTTTATCTGATTTTCTGATAGTTAAAAACTATCTGATAGTTTAAGTTTAACAAAAACTATCTTTTGTATAATAGCAAGTTTTAAATTTTCCTCAAAATAGTCATTAAATAGAATTTGTGAAAAAAGAAATTTGTGAAAAAGAAGAACTAAGATTTGCATGGAATATTCTAAATGTAAAGCAGAATAAATATAGTACTGATATCTATTAATTCATTTTTCAAATATTTGAATATCTTTAGTGTATGAGGTACCATGCTGGTACTACCAAAGGTTTAAAGTCTCTGCCCTTACCACAAAAGGTGTGTAATCTAGTGGGAATGAAGGATAAAACACAATTATAAATAACTAAATATCAGGTTGAACTGTATGAAATTGCCATTTTAGTAAAAAATGGTCAAATATTAATATCATATAGTTCAACCTACAAAAAATAGCTATAACAAATGCAATATCTATTATAATAGAAGAGTTTGGAGACAGCACAACTTCTGGCTTGTGCATGCCAGAAACTTTCATGAAGAAAAGGCTGGCATGTGATCTAGGGCTTTTAGGATGAGGATGATTTTCATAGGTGGGATTAGTGGAAAGGGTATTCCTGACAGAGGGGATCAGTAACAGCAAAGGTGAGAAACCACAGGATATGGCCGAAGAAAATGAATAATCCAATATGGTCAAAATATGAGAGTCCCACGAGACAGAAGGAGCTACGCAGAATATTGTACTGAACAATGCCAAGGAGTATCACTCACACTGGAGTCTATGTGAACAATGTTCCCTAGAGCTGGGCAGTGCACAGCCTACAGAACCAGACACTGTGGCTGTGCAGATAAGGTGGGAAAGGTAGACTGAAGTTTACTGAAATTTTTTAATACCAGCTCAGAGAATGTGGACTATTTATAGGTAATTGGTGGGGTAAAGTTGATGGTAGAAGTGTACTGCTGACAAGAGGTGACCTGATCCCCTAGTCCGAGGACAGCTGGTGTTTCAACCATGTTCAGAGCTGTGTGACTGCGTACAAGTAAATTAACCTATCTAAGCCTCAGTCTCCTTAACTGTGAGATAGGGCTAATAATAATGATGATGATACACTTCACGGTGTTTTTAGGAGGATTAAACGAGATGAGGCATATAAAGTTCTTAGAGCAGTGAACAGCAAAGAGTAGGCATTCAACATAGCCATTCAACAACTATGAATATTCACTAAGAGCCTATTATGTGCTAGTTTTGATTGCTGGAGATATAATGATTAAAGAAAATAGACAAAAATCCCTGACTTCATGGAGATTATTTATAGTGAAGGAGACTGATTAGTGTTACCGAAAGTAAAGCAAGCAAGCAAGCAAGTGAGCAAACAAACAAGCAGAATAAGGGATAAAAAAGTGACAGGGGTTGGTGTTTTAGATGGATAGTCCAAAGACCTCCCTGAAGAAGTGGCTTTGGAGTAAGGACTTATGTATGGTGACAAAGCAAGCTACTATGCCTGGTTATTATTATGTACTGAGGGCCAAAGAAGGGGAAAAGAAGAGAAATGAAAGGTAGAGACAGAATGGGTAGGAGAGCTAACATATTGTTCCCCATGTGCCAGCCACTTTACAGACATGATCAACAACTTTGTAAGAGAGATTACCTTCATTTCATAATGTGAAAACTGAAGCTCAAATTTGCCTAGGATCACAAATAAATGGTGAAATTGGGATTGAAGTCAGGTTTGTCAGGTTCCCAGGACCATGCTTGTTCTACAACATTATTCTACAAGCAAAAGTAGCAAAGGAAACTGCAGTTTGAATGGAAAGAAAGGGATAGGAACAGGGGAGAGACTGGTACAACTGACTGAATGTGTAAAGTAAGATAATGGGAAAAATAAAAAAGGAAAACCCCAGAGTTTTGAGCACATCTGACTTTGACAATGTTAAAAATAAATAAGTAGTGAATAAATAAATAGATAAATCAGCAAGATACTGCTTTTGAGAATAATGACAAGATTTTAGGTATACCAAGTTTGAGATACTCAACCATGTCCTAGTGTATCTTACTGACTTGGAAAATTATTAATTAAATTACTATGATAAACTTTTAAATGAGAAATTCAATTCATGTTATTTGGAATGCTCATCTATGTGAAAATATTCAAGAAATGTTTGGAACCCTGGTAAGCTTAGAGAGTATGCCAAGATCAGAAAGATTTGGGAGTCATCTACAGAAGTACAACTTGAAGAAACTGGAGGAGGAGGTGATATTACTGAGGAATATACAGAGAAGGTAGAGTGAAAGGGAGAATGCTGAAAGAAGTGGAGGTTGGGAAGAAAGCAGAAAATGATGGTTAAGGAGATGAAATACTTAGAGTGTATGTACAATACGGTGTCAACAATCCAGAGACAAGTTTCAGCTGGAAGGGGAAAGGTATATGGAATTTGACAGGGAGACAAGCAAATTAAGTATATGGAGCACAGCGAGGTTGAAGTCAGAGGGTATGAATTTGTACTCAGCTGTCCAGTCCTACTTCTTGATCTTCCTGGTCACCTGCTGCAGTCCAAGAGCAGGAGGAGAGACAGATAATCTATGCGATATGTGATATGGCTCAACAGGCTGAGTATTGGCAGGGACACTGATGAAAGAGTGGGTGGCAGGGACACCAGCAATAGAGCGCACGGTGAGGGCCCCAGCACAAGAACAGACAGCCAGGGAACGTGTGACAGAGCGCCTCTGGCAAGGGTACCACTGTCAGAGCAGAGGGCGAGGAGTCTCTAATGGAGTGGCTGGTGAGGACAACAGTGAAACACCAGATGACAAGGGGCCCAGCTGCAGAGGCTGAAGAGTAAAGCCAAAAGACAGCTGATGTACCTGGAGAGCGGGATTGGTGCAGAAACCAGAAGTCGTGAGGAAGGCAAAGAGCAGACATGTGGGCATGATATTCGAAATTTTTCACAACTGACATGGAAGAGGATCTAATGAATAGGAACAGACACAGGCCAAATTAATGCAGCAGCCTCCTGGAGTTGCTATATTGTGGGTCACAGGGGGAAGAGAATGGTGTCTGTGAGGCCTGTAAGGTTTAACCAAATGCTAATGGCTGGCTGAAGTAAAATAAAAATAAAGCTGTCAGAGTGAGGGATTCAAGTCTCTACATCAGAAGAGCCTTGCATATGGGGACATCTTGGACAGGCTGCTACCTAGACGGGCAGGAATGAATGGGGAAGCAGGCAGGGAGAAAACAGGTGGTAGGCACAAATCAGCATTGGCCATACTCACTGAGCAGAGCCTGTATATTCATCATTTTAAACATAGCTTAAAATTAAATTGTACACAATGTGTGTATATCTGAATTTTATAGATTGTGTAAAGGCAATTGAGCAAACTCTGTATATCACACACTGAACAAATTACCTTTTCTTCCATCTCATAATCCACTCCAAATATAGGACTGGCAGAATAGACTTTGTGAAGTGAATTAATTTCCTTAACTGATTCTTGTAGTTTTTCCACAGGATCTATTTTAAAGCCAAGAACATATCCTCCGCTCTAGAAGAGAAAATAATGAAAAAATGAAAAGCCTGAGGAACAGTATTTACAGTATATGATAAACTACAGCTCTAACTGTCCTTACTTCAGAGCACAATATGTAGGCTGATTTTTTAAAATTAAATTTTTTATTATGAAAACTTCCAGCATATACAAAAATAGAAGAGTACAATAAATGTCCATGTAGCCATCAACCAGCTTCAACAAGTAACAACATATGGCCAACTCTGTTCCATATGTAACCTCCCCATCCCCTAAATCTCCTCCCCTCACCCACTCAGGATTATTTTGAAATATATCCAGATATCACATAATTTAATCTGTAAGTATCAAAGCTAATATTTCAAGATAAAAAAAAATACGCCATAGATTGTGAAGGCCAAGGGAAATGAGATTTTCCTGAGCTAGACATTTAAAAGGAATAGACTATATATTAAAATAAAAAAGGGAATGGCATACCTGAGGCTATCTCCTTGAAGAATTAGGAAAGAAACTTGCCCATGACAGTTTGTTGGAGAAGAAGTGTTAAAAAATTAAGTACCCGTATGGTGATGGTTGAGAGCATACACTTTTGTGTTCAAATCCTGGTTTTACAACACTACATATGATGTATGGTTTACATCATACAACTAGCTGTATGATGCTGGGCAAAGGAGTGAGTAGACATTCTTATTTAAATTTAGGATTTAGAAGAGAAAAATCTTTTTTAAAAAAATTTATAAAAACAAATAAATGCAAAAACCAGCCACAACAGGGCATAGCAGTTTATAATTTGATACAGTATAATCTGAGTTTGATGGTATAAAATCTCAAATAGGGTGTGTTTATCTGTATATACCTGTGTTGCTCAAAGACAGTCTTGTGAATCAGTCAGACCTGGAATCAAAACCTAGCCCTATCACTTACTGTTATTAGACCATGGGCAAGATTTCTAACTTCTCCAAGTCTCAGTTTCCTTGAATATAAAATGGGGAAAAAATAGTAAGTGTATCATAGGGTTGTGTAAAGATTGAAATAATGTCATGACTGTAATCATAATTAATATGTCTGCCCAAAAGAGAAATATAAGCAGGATTCTTCCCATGGGGACAATTACTACATGACTTCAAACTCAAACTCTTCATATAATCTCATGTTACAGCTAATACTCTTCTTGGATATAAACTGGTTACTATAAAAATAAAACTAAAAATATAGACTGTCACATAGTTTTTTAAATATATTAAAGATTAATAAAAATATAAAGTATCTTACCTGCTGGGAGCTTTCTATGACAAGAGCTAAACCAAATTTTGAATCTCTAATCTTTATTGACCGCTAGATATAAAACGAAAAAGAAAAAAAATGCTCGTTTTTATTATCTGATAGTAGTGACACTTTAACACATTTTTCAACTTTTACACAGTAACTACATTTTTTTTTTTTTTTGTAACTACTGTTCATAGTCCGAAGAACAGAACTCTTCCTCTTTCCTTTTTCCTTACACTCCTATAGAGATCAAGTAAATGAAAATTTTCATACTGGAAATAGGTGGCAAATTTGTAAGGCAACACAAAGATGACACCTCTGAAATATGTACAAAATTCTGACTTAAATGTCCCCTGCTTCAGGGAGTCCACAACTTTTCTGAATATTTTAAACCAAAGCCCAGCAATCCTTTAGTTATGGAGAGCCAGTGTCTTTTGTGACTCCTAAGGCTGGGTTAGTTTTTAAAAGTCCCATGTGCCTATATACAATGGAATATTACTCAGCCGTAAAAAGAAATGAAATTGAGTTATTTGTAGTGAGGTGGATGGACCTAGAATCTGTCATACAGAGTGAAGTAAGTCAGAAAGAGAAAAACAAATACCATATGCTAACATATATATATGGAATCTAAAAAAAAAAAAAAAAGGTTCTGAAGAACCTAAGGGCAGGACAGGAATAAAGACACAGACGTAGAGAATGGACTTGAGGACAAAGGGAGGGGGAAGGGTAAGCTGGGGCAAAGTGAGAGAGTGGCATGGACATATATACACTACCAACTGTAAAATAGCTAGTGGGAAGCAGCCACATAGCACAGGGAGATCAGCTCGGTGCTCTGTGTCCACCCAGAGGGGTGGGATAGGGAGGGTGGGAGGGAGACGCAAGAGGGAGGGGATATGGGGATATATGTGTACGTAGAGCTGATTCACTTTGTTATACAGCAGAAACTAACACAACAATGTAAAGCAATTATACTCCAATAAAGATGTTAAAAAAAAATGTTGCATGTGCCTTCTGTTTCTTACACAATAAATGACTAAATTCTGAAAGAACCTCCACTGCATTTATTGAAAAAAAAAAGTATGGGCATTCATCACTGGGCATCAAAGAAGGCTAAGATAGGTCAAATATAATTAACTCAACTGGTAAGTGTGACATGAGGGTGAAGCTTGGCTAGTGGATGAGCAGTGACACCAGTGGCCTGGGAGAAGGGTAGAGGGGTAGAAGCATGACATGCAGGACCTGTAGAAAGTGAAACAAAACGTACCTGCTGGCAGGGTTAGAGAGAACCATGGAGGATCTAACATTATAACCAGCAGACCAAAAGTCCAAGAAGGATAATAATCTGTGGTAGGTGATGGTGTATCATACTTCCAGACAGGTGGGCATTGGAAGTTGAGAAAAAGAGAGGAAGAGAGACACAGACAGACGACAGACAGCCTAAATGGTAACTGTTATGAAAACCTGGGCTTCCATCTAGACTACTTCACACCCTGCCAGGAGTACGCACAGTCCTGGTTAAGAACTACAGAACCCTGGCATCCTGCTTGTGAATAGGTAATCTAACCAGGTAACTGTGGATGACACAGGCTGGTAAGATGGAAACTGGCAAGAAGATACATATATAAATATACATCTATAGGAAGGGAGTCAGGACAATGGCTGAGGCCCAGAGCTGAAGTTAGAACATGACTGCCCCAGTGACAGATTGTGATGATATCGGATTGCAAGTTGTTTGGGCCAGGCTGAATTCATTCCAGAATCCGTATTTGGCAATGGTATTCTTAAATAACGGAAAGTATCCTACTTGAAGAACAGAAATCACAAGGTTGTTTACTACACAGTAATTATTCAGCATAATAGACATTGATATGTAAATGCAATATAAAACAGCAACAAACAGTACAAATATCAATTTATCAAATACCTATGTAGACTCTGTCACATATTTCCAGCTATGCTTATAAATTCTCGTATTTCTTTAGATGGCCAGAAATAATTTTTTTCCTATCAGATCCTATGATTTTCTGTTTAATGTGTTGCTTTCCTCCACCAGACTGAAAGCTGCTTAAAGGCAGAAACTGCGTACTGGTTCATGAGTTTCATCACTGAGCACAGAGTAGGTGCTCAGTATTTGGCAAATGAATGGTCAAATATTTTAAAGTAACTCAGGAATCAAACAATTTAGCAGAAGATAGACTTGGGAATATTTTGCAAAGAATCATCTTTCTCATAGGTTAAGAGGTCTCTTTAAAAAATGACATTTTCCAGATATCACATACATTGTATCTAATACTCAATAAATATTTATTAATGAAACTATTTAGTCTTAAGACTACTTATATCCTATAATAAGGGTGATTATCATAGGATAACCTCACAGGATTCTCATTAACTATTTTTATGTTCCATCTAATTTGCACTAGGGTCCAATAAGTAGGGTTTTTTTTTTTAATATATAGGATGAAATTCTTCAGTTTATTGGAGTTTACTATTTGTTTCACTGAATCACATACTTACCATGAAAGCAGCAGCAGAGTAAAAAGAACCACCTTCATCTACCCCCAAAACAAACTGGTCTCAGGTGTAATTAGTTCTTATTCTAAATTTTAACAGCTTTAATTTAAGCTAAAACCATTATGACTAAAAACCATCTTGATTCCTTTCACTGAACTTGTAGTATGAATCCAGCTTATATACATGCTGTATCTGAATACAGTAAAAACTGTTCATTCACAGAATTAATGAATTCGCTCTGGCTTTAAAAGGGTTTGAACAGAAAGTAGCAAGACAGCCATAAAGTGTGTGGGTCAGTGAGCTGAAGCCATGCCAAAGGACCACTATATACTTGCCTCCTGGAAAGGTTATGGAAAACTTTAGTAGCTAAAAGCCCTTTGAATAAAATCTAAGAAAAATCACCTTAATCTGTATGACAACTATTAAAATTTTTAGAATCCAGTATATTTCTCTCTTAATAGCAAGTTGATAATAGTGCCGTTTCCCTTGAATGGAAGTACAATAGGGTCTTTTCTGATTATCAACATTTAAAAAGTATGCTCTCAGCTAAACTGTTGCCACTAGGGAGAGAGAAAACTCATCTAATCCCAAAAGTCCTATTAACTGTTGAACAGAAATTATTTATTCTACATTAAAATAAGGTCATCAAAATGCATGCACTTACAATTTGCAGATATGGTATACTGACGTTAAAACTGTCATTCATATTTGCATGCCACACGATTCTCACATTGGTAATAAAAAAGGTTCCTAAATTTCCCTGTAAAAGAGAGTGATGAGAGAGGCATCAACAATCATGTCTGAATACTTACTCTTTATTTTCTAAACACGAGAATAATTCCGATTCTCACAGCAGCATAAAATACCAGAATTGAGTATTATGAGGAGTAGTTATTCAGATGGGGAGCTGTCAATATCCTATAGAATATTTATCATAGTTTAAAACTAGAACTTTTCAAGTGCGCAAAGTTTATTTACAATTTAAGCTTATGATTCCATGTCTAGCAAGAGCTCTTCAATCAAATGCTACAGTTTTACCACACTGGTTATCAGTCGAATCTAGGTTGTAACACCCACAAAGGCTGGAAACTATTCTTAGTAAGAGACAAATTATTCTCTAGAAATTTATTTGTTTCTTATTCCAACTATTAGTCGCTTATATGTTTCCACTGGTCATAATTTCAAGAGGAAATGAAAAGTTACAATCATGGATGTAGGAGTCACCAAATGAGTTATATGTTTAATTCCATAAAGACTGGATTAAAAGGATTCCGTGACTGTCCACCCTATGACTCTCCTCAATCAGCCTAAGTTATCATGATGTGGAGGGTAGTGTGGTATGGGGGAAGAACGTGGCTGTGGGACAGAATAGATGTGGAGGTCACTTAATTCTTTAAGGCCTGAGTTTTTCATCTGTAAGTGAATAGAGACTGGACTAGATGACCTTCAAGGCCCATTCCAGCTCTAAGTCTACACATAACAAATGTTGATAAAAAGAGCATAAAACCATACAAATATGAAAATCAGAATATTATGTATATCAAGAGCTATGTTAATTAATTAAGAGCTCTAATGTTTATTTTAACAGTTAAATAAATATACAAACCCAATCATAAATGGAAAAATGATTACCAAAGAAAGCACTGCCCCAAAAGGTTCATTAGTTCTTTGCATGGTACCTGATCACTGGATAAATTCCATACTCCATTGATTTTATCATATACATGTTCTCGTGGTAGTAATCTTAGTTGCTTATTTTGAATTAGCGCACTTCTCAATTTAAAATCACGATACATTTTAGAAGTTTCATATGCTCTATAAAAAAGAACAAAAGACTAATCCAAACTGAAAATGTGATTTTCTTAGATTATGTTTACTTATTTACAAAAATACACAGTTATATACTCAAATAGTTACTAAGGTACATCAAAAATTTTTTCTTCTCAATAAGTTTTGGTGATTATAGTCTTTTGTACTGTATTTGTCATTTCAGTGTAGTATTTACACATTTTATCTCAGTACCTATATTTTCGATGTCTAATTTTTTAAAAATTTATTTTATTTAATCTATTTTTGGCTGTGTTGGGTCTTTGTTGCTGCACGCGGGCTTTCTCTAGTTGAGGTGAGTGGGGGCTACTCTTCGTTGCAGTGCGCGTGCTTCTCATTGCGGTGGCTTCTCTTGTTGCAGAGCACGGGCTCTAGGCGCGTGGGCTTCAGTAGTTATGGCATGTGGCTCAGTAGTTGTGGCTCACGGGCCCTAGAGCGCAGGCTCAGTAGTTGTAGTGCACGGGCTTAGTTGCTCCGTGGCATGTGGGATCTTCCCAGACCAGGGATCAAACCTGTGTCCCCTGCATTGGCAGGCAGATTCTTAACCACTGCACCACCAGGGAAGTCCCTAGATGTCTAATTTTTAAGGCAATGTATATAGTATGGCACAAATGAGAGGAAGCAGATTTTTTTTCTTTAAACTGAAGAACAATGCTTGCAAAAACAGACATGGAAATTAATTTTTCTATCAAAAAGCTTCCCTTCATTTCTCTGTTTTATTTAAAGGCACCATTATTCTTTTGATATAAATAAGACTGCAATTACTTTTCTCACTGAAACCTGAAAACGTTATGCTCACATCTACCTTTATACAGAAAATTAGAATGAATCTGTACCAACTCCAAAAGGTACCCTAGGACAGTGTATGTATCTGTGTGTGTGTATGTATGTAATAAAATTCCTATAACTTTGTTTTCTTTCCATGTCTCCCTATTGATAAATACTAAAAACAGAAGAAAATTCTGATTAACTTTTGGTTAATTCTAATTTTAACTCCACGAAAATACAGGCTAATTTACCCTTTTAATAAAACTAAAGGGTTTGCTTTGCCTGAATAACTTTAGAAATCATTTATATAAATTATAATATGTATTGTTAAACTTCTGATTTTTACATTAATTAATCTTCTAACATATAAATTATGAAAGAGCAGGATTCGAGCATTTGACTATAAATCTTAATTTCCTTTAGGGTGGTAATCATCAATATTTACCAGTGGAAAAAATGGAAACTATTCATGTTATAAATTGTTTTGGAGGGAACACATAACATTTTTATACTATTAAAGATAAGTAGCTTCCCTGTTCCCTTCATACTCCATTTCATATTACTTCTCTAAGTAAACAGAAATAAAAAGATAAGAATTAGGTATATGCCTAAGAGAGCTTAAAAAAATATGTTTTCACACAAAAACTTGTACACGAATGCTCACAGCAGCATTATTCCTAAAAGCTAAGAAGTGGAAACAACCCAAATGTCTATCAGCTGATGAGTGGATAAACAAAACATGTATCTATACAATGGAATCTTACTCAGCTATTAAAAGGAATGACGTACTGATACATGCTACAACATGTAGCATGCTTGAAAACATTACCTAAGTGAAAGAAGTCAGACATAAAATGCCACTATATTGTATGATTTCATTTATATGAAATGCTCAGAATAGGCAAATCCAGAGACAGAAAGTAAATCAGTGGTTGCCAGGGGACCACGGGGATGAGGGAATGGGAAGTGACTACTATGGGGGTTTCTTTTTGGAGTGATGGAAATATTCTGGAATTGAGTAGTGGTGAATATACTAACACTACCAAACTGTAAACTTAAAAATGGTAAATTTTATGTTATGTGAGTTATATCTCCAAGAAAAGCAAACAATTATATAGATTAAAAAATCATCAACAAAATTAAAAAATAAAATAACAACTAGGAAAGAAATAAATTTGCAACATACATGACAGATAGGAGTAAAATTAAGAAATTTACAACAGAAAACTATACATAGCCAACAAATACGAAAACTTTCAACATCACTAGTAATAAAAGAAATTCAAATTAAAACAATGGTATATATACATACTATATATATCTGTGTGTATAAATTTTTGTGTGTGTAGTTTTTTTTTTTTTTTGGCCTGTCATCTTAGCCAAACTTTTAAAACAATCATAGTACTTAGGGCTGGTTAAAAAAAAAAAAAAGAGCTGGGGTAGTAAAAAGAGAATAATTAAGAAAACAAAAAATCAAAACAACCACAAAACAACAAAACTCTTTAGAGAAATTACCCAATCATGCCTTCTATTGTTAGAAAAATAACCTTAATTCCTTAACTGAATTGTTCAACTTGGTTATCTACATTGAACAAATTCTCTATTTCATTTTTAACTACCTTGGTAGCTAATTTAATAGACTCTTCAGCAGTTTTATGTGTTTTATAAATACCTTCAAAGTGTTTATCAAATGGTAATGCAACATGTTCTATGTATCTTCAGGATGTTTACAATAGACCTTGGAGGGAGACAGCACCACATGTTGAAATTTTACCCTCTAAACCTTTATATCATAGAATTACCTTAAAATTCAATAATCTATAAAGTATTACCATACCTGTGTACTGCAATCACAGAAGTAAAAAGTCTAGGACTTCCAGGAACCAAATTTGTAAATATAAACTCAAAACGAGTACTGTTACATTTTGTTAGTATATAAAGAGCTTCAGTTTGGCCTCGTAATTTCTGTAAAGACAAATTTATTTAAAACTTCAGATTTTAAGAGCAATTTCTCATTTATAGAGAAAACAAACATCAACCTCAAATATCTACTGTTTCTTTACTATATATATATATCAATAAGATTTTTCAGACTTACAGAATTAGCAGTCCTTGTTGTAATATTCAATATGCAGTTGTAACCAATAGCTAAAATTTAAAAGCAAAGAATTTAAAGACCATGATACAATAAATTGAGGGAAAAACTATATATACATAACTTTTAAGTTTAAAAAATTAAATATATATAAAAATACAATTAAAAATTTTTAATGAAATATCTACAAATTTAAGTTAAATAATTAAAAGGACTAGAAAGTTAATTCTGCCTCTTTTGAACAAAAATATTCACAACATAGGGAAAAAGGAGGTTTGCTTCTCTAAAACCTATACAGTATTATTTACTAAAAATCTTAGCACCACAACATCAAGAGAAAAAGTCTAGCTGGAAAATCTACAATACCTTTAAAAAACAAATGAAACAAAATTTAACACAATGAAAGGTTGTACTTTTATTAGAATTTAATCTCCCTTCTTTGATATTACTTGAAACAGGTTATAGCAAGTTTCAAAGTAAAGTAAAAAATGAAACCAAAAATCATTCAGTGTAAAAGCACTAATCTTGTATATGTCCAAGAGACAAAATGGACAGACCGAAAAAAACATTCCTTTTGCATTATGATGCAGTCTGTGGTTAGTCTGGGATTTCTTAAGTTTTATCAATTAAAGTTTTTCACATATTTCATAGTATAGCTTTTTTTGGTGTCAAGAGCCATTGTGCAAGTTTACTTGACAAATTATTTTTTTTCTTTCATGCTAACAAAGATACTTACAAAGATTGACTCTGGGTAATGCCAAAGAGTGCCAGATAATTCTTAAATTTGTTACTAAGAGTCTACCTAAAAGTAAACAAACAGAAAAATAAGTTACCTTAAGTAAGGACCCATTTTTGCAGTATAGAATGAGATGGACATGAAACTTCTGGCCCAGTACCAACAGCAACACCCACAGATGTTTTTCATACATTTATTAATTGAAAATACTTATTGCGCATATCCATTCTAGGTAAGGTATACAATGTGTGATTCAGAATCCCAGAGAAACAAAATCTGATAGTTACAGAAAAAATACAGGTATTCACTGCCAACACCTTGGTTTGACTCAACTGACAGAGGAGAAAACTCTGTACTGTTTTTTTTTTTCTCAATAGAAGCTGTTCTGGGGGTCCCAGTAGGTTATATGTGTCCGACTGAGTATGAGTACAGGACAGTATAATTACTAAGTCATTCAGTGAAATCACACTTCTCAAAGAACTCTCATATATATATGAATCCCTGCCATTTGAGCACTCTCTTAGCAGTTCTCATTTAAATGAGCCATATACTCATGTACCCAGTTTTTTTGCTGTGAGCAAACTTTTTCCTCATATGAAGTCATGTCTAGGCTGAAGTCTGTTTAAGGCTTATGCTTTTCATTCTTAGCCTCAAACTGATGTTCTTACACTGAAATATGTACCAAGTTAGATAAACTTCATTTCTCAAAGTATGTCGTATGAAATAGTAGTCCCTATAGATGCTCCAAGAAAAAAAAAAAAGTCAAGTAAATCTGTGCATGGTAAACGATGTGTCTTAGAAATTTGTAATACAATTAGCATATGAGGATAGTTTTTAAATATCTTGAACTAATAAAACTCTCTTGACTTTGTTTAACACATTTCTTCAGCAAATTATAACCATGGAATTCTTTTGATGAGTAATCTATAGCCATGTCATACTCCTTCCTCCCTGAAAAAACCCCTAGAATATCTAAAATCAGAGAAACTAAGCCTGTGTGAACGCTGGAGTGAGATGGGATAGGAGGTTCTAAAAACAAAGGAAGGCGTTCTCAAGAGAAACTGTGGAACATTACATGGTATGTTTGACAAATAGTAAGTTACCCAGCATGGCTAGAGTGTAAAGTTTCCACAAGATCACAGAGGACTAGACCTGCATCTATCAGTCAGGGTCAAACAGAAAAGAGATGGCTCACTTAAATTAGGATAACTGGGGTTTATTTACAGAAGGACTTATTACAATAGTATGGGGTGGGGCATCAGGAACCATAATTGACATATAATGCTGTTTCATATCTTATTCTCCAGCTAATATAACATTTGTAATTTAAACCATAAATATAAAATACATTAGAAATATACTCACCTCTATCCCCATTATTTCCTTTGGTGTCTTCAATTGAATCTAAACAATCAATAAGGACTTCTCCAGGTCTTGTTTTCATTTGTCTAAAATAAATATAAAGGCTTTAATTTTTTACCTACAACTACACCTGCTTACCATCTAGTGAGGGAGAGAAAAGACATATGCATATAAAACAGACAAAAGTATAAATAATACAGTACCAAATGCTCAGGCATTTGAAAATAAGGTTTTCAAGAACTTAAAGAACCTGGAGATCAAGTGGGGCCTGGAGTGACCAGGGACATGGAGAGAAGTCAGAACTAAAGGAGAGGTAGGATTTGAAGAAATAAAAGAGAGAGAGGAGAATCTATGATTAAAGACCAGAAATAAGAAATGATAAGAGAATGTGGGAAGACTGGCCTGGCTGGGGAAGAAGGTACATGTTGAGAGGTAGTGAAAAGTATAGTAGGATAGGTAAGAAGGAACCAGATTATGGATAACCTAGAATGTCAGTCAGATAGATATGGGTTTTATCCTGTGGACAGTGGAGAAGCCCCAGAGGTTTCTGAGTGGAGCAAAGGAGTCATGCAGTTATGGAAGGGACAGATTAAAGCAAAGCAACATTAGGACTTGGTAAACAATCAGATAAAGGAGACAAAAGGAAATAAAGAATGAAGAATAGGTTGCTGACTGATAGAATGCAATCTAGAGTGCCAAAAAAAAAAAGAAAATAAAAGAAAAGAAAAATGTAGCAGAATATGTGGTAGAGCCTTCTAACACATTCTCAATAAAGCCAACTCAATTACCTACTGGAAATACAGACATGATCATACACTTCCATGTTTAAAAGCCATATTACCCCACTGCCTAGAAGATGAAGTCCAAAATCCTCAACTGAATATTTCACAATCTGGCTAATCAACCTTTCTATTTGCACCTCCTTTCTCTACCTGCCAGACCCTGCTTCTAGCCAATGAGATTTATACCTCTAAGACTCTGCATCTAATTTTTTTTTTCTTTTCTTCCTTTTCTTTTTTCTGGAATACTCTCCTCCTGTATACCCTAGCAAGGCCCTGACCATTCATCAGGGCTCAATTCAAATATTATTTTTTCTTTGAGGCCTTCCCTAGGAAGAATGAACTTTTCTGTTTCTATGGTCCTCCAGCTTTTTGTTCATTTTTTCCATGACGGTGTTTACCACATTTTTTATAGTTAGTTGTCTATATCTATCTCCTGCAGTAGAACAGGGGTGGGGTGGGGTGGGGAAGGGTGTCATTTCCTATTATTTTTGTATCTTTAGCTATCAGCACAGTCACCAGTACATAGTAAGCATCTGATAAATGTTTAATAAACTGAAAATGTTCATTAAATGGATCTTTGCTTAAGAACCCTCCAAGAAAAACAGGAAAAGTCAAAGAATGTGTGCAATATGTAACCGTTGTTTATAACTTTATAAATTCCCTTCCCTCACAACGCCTTAAAGGATCCAAGACCATGTTAGTATTACATACCTAGCCACAGCTAAGCCTGGGAAATTAATATTTCATTTTTTCCACCAAAGAAAGTTCTGTTCATAATAAAGAATCATGCGAATTGGCTAAGAAGCTCCAAACCATTAACCCAAGAACCTTAGCTTTACTGTTTTCCAACACTTGCTATCCCAATGGGCACTTTTTTTCTGGACTGCCGGCAGGACGTTTCTAACTATTCTCTTTAAAACATGAAAATTTCGAAAAACAGGGCTTCTGTTTGAGAGGCTCCAAAAGAGGGTTCCTTCTTCCTGTTGGTGATTTAGATGAATAACTAGAAACGAAGCTTACTACGGAATTAAAGTCTGCATGGTCAGGGATTTTGGAGAATGCTTACTCTCACTTCCCTCGGAGACTCAAGCTTTAGAACGGTGAAGTCATTTTTCTAAGGGCCCACAATGTGTGTCCTTATTCTAGACCTAGTTTCCGAACCCTCGTTTCCAGAGTCCCTGCTCCACGTTCCTTCCACCCTACGAAACTGGCACCGCAAGCTCACTGGGGTGTACTGGACGCCCAAGCCCAAGGTGGTCCCTGCCGTGTTTGGGCTCAGCTTCCGACAGGTCCCCCGGGCCGAGACGGGACCGGGGATCGTAAGGGACCGAAACTGCGTACAATCTAGACGCGCTCCGACTGTGGCGCCTGGGGAGGGCCGCAGGGCCCCGGCCAGTCTGGGGTCTCCTGAGGTGAGGACAGCAGGCGCCAACCTCCTCCCACCCTCGCGAGGGTCTTAGGCTCCGCCCGCGGGTCGGGAAATCGCGGCGCGGCGCCCTCTACAGGCTCCCGGCCACTGGGGAATCTTGGCGACTCACTGCGAGGACACGTCGAAGCGGACATCCCGGTCCTCCCAAAGCGCATCCAGCACCGACATGGTGACGGCGGCGGGGGAGGCCTAACGGCGTCTCGCCGGCTCCAAGACAACGGGCCGCCTCTGGCACGACGTCTACGGCGGGCGCCGAGACCCAAAGTTCCTCAAGGTAATGTGCGCGCTTTCCCGGCCCTGTGGTGTAGTTAAGCGGATTTGAGGCTCCAGGCAGGTTTCCGTGCCTCAGAGAAGCCGAGCTGGACCCGGCGCAGGAGCGGCTGCTTGACTTCTGAGTGACCTTCCGCACCTCCAGACTCGCCTCCTTAAGCCGTTCCTCCCCGCCTACCCCCTTCCATTCCTCTCCCACTGTCAGGAAATTTAGACTTAGGGACTTCCCAGGCGGTTCACTGGTTAGGACTCTGCGGTTCCACTACTGGTGGCCTCGGTTCCATCCCTGGTGGGCCAGCTAAGATCCCGCAAGCCGCTTGGTGCGGTCTGAAAAAAGAAAGAGAGAAATGTAGACTTAAAACTCGAAATTCCTCGTCTGGCCCTGCCTCCTCCGGCCCAGCCCACCTCATGCCGTCCTCGCGCTTTCTGCTTGCTCTCCAACCAGGCAGGGCTCAGCGCCTTTGGAGGGCGCCCCCTTTCTCTGTCTGGAACTCTGGTTCTCCAGATCTCTACCTGGCCCGTCCTTTGTCACTTCAGTCTCAGCTCAAAAGTGAACTAAAGCGGTCCTTAACCTTTCTTCTCTCGCTCTGCTGTGAGTACCTTGAGGACAGAGTTCCCTTTGAACTCAGTAAGTACTTTGTAATTCCCTTTGAATTCAGTAAGTGCCGTCCTTCCCTCAGTTCTCTAAATCAATGATTTCTCTAAATCAATGATTCCGAGTGTGGTCTGGGGACTCCAGGAGGTCCTCAAGATCCTTGCAGGGCGCCCACAAGGTCCAAATGTATTTGTATAACACTATTTGTCTTTTTAATTCTCAATCTCCCTTTGAGTGTACAGAGGAGTTTTTTAGAAGGCACATGATGTGAAACTGAATGTGAAAGAGATATGAGAAAACAGCTGTCTTAATATCAAGCTGGATGTTAAAAAGATTTGCAAAAATGTAAAACAATGTTACCCTTCTCACAATTTTTTGAAAATATAATTTAAAAAATGTAATATATGTTAATAAATAATGAGGTTATTTTTACTTTTAAATGAATTAAGTGAATTTTTAAACTTCTCAATAAATATCAATAGCTATAACCCATATAAACCAAAGCTCTTTCAGATCCTCAATGATATTTTTAAGGGTATAAAGGGGTCCTGGGAGCAAAAGTTTGATCACTTTAAATTATCTGGCACTCGGGTGTGTCAGGCTTTGTGCCAAATACTGGGTATATTCATATGAAAGGCATGAGGAGTTTTTCTCAGGTTGACGAAGGTAATGGAGACAAAGGAACGTGTGGTGGACACAGACTAAAGTGGCCCCCATTGAGTCATGCCCTTGTATGATCCCATCCCCTTGGATGTGCGCAGAACCTGTGACTTTCATCCAGCTAATAAAATATAGCAAAGATGATGGGATGTAAAAGTGACGGGATATCATTCCCATGTTTATACTATGTTATATAAGGCTGGATCTCAGCTGACTGGAGCAAGAGAGACTCTCCTGCTTGCCTTGAAGAAGCCACCTGCTATGATACCGCCTTTAGGGCCAGCGGTCTCACGTCCTATAGGTGCAAGGAGCTGAAATCTGCCAACAACCTGAATGAGCTTGGAAGCAGATCTTTCCCCAGTAAAACTTCTGATGAGGCCTTAGCCCCAGGAAATATCTGGATTGCAGCCTGGTTGTGACCCTAAGCAGAAAACCCAGGTAAGTCATGCTTGGACTTCTGATCTACAGAAACAGGAAGATAATAAATGTCTGTAGTTTTAAGCTGCGGTCATTTGTTATATGCTGCAATAGAAAACTAAGACAGAGATTGGTATCAGGAGTGGTGTGCTACTCTAACAAATAGTAGAGGCTATTAGACCCAGCAAAATTCTGCTGGTGGGAAGCAGGCTGATAAAATTACTCACCTGTTGGGAATTCCCTGGTGGTCCAGTGGTTAGGACTTGACGCTTTCACTGCCAGGGTCTGAGTTTGATCCCTGGTTGGGGAACTAAAGATCCTGCAGGCGGCGAGGTGTGGCCAAAAAAAAAAAAAAAAAAAAAAAAAAAAATTACTCACCTGTAAACATGTGCTACATTTCATGGAAAAGCAAGGATGACTCAGAGGATCTGAGCACCACGGAAGATTATTCCCAGATCTTAAACCTTAAGCAGTAAAAATCCAACACTTGCGCAGATGGATGTCAGAATTGTTATATGCCAGTGGCTCATTTGTACCTTCCATTTCCCCCCTGTTGAACTGGAATGTCTCTAACTGTTCTCCTATGCCAGTCCCACCATTGTATGATGGGAGTGTTGGGAACGCTGGTCTCTTTA
Source organism: Eschrichtius robustus (assembly GCF_028021215.1). Taxonomy (NCBI): domain Eukaryota; kingdom Metazoa; phylum Chordata; class Mammalia; order Artiodactyla; family Eschrichtiidae; genus Eschrichtius; species Eschrichtius robustus. The sequence continues at coordinate 63,305,564 of NC_090828.1, forward strand.
GTTTCACTGGTCACTAAGGGGAATTGTGCTTCGAGGAACTGCACTTAATGACTTATAGCCAGGAGCCTCATTTGCTCAGATGTAAATGATTTAGATGATGAGATCTTGGATTCTGAGCTGATGCTGTAATGTGATGAGAGGGGAACCTTGGGATGGAGTACACAGTTTTGTTTTTTTTCCTTTGGGAGAGGCATGAATTGTTGAGGGCTATAGGCAGAATTCCAGGTGGCCTCTAAGATTCCCACCCATGGTGTACATATCTTATGTAATCCCCTTCCCTTGACTGTGGAAGAATCTATGAATAGGATATCAGTCTTGTGGTTAGATTATGTTGTATGGCAAAGATGAAAGAGTTTTGCAGATGCGATTAATGCCCTTTGAATTAGTCAAAAGGGAGACTATCCTTGGTGGGCCTGAACTTATCAGGTGAGCCCTTAAAAGAGATTTTCTTGCTGGCTTTGATGAAATAGTGTCCAAGTTATGAGAGAGCCACATGTCTAGGAACTGAGGGCAGCCTTTAAGAGCTGAGAGCCAGCAAGAAAACAATAACTCCAGTCATCCAACCACAAGGAACCAATTCTGCTAAGGAACCTGAATGAGCCTGGAAGGGGACCCCAAACCTCAGATGAGATCACATCCCTGCAGACACCTTGATTCCAGGTAAGCAAAGAACTCAGCCCAGACTCCTGACCCACAGAAAACACTGTGAGACAATAAGTTTGTATTGTTTTAAACATCTGAGATGGTGATAATTTATTACAGCAACACTAAATTAATACCCTGACATCACAGTAGGACCTTTGAAACAAAGACTGAAATGACTATTTTTCAGTGCTTTTAACTGGGCCTTCATATACTTTGTTTCCCAGATTTTTTTTCTCCTGCATTTGTAAGTAAAGTTTTGTGTGTGTGTATGTGTTTTTACTTTTTAAATCAATTTTATTGAGGTATGATTTACATATAATAAAATATACCCATTTTAGATGAATTTTGACAAGTATATATATCCATGTAACCACTTCCATAATGAAGCTACAGAACATTTCCGTCACCCCAAAAAGATTTTTCATGCCCCTTTGCAGTCAACTTCAGGTTCCAGAAACCATTTGTTTGCTTTCTGTCACTGCAGATTTTTTTTCCATTATTTTTGTGTGGTAAAATATATGTATATGTATAACATAAAAAGTGCCATATTGTAAATTGATTTTGTGTGTTCTAGGATTTTATATAAATGGTGTAATAAATTATATACTATAGGGCTTCCCTGGTGGCACAGTGGTTGAGAATCTGCCTGCCGATGCAGGGGACACGGGTTCGAGCCCTGGTCTGGGAAGATCCCACATGCCGCGGAGCAACTGGGCCCATGAGCCACAACTACTGAGCCTGCGCGTCTGGAGCCTGTGCTCCGCAACAAGAGAGGCCGTGATAGCGAGAGGCCCGCACACCGCAATGAAGAGTGGCCCCTGCTCGCCGCAACTGGAGGAAGCCCTTGCACAGAAACGAAGACCCAACACAGCTAAAAATAAAAATAAATAAATAAATAAATAAATTTAAAATAATTATAAAAAAAAAAAAAGAATCCACCTGCCAATGCAGGGGACACAGGTTTGAGCCCTGGTCCCAGAAGATCCCACATGCCGCGGAGCAACTAAGCCCGTGCACCACAACTACTGAGCCTGTGCTCTAGAGCCCGCAAGCCACAAATACTGAAGCCTGCGCACCTAGAGCCCATGCTCTGCAACAAGAGAAACCACCACAATGAGAAGCCTGCACATCGCAACAAAGAGTAGCCCCTGCTCGCTGCAACTAGAGAAAGCCCACACACAGCAGCAAAGACCCAATGCAGCCAAAAATAAATAAATAAAATAAATTTATTTAAAAAATTATATACTATATATACTCTGTATCTGACTTCTTTCATTTTGCAGAATGTTTTGAGGTTCATCCATATTGATACATGTATCAGTAATTTGCTCCTTTTTACTGCTGTCTTATTTTGCATTCTATGGATATACTGCAGTTTGTGTCACATGTTGGACATTTGGGTCATTTCCAGTTATCATTAATAAAGTTGCCAATGGCAATCATGCATAAGTCTTTGTGGATATAGATTTTAATTTCTTTTGAGTAAATTCCTAGGAGTGGAATTACAGGGTCGTATGGTAGGTGTATTTTTAACTGCCATCTGTTTTCCATAACAGTTGTACCATTTTACATTCCCACCAACAATGTATCTCCATCATTTGTCAATCTGTTCAATTTTGCCATTCCATTGGATATGTAGTGGTACCTCATTGTGGTTTTAACATGTATTTCCCTGATGACTAATGGTATTAATCATCTTTTTGTGTGCTGATTGAACATTTGTAAATCCTTTTGTAAATTGTCTGTTTATGTCATTTCACATTTTTTAACAGGTTGTTTGGTTTCGTATTGTTGAATTTTGTAAGAGCAAAGTCCTCTGTTAGATATGTGTATTGAGAATATCTTCTCTCAGTCTCTGGCTTGCCTTTCCATTTCTTAATTTTTTTCTTCCAAAGAGCAGAAGTGTTTAGTTCTTAATGTTAAGTTTAATTGATCATTTTTTCTTTTCTATTTAATATTTTCTGTGTACTGAGAAATCTTTCTCAACCCGAGATCACAACAGTTTTCTTCTAGAAGTCTTAACAGTTTTAGATTTTCATTTATGTATATGATCTGTTTCAGGTTAATTTTAATGTATGATATGAGGAAAGGTAGAGGTTCATTTTTGTCCCTCATGAGATTCCTTTATTTTCTATATGAATATTCAGTTGTTCTAGCACCACTTTTTTTGTTGAAGTATAGTTGATATACAGTATTATTGGGTTGGCCAAAAAGTGCCTTTGGTTTTGTTTTTTTTTTAAATTTTTATTCATTTATTTATTTATTTATGGCTGTGTTGGGTCTTCATTTCTGTGCGAGGGCTTTCTCTAGTTGTGGCAAGCGGGGGCCACTCTTCATCGCGGTGCATGGGCCTGTCACTATCGCGGCCTCTCTTGTTGCGGAGCACAGGCTCCAGACGCGCAGGCTCAGTAATTGTGGCTCACGGGCCCAGCTGCTCTGCAGCATGTGGGATCTTCCCAGACCAGGGCTCGAACCCGTGTCCCCTGCATCGGCAGGCAGATTCTCAACCACTGCGCCACCAGGGAAGCCCCGCCTTTGGTTTTTAAGTAAAAATAAAAGACACATTTTTCATTTTCACCAAGAATTTTATTGAACAACGTATTCACCATTTTGTTCCACTACCTTCTGCCATTTTTCAGGCAACTTCATAATTCTGTCTTCCCAAAACTTTTTATCTTTTTGAGCAAAGAACTCTTCCAGGTGCCTTTTACAGTCTTCCAGGGAATTGAAATTTTTTCCATTAACAGAATTTTGTAAAGACTGAAATAAATGGAAACCCGAAGGTGTAATGTCTCGTGAATATGGCGGATGAATCAGAACTTCCCAGCCAAGCTGTAACAGTTTTTGCCTGGTCATCAAAGAAACATGCGGTCTTGCGTTACCCTGATGGATGATTATGTGTTTTCTGTTGACTAATTCTGGACGCTTTTCGTCGAGTGCTGCTTTCAGTTGGTCTAATTGGGAGCAGTACTTGTTGGAATTAATCATTCGGTTTTCGGGAAGGAGCTCATAATAGAGGACTCCCTTCCAATCTCACCATATACATAACCTCACCTTCTTTGGATGAAGACCGGCCTTTGGTGTGGTTGGTGGTGGTTCATTTCGCTTGCCCCACGATTTCTTCTATTCCACATTATTGTACAGTGTCCACTTTTCATCGCCCATCACAATTTGTTTTAAAAACGGAACGTTTTCTTTACATTTAAGTAGAGAATCTCATGCGTAAATATGGTCAAGAAGGTTTTTATTTTTGCTTAACTTACGTGGAACCCAAACATCAAAGCGATTAACATAACCAAGCTGGTACAAATGATTTTCAACACATGATTTGGATATTTTGAGTAGATCGGCTATCTCCCGCGTGGTATAACATTGCTTGTTCTCAGTTAATGTCTCGATTTGATCGCTGTCAATTTCAACTGGTCTACCTACCGTGGAGCATTATCCAGCAAGAAATCTCCAGCATGAAACTTCGCAAACCACTTTTGACATGTTCGATCAGTCGCAGCACCTTCTTCATACACTGCACAAAATTTTTTTTGCGTTTCAGTTGCGTTTTTACCTTTCTTGAAATAATAAAGCATAATATGCTGAAAACGTTGCTTTTTTCCCTCCATCTTCCATATTAAAATGTCTACACAAAAATTCATCAATTTTGATGTCTTTTTAAATTTTTTTATTTTTTATTTTTATTTATGTATTTATTTAATGGCTGTGCTGGGTCTTCGTTTCTGTGCAGGGGCTTTCTCCAGTTGCGGCAAGTGGGGGCCACTCTTCATCGCGATGCGCGGGCCTCTCACTGTCACGGCTTCTCTTGTTGCGGAGCACAGGCTCCAGACGCGCAGGTTCAGTAATTGTGGCTCATGGGCCTAGCTGCTCTGCGGCATGTGGGATCTTCCCAGACCAGGGCTCGAACCCGTATCCCCTGCATTGGCAGGCAGATTCTCAACCACTGCGCCACCAGGGAAGCCCAATGTCTTTTTTTAAATGCATGCTGATACGACAGCTGTCACATACAATCTAACAAAATTGTTTCAAATGAAGTTAAAGACAACTAAGTGCTACTAGAGCCATCTTACGGAAAAAACCGAAAGAACCTTTTGGCCAACCCAATATATAAGTTACAGGTGTATAATATAGTGATTCACAATTTTTAAAGGTTATATTCCATTTATAGTTATTATAAAATATTGGCTATATTCCCTATGTTATACAATATATCCTTGTAGCTTATTTTATACATAATAGTTTTTATCTCTTAATCCTCCACCTCTATATTGCCCTTCCTCCCTTCCCTCTCCCCACTGATAACCACTAGTTTGTTCTCTATATCTGTGAGTCTGCTTCTTTTTTGTTGTATTCACTAGTTTGTTGTATTTTTTAGATTCCGCATATAAGTGATATCATACAGTGTTTGTCTTTCTTTGTCTGATGAAGTCTATCCATGTTGCTGTACATGGCAAAATTTCATTCTTTTTTATGGCTGACTAGTATTCAATTGTATATATATATATATATATATATATATATATATATATATATATACCACATCATATATACATATTTGGCTGCACTGGGCCTTAGTTGCGGCATGCAGGGTCTTCATTGCCATGTGCAGGATCTTTAGTTGTGGCATGGGAACTCTTAGTTGTGGTATACATGTGGGATCTAGTCCCCGGACCAGGGATTGAACCTGGTCCCCCTATATTGAGAGCACGGAGTCTTAACCACTGGACCACCAGGGAAGTCTCTACCACATCATCTTTATCCATTCATCTGTTGACAGACACTCAGGTTGCTTCCATATCTTGGCAATTGTAAATAATGCTGCCATGAATATTGGGGCGAATGTATCTTTTCAAATTAGTGTTTTGGTGGGTTTTTTTGGTTAGATACTCAGGAGTGGAATTGCTGGGTCATATGGTAGTTCTATATTTAGTTTTTTGAGAAACCTCCATACTGTTTTCTCCAGTGGCTGCGCTAATGTACATTCTCACCGACAGTGTACAAGGGTTACCTTTTCTCCACATCCTCACCAACATTTGTTATTTGTGTTCTTTTTTGATGATGGCCATCCTGACAGGTGTGAAGTGATATTGTGGTTTTGATTTGCATTTCCGTGATGGTTAGTGACGTTGAGCATCTTTTCATGTGCCTGTTGGCCATCTGCATTTCCTCTTTGGAAAAATGTCTATTTATGTCTTCTGACTATTTTTTAATCAGGTTGTTTGTTTTTTGATGTTGAGATGTATGAGCTGTTTATATATTTTGGATATTAACCCCTTATTGGTCATATCATTTGCAAATATTTTCTCCCATTCAGTAGGTTGTCTTTTTGTTTTTGCGATGGTTTCCGTTGCTATGCACAAACTTTTAAGTCTAATTAGGTCCCATTTGTCAATTTTTGCTTTAGGAGACAAAACTATTGCTATGATTTATGTCAAAGAGTGTTCCGCCTGTTTTCCTCTAGGAGTTTTATGGTTTCTGGTCTTACATTTAGGTCTCTAATCCATTTTGAGTTTATTTTTGTGTGTGGTGTTAGAGACTGTTCTAATTTCATTCTTTTTTTTTTTTTTCTTACTTGGTATAAGTAATTTTATTTAATTTATTTATTTTCTCACATCTTTATTGGAGTATAAGTGCTTTACAATGTTGTGTTAATTTCTGCTGTACAACAAAGTGAATCAGCTATATGTATACGTATATACCAATATCCCCTCCCTCTTGAGCCTCCCTCCCACCCTCTCTATCCTACCCCTCTAGGTCGTCACAAAGCATTGAGTTGATCCCCTTGTGCTATGCAGCAGCTTCCCACTAGCTATCCATTTTACATTTGGTAGTGTATATATGTCAATGCTACTCTCTCACTTCATCCCAGCTTCCCCTTCCCGCCCTGTGCCCTCAAGTCCGTTCTCTACATCTGCATCTTTATTCCTGCCCTGCCACTAGGTTCATCAGTACCACTTTTTAAAATCCCCTATATATGTGTTAGCATACAGCATTTGTTTTTCTTTTTCTGACTTACTTCACTCTGTATAACAGACTCTAGGTCCATCCACCTCACTACAGATAACTCAATTTTGTTCCTTTTTATGGTTGAGTAATATTCCATTGTATATATGTGCAACATCTTCTTTATCCATTTATCTGTTGATGGACATTTAGGTTGCTTCCATGTCCTGGCTGTTGTAAATAGTGTTGCAATGAATATTGGGGTACATGTCTCTTTTTGAATTATGGTTTTCTCAGGGTATATCCCCAGTAGTGGGATTGCTGCTTCATACGGTAGTTCTATTTTTAGTTTTTAAAGGAACCTCCATACTGTTCTCCATAGTGGCTGTATCAATTTGCATTCCCACCAACAGTGCAGGAGTGTTCCCTTTTCTCCACACCCTCTCCAACATTTATTGTTTCTAGATTTTTTGATGGTAGCCATTCTGACTGGTGTGAGGTGATACCTCATTGTGCTTTTGATTTGCATTTCTATAATGATTAGTGATGTTGAGAATCTTTTCATGTATTTGTTGGCCATCTGTATGTCTTCTTTAGAGAAATGTCTATTTAGGTCTTCCACCCATTTTTGGATGGGGTTGTTTGTTTTTGTGATATTGAGCTGCATGAGCTGCTTGTATATTATGGAGATTAATCCCTTGTCAGTTGCTTCGTTTGCAAATATTTTCTCCCATTCTGAGGGTTGTCTTTTCGTCTTGTTTATGGTTTCCTTTCCTGTACAAAATCTTTTAAGTTTCATTAGGTCCCATTTGTTTACTTTTGTTTTTATTTCCATTACTCTAGGAGGTGGGTCAAAAAGGATCTTGCTGTGATTTATGTCAAAGAGTGTTCTGCCTATGTTTTCCTGTAGGAGTTTTATAGTGTCTGGCCTTACATTTAGGTCTTTAATCCATTTTGAGTTTATTTTTGTGTATGGTGTTAGGGTGTGTTCTAATCTCATTCTTTTGCATGTATCTATCCATTTTCCCCAGCACCACTTATTGAAGAGGCTGTCTTTTCTCCGTTGTATATTCTTGCCTCATTTGTCAAAGATAAGGTGACCATATGTGCGTGGGTTTATCTCTGGGCTTTCTATCCTGTTCCATTGATCTATATTTCTGTTTTTGTGCCAGTACCATACTGTCTTGATTACTGTAGCTTTGTAGTATAGTCTGAAGTCAGGGAGCCTGATTCCTCCAGCTCTGTTTATTTCCCTCAAGACTGCTTTGGCTATTCGGGGTCTTTTGTGTTTCCAAACAAATTGTAAAATTTCTTGTCCTAGTTCTGTGAAAAATGCCATTGGTAATTTGATAGGGATTGCATTGAACCTGTAGATTGCTTTGGGTAGTATAGTCATTTTCATAATATTGATTCTTCCAATCCAGGAGCGTGGTATATCTCTCCATCTGTTTATGTTATCTTTGATTTCTTTCATCACTGTTTTATAGTTTTCTGAGTACAAGTCTTTCACCTCCTTAGGTAGGTTTATTCCTAGGTATTTTATTCTTTTTTTTGCGATGATAAATGGGAGTGTTTCCTTAACTTCTCTTTCTCATTTTTCGTTGTTAGTGTACAGGAGTGCAACAGATTTCTGTGCATTAATATTGTATCCTGCAACCTTACCAAATTCATTGATTAGTTCTAGTAGTTTTCTGGTGGCATCTTTAGGATTTTCTAAGTATAGTATCATGTCATTGGCAAACAGTGACAGTTTTACTTCTTCTTTTCCAGTTTGTATTCCTTTTCTTTCTTTTTCTTCTCTGATTGCTGTGGCTAGGACTTCCAATACTATACTGAATAATAGTGGTGAGAGTGGACATCCTTGTCTTGTTCTTGATCTTAGAGGAAATTCTTTCAGTTTTTCACCATTGAGAATGAGGTTTGCTGTGGGTTTGTCATATATGGCTTTTATTATGTTCAGGTAGGTTCCCTCTATGCCCACTTTCTGGAGAGTTTTTATCATAAATGGGTGTTGAATTTTGTCAAAAGCTTTTTCTGCATCTATTGAGATGATCATATGGTTTTTATTCTTTAATTTGTTAATATCATGTATCACATTGATTGTTTTGCATATATTGAAGAATTCTTGCATCCCTGGGATAAATCCCACTTGATCATGGTGTATGATCCTTTTAATGTGTTGTTGGATTCTGTTTGCTAGTATTTTGTTGAGGATTTTTGCATCAATGTTCATCAGTGATATTGGTCTATAATTTTCTTTTTTTGTAGTATCTTTGTCTGGTTTTGGTATCACGGTGATGGTGGCCTCGTAGAACATGTTTGGGAGTGTTCCTCCCTCTGCAAGCTTTTGGAAGAGTTTGAGAAGGATAGGTGTTAACTCTTCTCTAAATGTTTGATAGAATTCACCTGTGAAGCCATCTGGTCCTGAACTTTTGTTTGTTGGAGGATTTTTAATTACAGTTTTAATTTCATTACCTGTGATTGATCTGTTTATATGTTCTGATTCTTCCAGGTTCAGTCTTGGAAAGTTGTACTTTTCCAAGAATTTGTCCATTTCTTCGAGGTTGTCCATTTTATTGGCATATAGTTGCTTGTAGTAGTCTCTTATGATCTTTTGTATTTCTGCGATGTCAGTTGTAATCTCTCCTTTTTCATTTCTAATTTTATTGATTTGAGTCCTCTCCCTTTTTTTGTTGATGTGTCTGGCTAAAGGTTTATCAATTTTGTTTATCTTCTCAAAGAACCAACTTTTAGTTTTATTGATCTTTGCTATTGTTTTCTTCATTTCTGTTTCATTTATCTCTGCTCTGAACTTTATGATTTCTTTCCTTCTACTAACTTTGGGTTTTCTTTGTTCTTCTTTATCTGGTTGCTTTAGGTGTAAGTTTAGATTGTTTATTTGTGATTTTTCTTGTTTCTTGAGGTGAGCTTGAATTGCTATTAACTTCCCTCTTAGAACTGTTTTTACTGCCTCCCATCGGTTTTGGACCATTGTATTTTCATTGTCATTTGTTTCTAGGTATTTTAAAATTTTTTCTTTGATTTCTTCAATGATCTCTTGATTATTTAGCAGTGCACTGTTTAGCCTCCATGTATTTGTGTTTTTTACTGGTTTTTTTCCTGCAATTGATTTCTAATCTCATGGCATTGGGGTTGCAGAAGATGCTTGATACGATTTCAATTTTCTTAAATTTTCCAAGGCTTGATTTTTGACCCAAGATATGATCTGTTCTGGAGAATGTCCTGTGTGCACTTGAGAAGGAATTGTATTCTTCCACTTTCGGGTGGAATGTTCAAAAATATCAATTAAGTCGATCTGGTCTATTATGTCATTTAAAGCTTGTGTTTCCTTATTTATTTTCTGTCTGGATGATCTGTCTATTGGTGTAAGTGGGGTGTGAAAGTGCCCCACTATTATTGTGTTATTGTTGATTTCTCTTTTTATGGCTGTTAGCATTTGCCTTATGTATTGAGGTTCTCCTATGTTGGGTGCATAAATATTTATAATTGCCATGTTTTCTTTTTGGATTGATCACTTGATCATTTTGTAGTGTCCTTTCTTATCTCTTGTAACAGTGTTTATTTTAAAGTCTATTTTATCTGATACGAGTATTGCTACTCCAGCTTTCTTGTGATTCCCATTTGCATGGAGTATCTTTTTCCATCCCCTCACTTTCAGTCTGTATGTGTCCCTAGGTCTGAAGTGGGTTTCCTGCAGACAGCATATATAAGAGTCTTGTTTTTGTATCCATTCATCCAGTCTGTCTTTTAGTTGGAGCATTTAATCCATTTACATTCAAGGTGATTATCGATATGTATGTTCCTATTACCATTTTCTTAATTGATTTGGGTTTGTTTGTGAGTCTTTTTCTTCTCTTGTGTTTCCTGCTTACAGAAGTTCCTTTAGCTTCATTGTAAAGCTGGTTTGGTGGTGCTGAATTCTCATAGCTTTTTCTTGTCTGTAAAGCTTTTGATTTCTCTGTCAAATCTGAATGGGATCCTTGCTGGGTAGAGTAGTCTCGGTTGTAGGTTTTTCCCTTTCATCACTTTAAATATGTTCTGCCACTCCCTTCTGGCTTGCAGAGTTTCTGCTGAAAGATCAGCTGTTAACCTTATGGGGATTCCCTTGTATGTTATTTGTTGGTTTTCCCTTGCTGCTTTTAATATTTTTTCTTTGTATTTAATTTTTGATAGTTTGATTAATATGTGTCTCAGCATGTTTCTCTTTGGGTTTATCCTGTATGGGACTCTCTGCACTTCCTGTATTTGATTGACTATTTCCTGTCTCATGTTAAGGAAGTTTTCAACTATAATCTATTCAAATATTTTCTCAGTCCCTTTCTTTTTCTCTTCGTCTTCTGGGACCCCTATAATTTGAATGCTGGTGTGTTTAGTGTTGTCCCAGATGTCTCTGAGACTGTCCTCAATTCTTTTCATTCTTTTTTCTTTATTCTGTTCCCCAGCAGTTATTTCCACCATTTTATCTTCCAGCTCACTTATCCGTTCTTCTGCCTCAGTTATTCTGCTATTGATTCCTTCTAGAGTATTTTTAATTTCAGTTATTGTGTTGTTCATCACTGTTTGTTTGCCCTTTAGTTTTTCTAAATCCTTGTTAAACGTTTCTTGTATTTTCTCCATTCTATTTCCAAGATTTTGGATCATCTTTACTATCATTACTCTGAATTCTTTTTCAGGTAGACTGCCTATTTCCTCTTCATTTGTTTGGTCTGATGGGTTTTTACCTTCCTCCTTCATGTGCTGTGTGTTTCTCTGTCCTCTCACTTTGCTTAACTTACTGTGTTTGGGGTCTCCTTTTTGCAGGCTGCAGGTTCGTAGTTCCCGCTGCTTTTGGTGTCTGCCCCCAGTGGCTAAGGTTGGTTCAGTGGGTGGTGTAGGCTTCCTGGTGGACGGGACAGGTGCCTGTGTTCTGGTGGATGAGGCTGAATCTTGTCTTTCTGGTGGACAGGACCGTGTCTGGTGGTGTGTTTTGGGGTGCCTGTGATCTTATTATGATTTTAGTCAGCCTCTCTGCTAATGGATGGGGTTGTGTTCCTGTCTTGCTAGTGTTTGGCATAGGGTCTCCAGCACTGTAGCTTGCTGATCGTTGAGTGGAGCTGGGTCTTAGCGTTGAGAGGGAGATCTCTGGGAGAGCTTTTGCTGTTTGATATTACGTGGAGCTGGGAGGTCTCTGGTGGACCAATGTCCTGAACTCAGCTCTCCCACCTCAGAGGCACAGGCCTGACACCCGGCCGGAGCACCGAGACCCTGTCAGCTACACGGCTCAGAAGAAAAGGGAGAAAAAAAGAATGAAAGAAAGAAAAAAATGAAATAAAATAAAAAATTAAAAAATTATTAAAAATTAAAAAGTAATAAAAAGAAAGAAAGAAAAAAAAAAAACCATACAGACAGAACCCTAGGACAAATGGTAAAAGCAAAACTATACAGACAAAGTCACAGAAAGAAGCATACACATACACACTCACAAAAAGAGAAAAAGGAAAAAAAAAATCTTTTGGGAAGTCTGAGGTCTTCTGCCAGCGTTCAGTAGGTGTTCTGTAGGAGTTGTTCCACATGTAGATGTATTTCTAATGTATTTGTGAGGAGGAAGGTGATCTCCTAGTCTTACTTTTCCAACGTCTTCAGTTAAGCTCTGTTTCTGAGATTTTGGATCATCTTTACTATCATTACTCTGAATTCTTTTTCAGGTTGGTTGCCTATTTCATCTTCATTTATTTGGTCTTGTAGGTTTTTACCTTGCTTCTTCATCTGTAACATATTGTTTTGTCATTTCTTTTTTTTTTTTTTTTTGATGGGTGGGGGCTGTATTCCTGTTTTACTGGTTGTTTGGCTTGAGGCATCCAGCACTGGAATTTACAGGCAGTTGGGTAGAGCTGAGTCTTGGTGCTGAGATAAGGATCTCTGGGAGGCCTCACTCCAATTAATATTCCCTGGGGTCCAAGGTTCTCTGTTAGTCCAGTGGTTTGGACTCAGTGCTCCCACCACAGGAGCTCGGGCCCAACCTCTGGCCTGGGAACCAAGATCCCACAAGCTGTGTGGCACGCCAAAAAAAAAAAGAAAAAAAGGAGCTGTACAATAACAAAGAAAAAAAATAATATTAGAAAGATAAAAATTATATTAGGAAAAATAAAAATATAATTGAAACAAATGCAACAAGGTAAAACAAAACCACAACAGAAAAAAGAAAAAAAGAAAAAAAGGGGGGGGAACAAGCGAAAAGGAGCAGAACAATAACAATGTATAAAGAATAAAATAAAATTAGAAAAATAAAAGATTTATTAGAAAAAATAAAAATATAAATGAATCAACAACAACAAGGTAAAACAGATCCCCACCCTAAAAGAAGAAAAAAACAAAAAACAAAAACCCTTGTCTATGGGGGCCGGAGTTTAGGCAGGGGTGGAACTTAGGCAGGGGTGGGGTTTAGGGTGGGGTGGGGCCTCTGCTTAGGATCTGCATGGAAGGGGAGAGGCAGCACGTCCAAGGGGGGCCTCCAGAGAGTGTGGAGTTCCGGAGTTTGGAGGTAAGGCCCTGGGTGAGGGTGTGTGGGTGGGGTTTAGGCCCAGTGCAGTTGGAGGGGGTCTCAGATGGGGTCTCTAAGTGTAGAGGTCGGGCCCGGGATGGGGGTGTAGAGGCGGGGCTTGGGCTCTGCATGGTAGGAGGGAGGCTCCAAGGGCAGAAGATTAGGCCCAGGAGCCCAACAGGCTCCCCGGTGCCTAAGTGGACAGGGAAAGCACTGGCCACATTCCTTTCCATTCCTCTGCCCCTGCCCAAGGACTCCCTGTTTGCCGCTGGACCCCTAACAGTGGGTGGGTCCCACTGGGTGTAGGAACTCTTCCCCTCCCCCAGCCACCCCTCAGGGGTGCCGGTCCTGTAGGTCTGACCTTTACTTTTGCTCCCCCTTCCCTCCCTCCCACTCCCTCAGGACCCGCACGGCTGGAAGGGGCCTCGGTGGGCAGAGGATCAGGCCTGGGGTCTCAGCAGGCTCCTGGGGGCCCAAGTGGGCAGGGGAAACCTGGCCACACTCCCTTTTGATCCTCTGCCCTCCTGATGGTCCCCCAATTTCCCCCTTCAGGCGTGGGATCCCTTCCCTTCCCCCAGCCACCCCTCAGGGGCACCAGTCCTGTCCCGCCTCCACTTCTCCTCCCCCCTCACTGCCCCCCCATGCCCCATATCCTACCCGGTCGCTGGAGGTTCCTCCCTTCCCCTTAGGTGTCCATGGTCCCCCACTGGTGCCTGTTTGGTGCCCTAGTTGTGCAGAGATGCGAATTCTGCATCCTCTTAGTCCACCATCTTGACTCTGCCCCCTAACTTTATTCTTTCACATGCAGCTGTCCCGTTTTCCCAGTGCTACTTATTGAAGAGACTGCCCTATCTCTATTGTATATTCTTGCTTCCTTTGTCACAGATTAATTGACCATAGTGTGGGTTTAGTTCTGGGCTCTCTATTCTGTTCCATTGATCTACATGTCTGTTTTTGTGACAGTACCATACTGTTTTGATAACTGTAGCTTTGTAGTATAGTCCGAAGTCAGGGAGCATCATTCCTCCAGCTCTGTTGTTCTTTCTCAAGATTGTTTTGGCTATACAGGGTCTTTCGTGTTTCCATACAAATTTTAAAATTATTTGTCTAGTTCTGTGTAAAATGCCATTGATATTTTGATAGAGATTGCCTTGAATCTGTAGATTGCCTTGGGTAGTATCTAGCACCATTTGTTGAACTACTCTTGCCTGCACATTCCTTTCAAGAACACCTATTTATCTTATCCTAAAAGCAAAGTTAAGGCCTTGAGGGGGGAAATGTATCACAACATTAGAGTCCAGTGAAAGAGTGCACAGTCTAGATAGCAAAGAAGCACAGTAGAGTCAAAACAAGAATAAAAAACTAGTTGTTATCCTTATGTCACTGAATCATTTATTCTCCCTATTCCACCCATCTCCTTTTAAAATGATCACCTTTATTAATGTTGAGAGTTCATGGGTAATAGCAAGAATTTTTCCTCTAAGGTGTCAGCTTTTACCCTTCATTGAGTGTCTACAATATTTTGGATGCCCCAAGATATTGTCTTTTCCTCTGTAAAGGCACAACATACTAGGAAGACATTCAGTAAGCCAAAATATATTTTATAACCTTAAGATTTAAAAAAATCTAAAATCTAGATTTTACAAAACATAAAAATATGCTTCAGTGCAAATATTTTACTCTTTGTTCAGTTAGGTGGCAATCAATGTTATTGAAATACATTTCTATCTTAAAACAAAATTATTGCACTTAGAAACAACTTTACAAGTACAACTACTAGAAAATTGATGCTAAACAAAAAGCCTTTAAGGAGAGAAGTAATTATATTTGTTCTATTCCAAGTGTTTGATCTATTCCTTAACTCTGATGTATTCCTTAACTTCTACGTGAAGACAGTCATTAGATACATGTCACAAGTTCCTGAGCAGTGTTTATTACAATCCATTTTAAAACATAGAAGAGCTATGAGAGGGTTTAATGTTATTATAAAACATTTTATTTTAAAATATTTAATCTGTGTACTGAAATGTTGGATTTATGGAATCCTTTGTTCTTGAGCAAAGATTTTCTTACTATAAAGAAGTTATGGAATCCATTTCGGATTTCAAGCTTATGCAAAATAAAGTGAAACATTATGGTTTATGTACAAGATGTTCTATAACATGTGTTCCTAAACATCATAGAGAGTGCATTAAGAAATGTTTTCTTGTATCACTGAAAAGGAAACACTGCTCATGTAACTGAATGAAACACAAAAATTCTCAATTTGTGACTAAACTTATCAGCAATTAATATATGCACTTAGGAACAGTATGCCATGCTTAAAAACATTTTCATTTTCTTAATGTACCACATCCAAAATAGATGTGTTCTTGCTCGATTGGATTGAGTTGATGTTTAGTGTAGGAGTTTGGCAGCGGATTATGCAGAGTATGCGAATCCCACTTTTGATGGGGACAACAAAGGGTAGAGTAGGGAAGTGAAGAAGGCTATGTGCTCATCACCTCATGCCTTCCTACTAAGATGCCTAGTTATCTTTGTAATAGCTGCAGTCCCTGTGTTTTGATGCTAGTCATGGGAGGAATCAGGTCTCTTTTCTTCTCAAGAACAACAGCTCCACTGATGTCCAATCTGGTCAAATTAGAAACAAACCAATGACTCCTAAGTGAATCACTCTAGTTCCATTTACCATACTTCAGTGTCTCTTCCCTAACATTTACAAGGCTTCAGCCTTTATAGTTATCTCTTTATAATTATCCTTACCATTATCACTATAAAGCCAGATTACCCCAGAACTCTAATATTACATCGCATTATTTGCCAGTGTCCAGGAATTCTGAACTATTGAATTCTTGATTCTTGATTCAGTATGTGTCTGTGCATTTTGTTATGCTGTTCTCTGCCTGGATATACTCTCCTCCCCAGTCTAAACCTATCAGACTATCAAGTTATACTCCTGAATTCATATTTATATTACCCCAAACCTCCACTGAAAAATGTGCAAGCTTTTATATGTTGACCATTATTGACAAAATGCTAGATATTTCTGTGGCAATCACCCTATCAAAAGCCAGTCAGTCATTTATATGTATATCCATTTATATGGATATATTGTCGTAATATCCATTATACTATACACATTGTATGGCCTTGATCTAAGTTGGTTTACGTCATGGCTCCTGTGCACCTTCTGTATAAAAAAGGACAAAAAAAATGTAATTATTTATATTTCATTATTAGTCATTTTTATAAAACATTTTACAAACAATTTAAACTCTAACCTCCAAAGTAGATCTACTGTGGTGCCCAAAGTTATTTTAATAGCATGCCACTAATAGTACATAGTAACACATTTAGAAGGTTATTATTTTGTTTTACAGTATGGTTTGTACACTCAAATTGAGGTTCAGTGCTCAATGGGCTGATAAAATTGCAACTTCTCACAACATTAAACATAAACATCATGAATGGAATGGATTTAATTGTTATTGTTCTTTCATGCAAATCCAAAACACAAAAACAATCTGATGATGTTGAACTATTTACAGTACATTAACCATCGGGTTACATTTTAAAGATTAAAGAGGTTATAGATAGAAGAAAAAGTTATTGTCTATTTCTTAGAATTTCTATTATCTACTGATTGTAACATAACTAGTAAAGCTTAGAAAATCCATTTTGCAAGCTATAATATTATCTGTACTAATAAAAAAGTAAACAGTATGAAAAGTATTTTCCAGAGGCTGTCAGCTTATATACTTTTAGAATACTCAAATTGTGAGGGGAGGAGGAACAATGAGGGAGGGAAGGCGTGAAGCCTGGAGGTAGGCTGCAGGAGAAATGGCAATTTTAATATAATGGCAGAAGGTCATTTGAATGGCATGGACCTCTGACTCTGGATTTTAAGTTATCTGTAGAATTGTGATGTAAACCCCATTCATCTCCCAAAACTTTAAGAAAAATCTATTAAAACGCAAAGACTTTGTGTGAATGTCTTCCCCCCTGTAGAAATCAGAAAGTGGTGCTAAATTTCGTGGTTCAGAACAGGGACAGGGGTTTGTGCAGATGCAGCAATGCATAATCTGGACCAGTTAATTCAGAGGAAGTCAAAGCTTGGAGCTGTATGTAACTATGAGAAGATAAACCCTCTGGGATATCACAGACATCTTGGGTACATAGTTGGATATTGCACAGAATCTGGAGTGATGTTTTAGCCAGTCTTATTGTTACAGGCAAGGTGATACCGCTAACATCTGAGGTTAATATAGATTAATACTTATTTTCACATATGAAAATGATGATATCTTGGGAATTCAATGAAGAAGTAGAATGTTATTTCCCCTTCTTATAGTCATTCTCATAGGTTTCATATTCTAACTCCAGTGATTCTTTGGTCTGTAACACATGTTTTGGCCACACCACATGGCTTGCTGGATCTCAGTTCCCTGACCAGGGATTGAACCTGGGCCATGGCAGTGGAAGCGCCGCCACTATCCACCAGGGAATTCCCCTGGTCTGTAAGACCTGCCTTCTCTTATTCACACACTTGCCATTTGCATCAGCTGGGGATGGGCAAAGATTAGGACTTAAGACTCCTTCCTAGGGCCCTGGGATCGACTATCTTTTCCAATAGCACTTACCACATACCACTATCTTGCATTCAGTGCAGTATTATTCTTCAATTAATTAACATTTATTCAGCTTTGTGAAAAAAGATAGCC
Organism: Eschrichtius robustus; assembly: GCF_028021215.1. Classification (NCBI taxonomy): domain Eukaryota; kingdom Metazoa; phylum Chordata; class Mammalia; order Artiodactyla; family Eschrichtiidae; genus Eschrichtius; species Eschrichtius robustus. The sequence continues at coordinate 63,323,423 of NC_090828.1, forward strand.
AAAGATTCTATCTACATGACATCAGAGGGAAACATAAATTCACACTTTACCATCTCAACATTGAGAGAATTTGATGTTATATAATCATATATAACAATGTTTCATTTAAAAAAAAATTTATTTATTTTTATTTTTGGCTGTGTTGGGTCTTAGTTTCTGTGCAAGGGCTTTCTCTAGTTGCGGCGAGCGGGGCCACCCTTCATCGCAGTGCGTGGGCCTCTCACTGTCGCGGCCTCTCTTGTTGCGGAGCACAGGCTCCAGACACGCAGGCTCAGTAGTTGTGGCTCACGGGCCCAGTTACTCTGCGGCATGTGGGATCTTCCCAGACCAGGGCTCGAACCCGTGTCCCCTGCATTGGCAGGCAGATTCTCAACCACTGCGCCACCAGGGAAGCCCAACAATATTTCATTTATATTTCAGTTTTCTTTCATTTGACATCATTTAGACCTTAGATACTCCAACATCTGATGTATATCAATGCTTCATCCTGGATTTGCCAAAAGAGGCCTATGGAATAGTTTAGACATAGGCACTTGCCACCTAACTAAGCCTTAACATTCCTGGTGGAAAAGACATTAAAGTTTGGACTTGAGAAATGAAAATTCAAATTTAAGAGTAGCATTAAATTATGTTGGTGTGAGTCAAGTATTTTGAAAATAAGTGAAAGTAAAGAATGACTAATCAGGAAAGGTCTTCAAAGCATGCATTAAGAGAGAACTTCTTCATATTTGGGGGGAGACAAGAGCTATGGAGTGAAAAATTGCAAATTCCTCCCCAGAGAGCACACTCTCTCTTTTAGAACATTTCTATTTTTTTAAATTAGTAAAAATTACAGAAACAATTGTTGCAAAATTTTAAAACAATACAGAAATATATAGAATGAAGAGTAAAAGTACTCCTTCATCTGCTCCCTTTCCTCCAATAGCTCTTTTCTCCCCTGAAGTAACCATTGTTAACAGTTTGGTCTATTTCCTCCCAAAACTCTTCTATATATTCCTGAATACACTTCCACACATACATATCCTTAAACTGAGGCAAGTGTGTAAATAAATAAAAGGAATCATAGTACATATATTCTTCTGTGTGTAGGTATCAAATCAGGGGGTATATAGATATCAACCTGACTTATTACTAATAATGTCAACCTTGATCTCTAGTTAAGGCGGTGTCTTAACTAGACAGGTTTCTCCACAGCAAAGTTACTATTTTTCTCTTTACATGCTCTATTCTTTGGAAGTGAGTTACTAAGTCCAGCCCCCACTTACGGGAAGGAGAACTGAGCTCCATATCCTGGAGGGGGAAGTATCTAAATATATTATTTGGAATTCTGTAAGAAAGATTTTCCCTTCTCTTCTATTAATTTATTTATTCAATCATTTTTTATGTCAGGATGGACACATGGATATTAATTTATTCTTTGGGTTATAATCCAATATTATAGAGATTTATTCTGTTGCTCAAATTCACGTGTTTTTTTTTTTTAAAGTAGTTTGTTTTTTTTTTAAAGGAATTCCTTTATTTTTATTTATTTATTTATTTTTGGGTGTGTTGGGTCTTCGTTTCTGTGCGAGGGCTTTCTCTAGTTGCGGCAAGCGGGGGCCACTCCTCATCGCGGTGCGCAGGCTTCTCACTATCGCGGCCTCTCATTGCGGAGCACAAGCTCCAGACGCGCAGGCTCAGCAGTTGTGGCTCACGGGCCTAGTTGCTCCGCGGCATGTGGGATCCTCCCAGACCAGGGCTCGAACCCGTGTTCCCTGCATTGGCAGGCAGACTCTCAACCACTGCGCCACCAGGGAAGCCCCCCACATGTTTTTTAACTCATTCTCACTCACTCACTTACTCACTCTCTCTCACTCACTCCAAAGGCATATTTGAAAGAGGAGCAGGCATAATAGGATTCTATTTATGTTTTCAGCTCCTCACTCATTCCTTTCTCACTGAGTCACTGATTTTTAATGTCTGCCTTCTAATGGACTGCGAGTCGGGTGGATGATGAGCTATGTATGAGGCCACAATCTAAGCTGAGTGAAGATGGAATCAGGGGAGGGACTGGAGCTCTGTGTTCCTCACAACCCGACACCAAACACCTATTATTGACAATATCAGTGACTTTTGGACCCTTCAACATTGTCCATTCCTAATCAAAAGCCAGGAATAACTTAACCAGGTTCCCAGAATAAACTGGGACTAGTTTATAGAAACTTCCTCTCTCAAGGACTGGACTCAAGTAACCAGTGAGCTATGTGTTTTTTACTAGCTTGGATGAAAGTGAAAAATTCATTAAAAAAGAATCTACAAGTTTTGACAAAAGTTACCATAGCTTTCTTTAATTAGATTAATTATAATGTCTATTTTAAAGGCATTTTTTAAAAAGGCAAATTCACCTCAGGCCATGTTTAATTTTCAGGTGACCAAGTGACTCTAATTTTTTTTTGAGCTGCAAATGTACATGTTTATCTTAGGTAAGAAAAGACCTTATTAGTATCTCATGTTTTCAAGTGAAACATTTTCATTGCATTTCAAAACTATGTATATATACTTCAAAAAAATTTTTTTTATTGAAGTATAGTTGATTTACAATGTTGTGTTAGTTGTAGGTGTACCACAAAGTGATTCAGTTATATACATACATATATATATATATATATATATATATATATATATATATATATATATATGTATATACTTTCTGAGATTCTTTTCCATTATAGGTTATTACAAGATATTGAGCATAGTTCCTTGCGCTATACAGTAGGTCCTTGTTGGTTGTCTTTTCCAAACTATATTTGTAAGTGAATCCACGTATGGAAATGTATTTCAGACTATTGAATTCACAATAGGAAGCTTTAAATGTAGTGATCACAGCAGTTGTTATTTCATCATGCCATAGAGCAATGTTAATATGAAAATTGGAAATTAAATTAGCAGGGACTTCCCTGGTGGCGCAGTGGTTAAGAATCCACCTGCCAATGCAGGGGACATGGGTTTGGGCCCTGGTCTGGGAAGATCCCACATGCCACGGAGCAACTAAGCCCATGCGCCACAACTACTGAGCCTGCACTCTAGAGCCCGCGAACCACAACTACTGAGCCCTCGTGCCACAACTACTGAAGCCTGCACGCCTAGCGCCGGTGCTGCACAGCAAAGAGAAGCCACCGCAATGAGAAGCCCATGCACTGCAAGGAAGAGTAGTCCCCGCTCGCCGCAGCTAGAGAAAAGCCCGCACACAGCAATGAAGACCCAATGCAGCCAAAAAAAAAAAGAAATTAAATTAGCAGAAATTTTGTAAATTAAGTGAATCAAAATGAATCTTTACAAAAATTAATTGCTACAGTTAAAAAAAATTAAAGGAAGTGTTTCCAGATATCGAGGTACTATATTTTATATATCTTTACTATAATTTTAGAATCAAAGGAAGTCAAAAGCATTTAACTTAGGGAAGATGGAAATAGAGCAGAAAAAAAAAAAGGTATAGGAAGGTTGAAAAAGAGTGGCAAAAAATAATTCCTAAACATCCCACCTAATCTTACCTACTCCAGTTGAGGTGGCCTTATAGTAGTTCTTAAAATTTTGTCACATGATTGTGTGGCCTCTGGGCTGTACAAGAAGCTGAGCTTGATTTTTCCCATTTGGCTTTTAGGACCAGGATTGATAATAAATAATGAGTGTCCAGGGACTTCCCTAGTGGTCCAGTGGGTAAGACTCCATGCTCCCAATGCAGGGGGCTCGAGTTTGATCCCTGATCCAGGAACTAGATCCCACATGCATGCCACAACTAAGAGTTCACATGCCGCAACTAAGACCCGAAGCAACTAAATAAATAAATATTAAAAAAAAAAAATGAGTGTCCAAAAGTTAGTGTGTGCAAAATAGACTATATAGTTTAGGGCTGACTCTGGGATGAGTTCAAATAAAAACAAAGAAGATTTCTTTTTCTTCAATTATAATTTGTGAGAAATAGAAATATGTTCTCGTGGGTATTTTAAGGGCTGTGATAAAGTTGCTTTGCTCAGTGAATGATAAGGAAAATTTTGAACATACTTAACAAACTGCCATGTTTACATAACCATAGATTCTAGGAAATGTGACTAGAAACCACATTGTGAGAAGGAGCTGAAAAATCACAGGATTCCTTCTATCACTGTTTCCTACTCTTCTTCTGGCAAAGTCATGGTCATTCTTAGAGTAATGCAAAAATAACAGTAGTAAGCTGAGATTTTGATCCCTGTTGACCCATAGGTCAATTTCTCAATCGGTTCAGAACCTAGAGGGAAGCTGGAATATAGTTGAGACCCTAAACCCCAGTACTGTACTTCACTTGGCCAACACTTGTCTTTTAAAATTTAGTAAGGCATTACCTTCACCAGAAGGCTTCTCTGCCCCCACCCCCATTCTCCCCTTTGAGTTCAAGGCTCCTTCTCTGTTTTTCTCTTCTATTGGAGCACTGTCCACAATATAGTGAAATTATCTGTTCCCTCACTAGATGGTCAGCCTCACAAGGGACGTTTTTGAATTCTGAGTACCTAGCACAGTGCCAGCTTCCTAGTAGATGCTTTATAAATGTGGAATGGAAAGGATTCAATGCTCAATTCATTCTCATTGGCCCAATCTTCTTATGAGATGTTCTGTTTTCGCTCTATGGTTTCATTATGATCTTCATCTTCCTATACAGCCAAAAAAAAAAAAAAAAAAAAAAAGGGAATACACTACAGTTAAATTACAAATTTTAATTATGCTACATATTTATCTAGGAATCTATACTGAAGTATAGATTCTAGTATATAATATAAACAAAAAAAGCAACAGAATTGAACATATGAATATAATTTTTAAACAATCCACACTCATTACCAGAACTAAGACTCTTTTCTAAGTTTATCTTCAACCTCTTCCTTCAGATCATCTCTAGACTTGGGTAACTATCAGGTTCATCTCAGTTGAGTTTATAAGAAAATTAACACTCACTGTTTCATGCCCACTTAGGAGACCTGCCCTGAAGGCTTGGGTTGGGATGATCTGACATAATACATGGATCATGGGGCATGTAGAAAATGAAAATTCACTTGGTCGTGGAGGGACCTCTAAGGAAACCTGAAAATGTGGGTAGCCATTCTCCCCAACAGCTGAAACTGAGGCAGGACCAGAGGTCATGTGACTACCAACTGAGCACTGGCTCTCAAACTTGGCTATCCATAAGTCGGGAGTCTTTGAAATTCCTGATGCCCAGGCTGCACCCTGGACAAATGGAGTCAGAATCTCTGGGGACACAGGCCAGGCATCAATGGTTTTTAAGCTCCTCATGTGATTCCAATGTATAACTAAGGTTGAGAATTCCTTCAATAAAGAGAGATACCCTAGATATTTATAGAATACCTAGGTATTTGGAGAAAAATGAAACAGAGGTTTCTGTGCCACCTGCACAGTGGCAGGTGTTCCAAATTGTAGGTATTGTCTTGTTAATGAGCTTCTACTTAAATGATCAACCCTAAACAGTAGTACTAATGTTACAAACAGCAGGGATTTATTTATTTACCCCTGTTAATTCTCCAGAATGATTCCATGGAGACAAGCAGGCAATTACACAGATAAAGAGATAATACATTTTGCTAAGAAAACAAAATTCAAGTTGCAGACATCTGGAGTGTGAGCAGGGTGGCACCTCCAATGTGCTCACTGTACCAGGTCGGGACTGACTGAGAGCCCACATCCTGCAGCACTGCCAGGTCAGCTCAGGCCACAGGCCTCCTCAGCCACCTTTTTAACTTGCAAGAATATGGGGTAGGCGTGGAGAGGCATGGTTTTCATCAAGGTAAGGGACTTTAAATCCAGGCAAATCTGGATTCTAATAATAGTAATAGTTAATACTTACATAGGGCTTTTCATATGCCAGGCACTGTACTAAGTGCTTTAGGTATTAACTTAGTTGAACCTTACAGCCTCCCTAGAAGGTGGGTATTATTAGCATCCCATCCTTACAGAGGTGACCTGAAGCACAGAGAGGTTAAGGAACTTGCCCAAGGTCATACAGGTGGTGTGTTATAGAATTCAGGATTTGAACCCAGAAAGTGTGGCTTCTGATTCTGTGATTTTATCCATTACTCGACACTTCCACGTACGAGGGATGCAACTGCCCTTGGGTATATTATTGAAGCTCACTGAGTCTTATTTTCTCATTTTAATAGTACTTATCTTGCAGGATTGGTGGGAGGGAAACAGCTAGTACAATGCCTGGGGCATGATTTTCTCTCTGTTGATGTTATTCTCCATCTCCAGGCAGGTTATTGTCAGCTCATTCTACCCTATGGGCCTGGATGGACGACTTGGATGTTTACTTAAGGATTAATTAGGAGAGACTAGCAGAGTTTTGCAGTTAAGTTTTCTTGTCTCCTACCTCAGAATATAAGATAATAGATACAGTATTGTACCCAAACAGATTCCACATTCTCACAGACCATACTTAAGAAATAATGATTTCAGAAGATGGTTAATTTCAGCCACTTTTGTCCTGAGTAAAATCAACTTCACTTCAATTTGGCTGTACAGTTTAGCTAAGTTAGAAATTCCCCCCAAGGGAACCCATGATGTATAGTATAAGGATATATAAATTTGTATATTGGTCACTACTGTGAAAGCACTTTTCTGAAAGCAGAAATCCACCCAATCAAGTCATGGTAGTTGGAGTAGAGGTAAAGAATTGCTTTCCTTTGCCATTTTAAAACAGTTCACGTGTTATGGCTCCATTTATATGAAATTTCCAGAATAAGGGAACCCATAGAGACAGAAAGTAGATTAGTGGTTGCCAGGGCCCGGGGAAAGGGTAAGAATGGGGAGTGACTATTAGTGGGTGTGGGGTTTCTTTCGGGGGTAACAATAATGTTCTGGAATTAGGTAGTGGTAATGATTGCACAACTCTCTGAACATGCAAAAAAGACACTGACTTGTACACTTTAAATGGGTGAATTTCATGGTATGTAAGTATCTCAAAAATGCTATTATAAAATAAAACCATTCATGTGAATGTTATTGGCTTTGCCTCTTGTGCCTCAGTGCCGAGAAGGAGGAAGGCACCAGCCAGATGGATATTTTACAGATGACTGCTGCTCACCTTAGCAGTGATAGATGGATAGCAGCACGACAGGATGTAGGATTATGATGACAGTTTTCAGGTTGAGTAACCGTGAGAGGCTATTTGAGGTGACCAAGTTCTCCACAGGGATCCTAAACAAAATCCCTACTCTATTGCTACCCTAAGCAAGGCCTAATTATCCAGAGCTATGGTGAGAGTGACCAGACATGCCCAAACCTCTTGGCATACTGTGATTTGCATGGTGCCTATAACATAGCAGGTGTTCAATAAATCTGTGATGAATGAGTAAATGAGTGACTGAGACTCCCCATGGATCCTCTGTGTTGGAGTAAAGTCTCTGAACACAAGCAGTGTTTTCAGTTTTTTTTTTTTTACACCTGGGACAACTGCAATGTGCTCTGAAATGTGTTGATGCAGTATATTTAGAACATTCAAACACAATGAATTATATTAATATATTTATTTAAAAAAAAAGAGCTCAGGATACAAAAGTAGTGCCCTCTCCCTCCTCACTACGTAGGCATTACCTAGTCTTTAAAAAAAATTTTTTTTTGAATTGAAGTATAGTTGATTTACAGTGTTTGTTAGTTTCAGGTGTACAGCAAAGTGATTCAGTTATACATATGCATATACATATACACACACACATATATACACATTCTTTTTCAGATTCTTTTCCATTATAGGTTATTATAAGATATTGAATATAGTTCCCTGTGCTATACAGTAGGACCTTGTTTTTTATCTATTTTATATATAGTTGTGTGTATCTGTTAATCCCAAGCTCCTAATTTATCCCTCCCCTCCTTCCCCTTTGGTAATCATATGTTTGTTTTTAGAGTCTGTGAGTCCGTTTCTGTTTTGTAAATAGGTTCATTTGTATCATTTTTTTTTAGATTCCACATATAAGTGATATCATATGATTAAGGGGAGGTGTGGGTGTGAGTGGGTGGGGGGGAGTGGATTCTGTTTAAGCTATTCTTTAGAATGAGAGTGACACCCTGTGGTAAATTCTTATAATAGACTGTATTAAACAGAGTAGGTGTGGACTCCCTACTTGTCTACTTGTACTATTAACCAAATTAACCAGACTTCAAATTAAATGGAAATGTACTGAGTGCCTCCTATGCACAAGAACTATGCTAGTGCTTTCATGGATATTATTTCTTTCTAGTATTTTATATTTCACTCAGATGATCAGGTGCTAAACTAATTCTACATATATCTCTGTCTAGAGACGCTATGGCATCCAGAACCCCTTAAACTGTATGGAAAATGTGTGCATGTGTGTTTCTAGGGAAATGGACTCTTACCTTTAGTAATATGCTCCCACGGGTTCCTTGCTCCCATAACACTTGACATTGCTATCTTAGAGCATGCTCTAACAATGCCATGATGATATACTTTAGACTAACTTCATGAATCTCTTTTTCTTTGAAAGTTGCCATTTCTCCTGGCAAACCATGCTCACCCTAGGTTTAAAAACAAACTTAAGGGAATTCCCTGGAGGTCCAATGGTTAGGACTCTGTGCTTCCACTGCAGCGGACACGGGTTTGATCCCTGGTGGAGGAACTAAGATCCCGCACAAGCCGTGCATCGGCCAAAGGAGGGTGGGGGGGAAACTTTAAAAAAAACTTCAAAGAAAAAAGAAAGAAAGGCAGAGAGAAAAAAGGCAAGAAGAATAGGGTTAGATAGCAGCACAACTTTGTAGAGTGGAAAGAGTATTGGAATCTGTCAGTCCCAGATCTATTACTTCTGCCCGTTTGAGCTTAGTCAAATTAGTAAGTCTCAATTTCTTCATCTGCAAAATGGAGATAATAATGTCAGAGAATTATTGTAACAATCAACAGATGGCGATGAGTTTTTAGATACAATCAAAAGTACAATCCATGAAAAAAAAAAGTGATAAGTTGGACTTTATTAAAATTTAAAACTTCTGCTCTGTAAAAGAGACTGTTAAGAGAATGAAAAGACAAGCCACAGACTGAGAGAAAATATTTGCAAAACACATGTCTGATAAAGGATTTGTATTCTAAATATACAGAGAATCCACTGAGAAAACTTATGCATATAAATTTGAAAGTGATAATCTATTACACAAACATAAATTTTTATTTACAGCACATTTTTTCCTTGATTATAAAATAGTACACAATCACAATAGAAAACATAAAAATTATAGAAAAGGATAAAGAAAAAAATTCAATTTATCCCATAGCTCAGCAATAATAATTGTTAACATTTGATGTATTTTTTTTCCTTTTTTGCTAAGCATTCATGAATAATATATTCATATGGTATCATTGGTTAACTGATGCTTAAAATTATCCTATTTGTTCCACCTGGGGGGTCTGGATTTCTACCGAGAGAAGGAGGAGCCCCTTTTCAACACTGAGTATAGAATGTCAAATCCTGGTCCATAGAGTGACATCAGCCAAGCCCTGGAGCTGCATCTGGGACAGGGTTGGGAAGAGAAGGCAAATGCACTCCTCAGGTGTGTGCTTGCTGCCTCTTCTGTCTCTGAACAGATCTAGTTTGTGTTTGGGTGTGTGTATGTACAATGAGCATGTGTGAGCCTGCACACACACAGGGAAAGAAAGAAAGAAGGCTGAGAGTTCAGGGCTGAGGCTTAGCGCTTGCATTGCTGGCTGCACACTCGCCAGAATGGCTTTAGGAAGGCCCTGCCAAGGGTTTTTTCCTTATCTTTAGGGGTAACATAAATACAGAAATGTGAAAATCATAAGTACACAACTAGAATTTTTAAAAATCTAGATGCACCTTGATCAAGAAATATAACCAGCACCCCAGAACCCCCCACTATGCTCTCTTTCAGTGATTACCTGCCACATAAGTGACCTGACTTCTAATACCATAGATCATTTTTGTCTGCCAAGCAGATGTTTTTGATTCTATAATGGACTCATAAAGGGAACTAACTATTATATCTTCATAAGCACTCTGAAAAGAGTAAAGTTGCATTGATGTAAATATTTCAGAGCCAGGTAGGCCTGTGGACTCTGATGTGGGAAGGCATCATTACAGCCTTGGACCTGGACAACACAACTTGGCTCTCTTGCAATCACTGGGGTACCACCAGACCTCTGATTGAAGTCCTGTCTAACCCATGCCTGATCTGCTGCTTTAAATTTTGCTCTTCCAACTTCAGATAGTACCAATACTAATCGGTTGCCCTGACTCATGTCCTGCCAGACAAGACTGACCTCCGTAGCCTTCCCCTCATCCCAGTTCTGTTGGCTTGATGTCTGCTAAGCCTGCTGTGCTGCCCACCATGGCCTTAACCAGGTGCTCTTGCTCTTAATTTGTAGGAGACTTCTGAAAGGTCTAGGCCTAGGTAATGCAGATTGAGAAAAACGAAAGAGTAAAACATGAAGAGTGAGATTCAAAGAATTGAAAAGGACAGGAAAGAATAGGGGCATTTTTTTTTTTTTTGGTCAATTTTAAGACATGAAACTTCCCAGTTTCCTTTTCTAGACTAGAGCAAAGGTAACTCAGAATAGGTCTCAAACCACACATTAGTCCATTTTTAGGATGATACAATAACTCTTCATAGATAGAGCAGGGCCAAACATTCCCTATATATTCTTGTTAGAAGTTACCTATTTGTTCTATGCACAAGTTTAGTTTAGTTTTTGAAATTTTTTTATTTTAAAAATTTTTAACATGTTCTGCACATCTTCCCTGTTGCTGGTTGGAAATCATTAAAACATCCTGGAAGGCTGTTTTGGGACAGTTAGTGTTGGGAGTAGTCCACGGGGATTTTGTGAGCACTCTATATAATGTACAATGTAATGAGTTGTAGGGAGTTGGAGGTACACACAGGGTGAGGGTGATTTACAACATCCTTTATAATTTAGAATAAAGGAGGTGGGTTTGGAGAGACCTTAGAGGTTAAAGAGATCAATCTTCTACTCAATGAAGTAATCCTTTTGACAATAACCTTGATAGATGGTTATCTAACATCTGCTTAAACATTTTCAATGATTTCCAATGACGAGATGCTCACTGCTTACCTAGGCAAGTCATTTTATTTATTGCCATCTTGAATTATAATAAAGCTTTTCTGTATAATGATTTGAGGTCTGCCTTCTTGCAGCTACTTTCTAGGGAACCCAGTTCTTTCCTCAGGAGTAATAAAGAATAAGACAGTAAACTAATGGGCAATTTTCCTATAGTGAGAGAGTTACCATGTCATTCCTTCCTTACTCCAAGTTAAATATCTCAATTCTTTCCACCAACCCCTAGCTATCGTGGTCTCCTTCCTCAAGACAGTTAATTTTATCAATGTCCAAATAGAACAGAATACTATAGATGTGGTCTGATCAATTTAGGGTCTAATGGGTCTATAATTTTCTTTGATTTGGATTGAATTCTCCCATTAATGCAGCCCAAGCTGGGTTTTGTTGTTGTTGTTTGGTTGGTTTTTGTTTGTTGTTTGTTTTGGTAATCATCATACTTTTGGCATATACTGAGAGCTGTGATCAATAAAAACTGTCATATCTTATTTTCAAAATTTGTATAGCTAAAAAATTAACACACAGTGAAATTAACATTTTTAGTAAACAGTTCTGTGAATCTTAACACATGTATAGATTTGTGTAACCACCACCACAATCAAGATACAAAACAATTCCATCACTCGCCACCCCCCCCTCAAATTTCCTTCTACTATACCTTTGTAATCACACCCTCCTCTGACTTCTAAGCCCTGGAAAGTGCTAGTCTGTTTCCTATCACTTATAGTTTTCTCTTTTCAAGAATGTCATACAGTTGGAATCATTCAGTATGTAACTTTTGGACTGGCTTTTTTCACTCATCATAGTGCCTTTGTGATTCATTCAACTTGTTGCATGTATCGATAGTTCATTCCTTTCTATTGCTGAGTGTTACACTGTATGGATGTACCATTGCTTGTTTATCTCTTTGCCAGTTTAAAGATACTTGGTTGTTTCCAGTTTTTGGCAATTTTTATAGAGTTACTGTAACCAACCATGTACCAGTTTTTGTACAAACATAGTTTTCATTTCTCCTAAATACTGAGGAGTGGAATTGTTGAGATACACCTAACTTTATAAAAAAACTTTCAAATGACTTTCCAGAGTAGCTGTACCATTTTGCATTCCCACCAGCAATATTTGAGAGTTACAGTTGTTCTTCATACTTGCCAGTACCTGGTATTGTCAGTATTAAAAAATTTTAGCCATTCTAATAAGTGTTTACTGATTTCATCCTGGTTTTAATTTGCATTTCCCTAAAGGCTAAAGATGTTGGACTATACTAATTTGCCTTCTGTATATCCTTTTTGGTGAAATGTCTGCTCAACTTTTTTCTCAACCTTTAAGTTGTTTTATTATTGAGTTTTGAGATATATATATATATATACATATATATAATAGATATGTCTTTAACAAACATATGATTTACAAATAATATCCCCCAGTCTGTAAGTTGTCTTTCATTCTCTTAACAGTGAATATCTTTAATAGAATAGAAATTTTAATTTGGATGAAGTCCAGTTTATCAATTTTTTTCTTTTATAGATTGTGTTTTTGGTGACATGTCCAAGAACTCTACCTAAACCCAAGCCATGAATCTCTTTTTATTTTTTTTTCTTCTAACCATTGTATAGTTTTGTGTTTTACAATTAGATCTATGACCCACTTTGATAAATTTTGTTTATGATTCATGGTATGGGTTGAGGTTCTTTTTTTTTGCATATGGATGCCCAATTGTTCAAACACCATTTATTGAAAAAACTATCCTTTCTCCATTGAAACGCCTTTCCATTTTTGTCAAAATTAATATATGTGTGATTTTATTTCTGGACTCTATTCTGTTCTGTTGATTTGTGTCTATTCCTTTGCTAATAATATACTCTCTTGATTATTGTAGCTTTGTAGTAAAACTTAAAATAGAGTAGTATGATTTCTCTAAATTTATTTCTCTTTTTCAGAATTATTGTGGCTATTCTAGTTCCTTTGCTTTCCCATAGATTTCCTATATATATCAAAAATCCCGCTGGGATTATGACTGGAATTGCATTAAACCTGTAGATCAATTGGCATCTTTACTGAATCTTCCAATCCTTGAATATAGTATGTCTCTCCATTTACATAGGTCTATTTTAAAACCAGTGTTATGAGGTTTACAGCATACAGTTCCTGTAAATATTTTATAAGATTTATACCTAGATATTTCATTTTTGGGGGCTGCTGTAAGTGGTATTGTGTTTTAAATTTCAGTATCTAATTGTTTATTGCTACTAAATGAAGATATGATTGATGTTTGTCTTTTGGCCTTGTAGCCTGTGATCTTGCTAAATTCACTTTTTAGATCTAGGAGGTTTTTTATAGATTCCCTTGGGATTTTCTACACATTGTGAAACAGTTCTATTTTTTCCTTCAAACCTGTGTGCATTTTTTTTCTTGCTTTATTTCACTGGTTAAGGGTTCTAGTATGATGTTGAATTGGCGTGGTGAGAGTGAACATCCTTGTAATGTTTCTGACCTTAGAGGGAACACATTCAGTCTTTCATCAGTTAGTATGATAGTAGCTGTAGGGTTTGTTTTTTTTTTTGAGGGTGCCTTTTCTCAATAGATTGAGAAAGAACTCATCTATTCCTAGTTTGCTGAGAGTTTTTATCTGGGATGGATGTTGAATTTATCAAATATTTTTTTCTGCATCAGGTGAGATGATCATGCTTTTTCTTTTGGCTATTAATATAGTGGATTACATTTCTTCTTTCCTAATATAAATAAGCAATGATGTAATTACCCTATAAACACTGCTTTCACTGTATACCACAATTTTTTGTATGTCGTATTTTTATTTTCCTTCAATTCAAAATATTTTCTGATTTCCCTTAAGAGTGTTTTCATTTCTTCAGATATATACCTAGGAGTGGAATTGCTGGATCATATGGTAGTTCTATTTTCAGTCTTTTGAGGAACCTCTGTACTGTTCTCCATAGTGGCTGTACCAATTTACATTCCCACTAACAGGGTACAGGGTTCCCTTTTCTCCACATCTTTGCCAACATTTGTTATTTGTGGTCTTTTTGATGAGAGCTGTCATATCTTTTTACAGAGTAAATTACTTCATGCTGGGAACTCTCCTATCCTTCATTTGTGCATGTTTTAAATATACATTTAGTGATATTAAATTTTGTCGTATAGGTATTGATCTATGTCCTTTTGGTCCATTGTATTTCATGTGTTAGTTGTTTTAATGTATACAACTGTAATAACTGATAATCCCTTGTTTTAATGTATTTTCAACCAAGTCATTGTTCAGAACATTGACTAGGTTAAGACTAAGAAAAGAACCTTGTAAGAATTTATAGAAGATCTATAGACTTATTCATTCATCTATCACATTTTATTAAATGCCTACTTCCATATGCCAGGTACTTTCTAATGCCCTGGAGATACGGAGACAAACAAAATAAAATCTGTTGACAGAGATCCAGAAAACAATGTGTTTTGGTACATCAATGAATGCACCTAACTACTAAATCAATGCAAATTTTTTGAGCCTGGGTCAGGCTTTGTGTTGCATAGAGAAGACATAGCAGTGAACACGTTAGTGACAATCCCTTCCATCATAAAGTTGCTGGTCTTATCTGTACTATCACATTGCCTTGGTTTCTCCATTTTGCCTACCAAACTATCATGAAAGAATTTGACACATGACTCTCTGAAATCCCTAACTAACATCGGTTATCTATCTCTGATCTACCAATATAGATGCCCTATCAGGAAAAAAAAAAAAAAAGAGGTTAATTTGTGAAACTTGCTCTGAGTTATCTCCAGTTTCTTTTCTAAGTGCTAATCAACTCTATGTTTAAGCCAGTTTGGGGACTTCCCTGGTGCACAGTGGTTAAGAATCTACCTGCCGATGCAAGGGACATGGGTTCGAGCCCTGGTCCGGGAAGATCCGACATGCCGCGGAGCAACTAAGCCTGTGCACCACAACTACTGGAAGCCCATGTGCCTACAGCCCGTGCTCCGCAACGAGAGAAGCCACCGCAATGAGAAGCCCCCGCACCGCAACGAAGAGTAGCCCCCGCTCACCGCAACTAGAGAAAGCCCGAGGGCATCAATGAAGACCCAACGCAGCCAAAAACAAACAAACAAATAAATAAAAGAAAAAGCCAGTTTGTATTTTCTGGAGCTTGACATCAGCTAATGGAAAGAATCTAGAGCCTTGTTTTTCCCTTTCAAAAAGCAAGCTGTTTGTTTATCTTTATCTTAATTCCTCTACCAACTTAAACTTCATCCAACCTATTTTCCCTCTTGGTAGACCACCCTCTATCTTCTGTTGTCCATGTCTTCTGGTATCAGACTTTAGCTCCTCCTTTTCCTGTGGTTATATTCTCACTTACCTCTCTTAGAAGCTTTCTAGAGGGAGGAGGTGGGTAACCACAATCAGAGCAATTGATCTTTAGAGAGAGTGGAGGAAAGAGAGAACCAGAAGATGATGAATCCTGGCACTGTTGTCTGTGCTTAGGCCTTATTTCGAATGTAGATGTTTGGTATTAGACTGATATTCATTAGTGGTATACACACTCTTGGTTCGGCTGTGTTTCAAGGCTAGGAAAAGTGGATGCATATGGAACCGACGGCAGAAAGGATTTATTTCAGGACACAGAATGATTTGAACAGAAATTACTTACATTTTCAAAATATGATCGCTCCTGTTCCTGTTATGGGAACTTTCTCAGTGCCCCTGAAATCCAGATGAAACTCTAAACATGGAAAAGTAGTTACTGTTAAAGCCAAAATCTCCTCTTTCCTCTCTTGTAATGACAGCATGATAATCTGTATACATGAGAGCTGTTGAATACCTTCTCCTGTTGGATTCCAGTAGCAGTAACTTCAAAAAGTACTGGTAAATCAGTCTCTTTTCCATGACAGATATAACTGTTGCTTTACCGCAAGATATTTTAAAACAACACAAACAACAGCTATAAGAACAAGAGCAGCAGCAACAAAACCCAGTCTCTTGCAAAATCCTGATTCCACATCTAAGCTGTGCAAACTCAATACTTCCAAATAATTGCCTTACACTGTCCTCCCTTTCTCTCTCATTTCACAATACAGGACTTTCCCACTAAAATCAATCATTCTTTGTCTCAGCTTATGTTTTGCTATGTACAGGGGTTAGAATTGTTCTGGACGGTTAACTAGCCATAAATCCTTCTCTAAAACATAGAACATGTCAGCTGTTTTTGTAAACCCCCTATGTTCCATTTTGCTTCAGTGCTTTTTTTATAAACCTAATTGTGTCAAGGCACTGACATATTTATTGCTCACCTTTTCACCCTTTATGCTGATCCCTGGCTGCCCACAGGGCCCTTTGAATCGATCAAAATCACTCCCCTTGTGTAAGAAAAGTCACATTTACACTAACAATGGGAATCCATAGCCATGTGTTGCTTCAGCGTGGGTCACCGGGAGCACATCAAAGCAAAGGCTGTGACTCGCTTGGATCCCTCTTGAGTTTTTACTTTCCCAGTTTCACATACAGAGGCACAGGAATGATTTTTTAAAAGATATATATATATATTTATTTAGTTTTGGCTGGGTTGGGTCTTCGTTGCGGTGCGCGGGCTTCTCATTGCGGTGGCTTCTCTTGTTGCGGAGCATAGGCTCTAGGCACGCGGGCTGCAGTAGTTGTGGCTCATGGGCTTAGTTGCTCTGCAGCATGTGGGATCTTCCCAGACCAGGGCTCGAACCCGTGTCCCCTGCATTGGCAGGAGGATTCTGAACCACTGTGCCACCAGGGAAGTCCCAGGAATGATTTTTTTAAAACAAATTTTGACTGCTGCCTCATACCCATTCTGTGTTTTAGGAGGGAAAATGGAAAGTCCTTATTAAAAAGAAGTACCTCTTTTCTCCACTCAGACTTAGACCAGAGTTTTTCTGAACATGACCCAGGACAAGAAAAGAACAGAGAAGAAGAGTGGCTTGATATGAGAATTCAGCTGTTGAGCTCCCTGGAAAGCAGGAGTCATGTGGAAGATGTGAATTTTGCCACATGCTGGGTTAGTTTGTTCGTTTTTCCTTCCATCCATCCATCCATCCATCCATCCATCCATCCATCCATCCATCCATCCATCCATCCATCCCTTACTCTGTAGAGATGTTAGAAGCAAAGATCACAGTCTCAGATGCCTTCAGAGTATGAATGAGGTTTAAAGACTATGAAAGATGGGAATTTGGGTGAACTGGAGAACACAGGTCCCATCTTAAAGAGGTGGCCACTACTCAGCTTTAGCATTTTCTAAGGAGGAGTACAAGTCCAGTGTGAATTGAATTCAGTCCAGTGTGAACTGAATTTTCAAGAGAATCAGGAAACCCAGTTTTTTATAAAAAATCTTCCAACTTTTTTTTTTATTAATTAATTAATTTATTTATATTTATTTTTGGCTGTGTTGGGTCTTCGTTTCTGTGCGAGGGTTTTCTCCATTTGCGGCGAGCGGGGGCCACTCTTCATCGCGGTGCGCGGGCCTCTCACTGTCACGGCCTCTCTTGTTGCGGAGCACAGGCTCCAGACGCGCAGGCTCAGTAGTTGTGACTCACAGGCCCAGTTGCTCCGCGGCATGTGGGATCTTCCCAGACCAGGGCTCGAACCCTTGTTCCCTGCATTGGCAGGCAGATTCTTAACCACTGCGCCACCAGGGAAGCCCTTTCCAACTTTTAAATGACATCAACTCTCTGAAAGTTTTAAAATCACTGTGCTGAATGGATCTGCATTCTGAATTTGACCAGCATTTCAGGACATTCAAAGCTCCACTGTCCTTCTGAAGTTTAGAGAGGAGTGAAGAGGTCATAAGTGATTATGCTAGAAAGCATATATATTCTATATTTTGTAATAACCTATAATGGAAAAGGATCTGAAAAAGAATCTATATCTATATATCCATCTCTGAATCACTTGGCTGTATGCCTGAAACTAACACAATATTGTAAATCAACTATAGTTCAATAAAAAAGGAACAGAAAGTTAATAATCATAGCTATAATAAAGAAAAATATCCTGAATTAAAAAAAAGTTTTTCTTCTGTGGCAGATTCTAATTTCCCAGTTCCCCCACCAGAAGCAACTTCTATTACCAGTTCTTATGTATGTTCCTAGGTATATCCTGTATGCACATATATATTTTTGAAAACCACCACAACAATAAAGGGGAATGTAATATAAACATTGTTTTACATTTTATTTTTTCCACTTATGCGTCTTGGATATTATTTTTAATCAATACATATATTGATTAAATATATATTATTTATATTTTTATAAAAATGATTAAATGTTTTATATGTATCATATATAAAAATCTCATCATTTCACTGCTACGTAGCATTTTATTATATGGTACTACCATAATTTATTTAATTCTCCTGTATTATTTTAGGATTCTTTTTCTATTCAAGCAAAATCATGAATGTCCTTGTACATGGGTCTTTGAATATAAATGAAAGTGTGACAGTAGAATAAAACTTTAGATGTGAAATTGCTGGGTCAAAGAGTATATGCATTTATGTTTTGAAATATTTTGCTAAGTTTCTTTCAAAGAAATTGCCAACCTACAGCACTCCCCACAGAGGCCACCTGTCACACTGCACTCTTGCCAACAACACAAATTTTTTGTGTGTATTATCAAATTTTTTGAACTTTTCATTTGATAAGTAGAAAATAGTATTTCATTGATGTTTTCATTTTTATTTCTTTATCTATGAGTGAGGCTGAACATCTTTTGAAAATCATTTGCTTCCCTTTTTTCAGTTATTCATTAAATATTTCTTGACCATGTATAATATGCTGTGCATCGTGCTAGATACTGTAAAACCGAACCAAATGCACACAACCTGTGATTCATAGAACGTATTGTCTAGTGGAGGTGACAGACATGAAACAATTAATTACAGAAATAATTGTTTGGTTACTGTTGTGATAAGGGTAGGGTGTTATGAGAGTGTGTAACAGGGGGCCTGTCCTAGTCCAGGAGGACAAGGAGGACTTCTGGGAGAAGTAAATTGAGACCTGAAGGAGGACTGGAGTTAACAGGATGCTAACAGTAACATCACAATGCCTTGGTCTCCCTCTCCTGACCCTCCCAGTCACTTAGGGAGTGACTACACTTCCTTTCTACCCCAGACTCAGGCCCACCTGACCAACAGGTGATCAGAGAACAGGATGGGAAAACAAATCTGAATCAGTTATTTTCATTATTCTGGTGAAAAGTCCGGTGGCTGAAATCAATGACTAAGTTTTATTTTGAAATACACGTTAACTTTTTTTTTTATTTTGAAATACACGTTAACTTTTTTTTTTTTTGGCTGCGCCACATGGGATCTTAGTTGCCTGACCAGGGATCAAACCCATGTCCAGTGGTTAAGCGCAGAGTACCAGGGAAGTCCCTGAAATATATGTTAGTTTTAATAGACTATTTGTTAATTTGTCAAAAATCAAGAGATAACTAAATTGAGATTATTTGGAATATTTGACAGAATGATGTATTTTGCACCCCCTCCAATATCTTACATTTCTATTTTCTTTGACTGTCCAAAACCGGATTCCTTCACCTA
Source organism: Eschrichtius robustus (assembly GCF_028021215.1). Classification (NCBI taxonomy): domain Eukaryota; kingdom Metazoa; phylum Chordata; class Mammalia; order Artiodactyla; family Eschrichtiidae; genus Eschrichtius; species Eschrichtius robustus. The sequence continues at coordinate 63,343,121 of NC_090828.1, forward strand.
AACTTAATGCTGTCTAACAGTTGTTAAATCATGAAAGTTTGCTGAAAAGATCTTTTTTCAATTACAGCCCTTTATAATATTGAGGCCTTGATAGTAAGATTTCATATTTGAATTATGGGGAAATGAGAGCTGGAAGACATTTAAAAAAAAAAAAAGAGTGAAATTAGCAGTCAGGAAATAACTTAGGGAAAGACTACTGGGAAGTCATGTGACCTCAACCTAGACCTCATTGTGTCACCTTGTTATCATAATATTGCCTTGTTCTTTTTAAAATTTTATTTATTTATCTTAAATTAATTTTTATTGGAGTATAGTTGCTTTACAATGTTGTGTTAGTTTCTGCTCTACAGCAAAGTGAATCAGCTATATGTATACATATATCCCCTCTTTTTTGGATCTCCATCCCATTTAGGTCACCACAGAGCACTGAGTAGAGTTCCCTGTGCTATACAGTATGTTCTCATTAGTTATCTATTTTATACATAGTATCAATAGTGTATATATGTCAATCCCAGTCTCCCAGTTCATCCCATCCCTCCTCCCACTTGGTATCCATATGTTTGTTCTCTACATCTGTGTCTCCATTTCTGCTTTACAAATAAGAATATCTATACCATTTTTCTAGATTCCACATATATGCATTAATATACGATATTTATTTTTCTCTTTCTGATTTACTTCACTCTGTATGACAGTCTCTAGATCTATCCACGCCTCTGCAAATGACCCAATTTTGTTCTTTTTTTATGGCTGAGTAATATTCCATTGAACATATGTACCACATCTTCTTTATCCATTCCTCTATTGATGGACATTTAGATTGCTTCCATGTCCTGGCTATTGTAAATAGTGCTGCAATGAACATTGGGGTGCAAGTGTCTTTTTGAATTATGGTTTTCTCAGGCTATATGCCCAGTAATGGGATTGCTGGGTCATATGGTAATTCTAGTTTTAGCTTTTTAAGGAACCTCTATACTGTTCTCCACAGTGGCTGTATCAATTTACATTCCCACCGACAGTGCAAGAGGGTTCCCTTTTCTCCACACCCTCTCCAGGATTTACTGTTTGTAGATTTTTTGATGATGGCCAGTCTGACCAGTGTGAGGTGATAACTTCACTGTGGTTTTGATTTGCATTTGTCTAATAACTAGTGATGTTGAGCATCTTTTCATGTGTTTGTTGCCCATCTGTATGCCTTCTTTGGAGAAATATCTATTTAGGTCTTCCACCCATATTTTGATTGGATTGTTTGTTTTTTTGATATTGAGCTTCATGAGCTGTTTGTATATTTTGGAGATGAATCCTTTGTCAGTTCCTTCATTTGCAAATATTTTCTCCCATTCTGAGAGTTGTCTTTTTGTCTTGTTTATGGTTTCCTTTGCTGTGCAAAAGCTTTTAAGTTTCATTAGGTCCCATTTGTTTATTTTTGTTTTTATCTTCATTACTCTAGGAGACGGGTCAAAAAAGATCTTGCTGTGATTTATGTCAAAGAGTGTTCTGCCTATGTTTTCCTCTAAGAGTTTTATAGTGTTTTACCTTACATTTAGGTCTTTAATTCATTTTGAGTTTATTTTTGTGTATGGTGTTAGGGAGTGTTCTAATTTCATTCTTTTACATGTAGCTGTCCAGTTTTCCCAGCACCACTTATTGAAGAGGCTGTCCCTTGTGTATTGTTGCCTCCTTTGTCATAGATTAGGTGACCATAGGTGTGTGGGTTTATCTCTGGGCTTTCTATCCTGTTCCACTGACCTATATTTCTGTTTTTGTGCCAGTACCATACTGTCTTGATTACTGTAGCTTTGTAGTATAGTCTGAAGTCAGGGAGTCTGATTCCTCCAGCTCCATTTTTTTTCTCAGGATTGCTTTGGCTATTCAGGGTCTTCTGTGTTTCCATACAAATTGTGAAATTTTTAATTCTAGTTCTGTGAAAAATACCAGTGGTAGTTTGATAGGGATTGCATCGAACCTGTAGATTGCTTTGGGAAGTATAGTCATTTTCACAATGTTGATTCTTCTAATCCAAGAATATGGTATATCTCTCCATCTGTTTGTGTCATCTTTGATTTCTTTCATCAGTATCTTATAGTTTTCTATGTACAGGTCTTTTGCCTCCGTAGGTAGGTTTATTCCTAGATATTTTACTTTTTTGTTGCAGTGGTAAATGGGATTGTTTCCCTAATTTCTCTTTCTGATCTTTCATTGTTAGTGTATAGGAATGCAAGAGATTACTGTGTATTAATTTTGTATCCTGCAACTTTACTAAATTCATTGTTTAGGTCTAGGAGTTTTCTGGTGTCATCTTTAGGATTTTCTATGTATAATGTCATGTCATCTGAATATTGCCTTCTTCTAATCCTGTCTGAAACTATCTGAGGATGGCTTTATTGGGAATTCCCTGGCGGTCCAATGGTTAGGACTCTGCGCTTCCACTGCTGAGCGCGCAGGTTCAATCCCTGGTCAGGGAACTAAGATCCCCTATCCTGCGTGCCACGTGGTGTAGCCAAAAAAAAAAAAAAATGGGGAAAAAAAAATGGGGATGGCATTATGCAGTTAAGATTCAGTTTGCTCTCTAATTTGAGCTGTTGGTATCCTAGCACTGTAAAATCTGTGTGGTTGTGATGATTACCCAGGCATAACTCAGACATATTGTAGGTTTGGTTCCAGACCACCACAGTAATTCAAATATCACAATAAAATGAGTCTCATGAAGTTTTTGGTTTCCCAGTGCATATAAAAGTTATGTTTATGTAGAAATGTGCAATAGCATTATGCCTATAAAAACCGTGTATATACCTTAATTTAAAAATACTTTATTGTTAGGGAGTTCTCTGGCGGTCCAGTGGTTAAGACTCTGTACTCCCAGTGCAGGGGGCACGGGATGCACGGGGCACGGGTTTGATCCTTGGTCAGGGAACTAAGATGCCACATACCACATGGTGAGGCCAACAATAAAAAATTATTGTTAACAATACTAACCATCATTTGAGCTTCCAGCAAGTCATAATCTTTTTGCTGGTGGAGGGTCTTACCTCGATGTTGATGGTACAGACTGAGACTGATCAGGTTGGTGGTCACTGAAGTTTGGGGGTGGCTGTGGCAATTTCTTAAAATAAAACAGCCACGACGTTTGCCCCATTAACTGACTCTTCCTTTTGCGAATGATTTCTCTGTAGCACGCAATGCTGTTTGATTGCGTTTTACCCACAGCAGAACTTTAAAAATTGGGAGTCAATCCTCTCAAACTCTGCGGTTGTTTATCAACTAAGTTTATGTAATGTTCTAGATCCTTTGTTGTCATTTCAACAGTTCTCACAGCATCTTCACCAGGAGTAGTTTCCATCTCTAGAAACCACTATCTTTGCCCATCCATAAGAAGCAATTCTCCATCCTTTTTAAAAAAAATTTATTTTATTTATTTATTTTTGGCTGCGTTGGGTCTTCATTGCTGCATGCGGGCTTTCTCTAGCTGCAGCCAGCGGGGGCTACTCTTCGTTGCGGTGAGCGGGCTTCTCATTGCGGTGGCTTCTTTTGTTGCAGAGCACGGTCTCTAGGTGCTCGGGCTCAGTAGTTGTGGCTCATGGACTCCAGAGCGCAGGCTCGGTAGTTGTGGTGCATGGGCTTAGTTGCCCTGCGGCATGCGGGATCTTCCTGGACCAGGGCTCAAACCCGTGTCCCCTGCATTGGCAGGCAGATTCCTAACCACTGCACCACCAGAGAAGCCCAATTCTCCATCCTTTAAAGTTTTATCATGAGATTGCAGCAATTCAGTCACATCTTCAGGCTCCACTTCTAATTTTAGGTCTTTTACTTTTCCCACCACATGTGTAGTTACTTCCTTCACTGAAGTCTTAGACACCTCAAAGTCATCCATGAAGGTTGGAATCAACTTCTTCCAAACTCCTGTGTATGTTGATATTTTTACCTCTTCCCATGAATCATGAATGTTCTTAATGGCATCTAGAATGGTGAATCCTTTCTAGAAGGTTTTCAATTTACTTTGCCCAGATCCATCAGAGAAATTGCTCTCTATGTCAGCTTATAGCCTTATGAAATATATTTCTTAAATAATAAGACTTGAAAGTCAAAATTACTCCCTGATTCATGGGCTCTAGAATGGATGTTGTGTTAGCAGGCATGAAAACAACATTAATCTCATACATCTCCATCAGAGTTCTTGGGTGACCAGGTGCATTTTCAATAAGCAGTAACATTTTGAAAGGAATGTTTTTTTCTGAGCAGTAAGACCCAACAGTGGACTTAAAATATTCAGCAAACCATATTGTGAACAGATGTGTTGTCATCCAGGCTTTTTCTTGTTCCATTTATAGAGCACAGGCAGAGTAGATTTCGCATAGTTCTTAAGGGCCCTAGAATTTTCAGAATAGTAAATGAGCATTGGTTTCAACTTAAAGTCACCAGCTGCATTAGCCCCTAATGGGGGAGCCTGTCCTTGAAGCTTTGAAGTTAGGCATTGACTTCTCCTCTCTGGCTATGGAAGTCCTAGATAGCATCTTCTTCCAATATGAGGCTGTTTCATCCACATTGAAAATTTCTGGTTAATTGTAGCCACCTTCATTAAGTATCTCAGTACTTCATTAGTATTTCAGCCACCTTCATTAAGTATCTTCATTAAGTATCTCAGTATCTTCATTAAGTATCCAGAAGATAACTTGCTGTAGCTTCTACAACAGCACTTGCTGCTTCACCTTGCACTTTTATGTTAAAGAGATGGCTTCTTTCTTTAAACCTCATGAACAAGCTCTGCTAGTTTCAAACTTTTCTTCTGCAGCTTCTTCACCTCTTTCAGCCTTCATAGAATTGAAGAGAGTTAGAGCCTTGCTCTGGATTAGACTTTGGCTTAAGGGAATGTTGTGGCTGGTTTGATCATCTATCTAAACCACTAAAACTTTCTCTGTATCAACAGTAAGGCTGTTTCACTTTATCGTTCTTGTGTTCACTGGAGTAGCACTTTTAAATTCCTTCAAGAACTTTTCCTTTGCATACACAACCTAGCTAACTGGTGCAAGAGGCCTAGTTTTTTTTTTTTTTTTTGGCGGCACGCAGCATCTTAATTCCCCGACCAGGAATGGAACCTGCGCCCCCTGCAGTGGAAGCGCGGAGTCTTAGCCATTGGACCACCAGGGAAGTCCCTGGCCTATCTTGGCTTTTGACATGCCTTCTTCTCTTAAGCTGAATCATTTCTAGCTTTTGATTTAAAGTGGAAGACTATCCCTTTCGCTTGAATACTTAGAAGCCATTGTAGGGTTCTTAACTGGCCTAATTTCAATATTGTTGTATCTCAGGGAATAGAGAGGCCTGAGGAGAGAGAGGGAGAGAGATGGAGAATGTCCAGTCGGTGGGGCAGTCAGCACACACACAACACTCATTGATTAAGTTTGCTGTCTTACATGGGCATGGCTTGAGGCACCCCAAACCATTTTAATAATAACATCAAAGATCAGTGATAACAGATCACTGTAACAAATATAATAATAATGAAAAAATTTGAAATATTGTGAGAATTACCAAAATGTGACACAAAGACATGAAATGAGCAAACGCTGTTGGAAAAATGGCACCGATAGACTTGCTGGAGGCAGGGTTGCAACAAACCTTCAATCTGTAAAAAACAAAATCTGTGAAGCACGATAAAATGAAGTAGGCCTGTTAGTAGCTTCTTGAAGACTAGTTGTTTTCTTTTGGGGGGATGTCAATAGCTTTTTTGATGGCCACATGGGGGAGCTCCACCTTCCTTAACAGTTACCTTGGAAAATCACATTCTATGTTTTTGTTTGCGTATTTATTTATTGTGATTACTTTTTATTTTCATCAAAGTAATCACCCACAAAAAAAAAAAAAAACTAATCACCCACAAAATTAAGAACAATCAAATGGTTCTACCTCATCCCTCTACAACTCTTAGTCTTACTCCCTAGAACCACCTACTATCTATTTTTTAGCCATTTTCCCAAGTATCTATATTTGGCTCTCTGTTTCTAAATGTGGGATTTATACTGCCCTATCTTGATTTAACAACTTCAGATAGTATATTACATATGTTCTGTTATGGTAGATGTGGATTCAGCAATCTAGCCCTCTGACTGCCAGGATACACCCTCCCCACCCCCCACCCCCATCCCCTGCCCAGTTGTGTAATTAGAATGCTTTCAAGTGAGAATTACAGAAAACCCTGACTCTACAGGCTTAATAAGGGAATTTGTTATCTCCATTTAATGTGAGGCTGAAGATAATATTTCTCAAGGTTGCACAATTCAGTGGCATCACTGAAATCTGGGTACTTTTTATGTTTGCTCTGCTATCCTTGGGGTATTGACTTTGTCTGCAGATTGACTGCTCTCATGATTGCTAGATGGTGGCAAATTTATTTGTCTTTTCCACATGTCCAGAGGAACAAGAAGAGACTGACTCTTCCTTGCATTTCTGTTTAAGAAGCCTCCCATCAGACTTGGATCTATGTTTCTTCCTAAAACTATCACAACTAAAGGGAATGGGGTTGTCATGATTGGGACTAATTAGATTTACCCTTTACGACTGGTGTTGGGATCAGCCTCCTCTAAAGCACGTTGCCAAACAGAAAATGGTAGATACTGGAACAAAATCTAGGTGGAGGAAGGTGGGAGATGGAGGGAAGGAATGTTGGATAGGCAATAGTACTCCACCATGATAATAGAATTATGTCATAATTTTTGGTTCAATTGATAGTCATGCATAACATCATATCATATAAATATTGTTCACTCCTGAGCCAAATAATGTACTATGGTTTAATTTCTTTGCTTTTATAGTTCTTGTGCTTGCTTTTCCTGAAGTTGATGATTGTAACATTTGTTTTACTTATATACTTTTCTATTCTTATCCTTATTTTTTTCTATGAGATTTGTCAAACGCCTTTCAATAGTTTCCCAAATGCTGAGCAAGTCAGATAGTTTATTATCTTCATTCCTTTTTCTGGGAACATTCCTCCTGGAGCTCTCTGGGGATCACTCTGTACTGGTTGTTCTCTAGGTCAGCTGTCAAACTGCGATTATTCTTTAACTCATTCTTAAATTTGACACTCCGTTTGGGGGATTCATGATTTTTCTTTTTCTTGATTCATTTGCTTATTTTGCTGGACTCATTCGCTTTCTAAGAAAGGGAGTAAGTTTGTTTAGCTATTGTGTGTCTGCAAATGCTTTTAGTTTACTCTAAAGCTTGACCAGGTATAAAATTCTAACTTGAATTTCTAGGATGAAAGTCATTATCTGTCAAAGTTTTTAAGATTTCTTACCTTTTGTCCTATATCATCTAAGGTCATTATTGAGAGATTCAAGGCCATTCTCATTTCTGTTCATTTGTATGTGATCTTTTATTCTCTCTTCTGAAGACTTAAAGGATTTTCACATTATCCCCAATGGTCAGTACCTGTATGATGCTTTCCTTGGAGTGGAACTTTTGAAATTAATAGTGCTAGTCATTTGGCAAGTCCTTTCAGGCTACAGACTTGTGTCCTTCACCTTCACTAGTTGTCTTAAAGTATTTCTTAGATTATCACTCTTTCATTTTTTTTTTTTAAAGTCTTTATTGAATTTGTTACAATATTGCTTCTGTTTTATGTTTTGGTTTCTGGCCGTGAGGCATGTGGTATCTTAGCTCAGCGACCAGGGATTGAACCTGCACCCCCTGCATTGGAAAGTGAAGTCTTAACCACTGGACCGCCAGGGAAGTCCCTCATTTTGTCTTTTGTTCTCTTTCTGGCACTTAGAATGATCAGATGTTGCATAACCTGGACTAATTTTCTGATTTTCTTATCTTTTGTATTTTTCATTTTTCCCTTATTCCCCTGCTCTCTTTTTTCCTACTTTCTGGGAAGACTTTATTTTCCAACCCTCCTATTTAATTAAAAATTTTTTCAATGTATAGATTTTTAATTTCTTTTTTTTAAAAAATTAATTAATTTATTTTTGACTGCGTTGGGTCTTTTTTTAAAATTAATTAATTAATTAATTAATTAATTAATTTTTGGCTGCATTGTGTCTTCGTTGCTGCGTGCAGGCTTTCTCTAGTTGCAGCGAGCGGGGGTTACTCTTCGTTGCGGTGCGCGGGCTTCTCATTTTGGTGGCTTCTCTTGTTGTGGAGCATCGGCTCTAGGTACACAAGCTTCAGTAGTTGTGGCACGTAGGCTCAGTAGTTGTGGTTTGCGGGCTCTAGAGCGCAGGCTCAGTAGTTGTGGCGCATGGGCTTAGTTGCTCCATGGCATGTGAGATCTTCCTGGACCAGGGCTCGAACCCGTGTTGCCTGCATTGGCAGGCGGATTCTTAACCACTGCACCACCAGGGAAGCCCTAGATTTTTAATTTCTAAGAGCTTATTCTTGGATTATTTGTTTTTGTAGTGCTTTTTTTTTTTTTTAAGGGTACACCTTCTGTCTGAGACTATTCTCTTGTTTGTAAGTTTTTATCTCTTCCCTGTATTGTATACCCCCTTTTCCCTCCCCACTCCTTGAATTTTTTTAGTGTTCTTTCTCCCTTTCTTTTCCTGTTTGCTTGTTGTGATTACTCTCTTCTATGTTGTCTTCTAGAAATATCTGATAAAAATCTGATAAGGCATTCATTTATATTTAAGGACAGAATCCTAAACAGTTGGTTGGAGGTCTGTGTGTAGCCACTTCTCCTATGAGATCTTTCATGATTCCTCTAACCTATGTGCTTTTAGTCTTTTAATCCCCAAAGCACTCTGAATCTCTCTTATGGCATTCACATTCTGCTTTATATCAGTTACCTCTAACCTAGCTTATAAATGTAAACTCTCCTATGAGATATGGATTCATTCCCCTGGGATAAGTCACATCAGACAAGCCTGGATAACCCTGGAACATTTTGTTTCTTCTATTTCACTGCCAATGTTGTTTATCACTGTCAATTCTTGTTAATCAGGAACATGGTTGAAATTCCTGGATTAACCTTGCATAATCTGGTAAAAACAACCATAGAGTATTTTGCTAAATTTACTAAATAAAAGTTATCTATCAGTGTTTTATTTTTGCATTTTCATTGATTTGTGGGCAGGATAGTTATCCTCCAAGGTGTTGTGTCTGCCAATCATCAGGGAGCAGCAAATGATACCCCAAGAAGCCATAAAAGAGGGCTTGCTAAAAATTGGAGTGATTTGTATACATCCATTGAATCAAAGAGTGATGTATAATAAATGCCTCTCAACTCCAACATAAGTATGATTAGAAAAGAATTTTTCTTTTAAAGATGGTGAAGAGCTTCTAAGAAATATAGTGCTTCAAAGTGAATACATTTTTGTCAGCTTCTTTAGCAATACTCATTATTCACTTGACCATCAAGAATATATATTTTTAAAGAAGATAAGAATTATTTTAGTGCTAATAGATTAAATATTTTACGTCTCTGTTATGGACTAGAAAGAACATTTACCTTGAAATATTGCTATATAATTGTATATCAGGAAACAATGGCTAGTGTGAAAAATAATGATGTTTTTAAAAAAATTGAGTCAACTAATGTAAGAGTTGACAGAAAGCTAAGATTTTCTGAAAGATGAAAAAAAAATGAAAGCTTAATTTATGTTGATGGTGAAAAAGTCACAATTTGCTTCCCTTTGCAGCCAAAAAAAAAAAAAGACTCTGAGAGTTTTCCTGAATCTTAAGCATAACAGAGATGTGTTTGCTTAGCTAATTCCCTGAAAACTGTGGTGTGTGAGTTGCATGTTTCTGTGCTTGTGTCTGTTCTTGGCCAGGTGAAGTGATAGAAGGGGGAAGAAAGCAGGGTGCTTGATCTCAGAGACGCCTTACCTTTGCCTGATAACCCCAAATGGGGAAATGATGACAAAAAAAATGCGCACTTAGGAAATCATTGTGTGTATTCAAGCGATGGTGAAAAAAGATATGGCGGTTTTTAAGAATTGGCTGCAGTTTCTTTGACATGCCTCCCATCAAGGAGTATATATCCCCTCCCTTTGAATCTCAGCTGGCTTGTGACTCACTTAATAACCAGTAGATGGAGCAGAAGTGATGCTGTGTGACTTCCGAGGCTAGGTGAGAAAGGTGAGTCACCATGTAAGTTCCCATGCTGCCATGTAGAGAGAAAACACTTGTAACAGGATCTATAAATGGAAGTTTAAGCAAAGATCCTAAGATGACAAGTGCCAGATGGCAGAGTGGATTGTGAGGATTTGTCAAATTTCAAGGGAAGTTTTCTAAATCTTTCTCATATCCAAGTTCTAAAGGATAGGGTTGGAAATGGGAAGAGAGGATTGGATAGAGGATGTCTTTGAAGAGAGCTCTGTTGTGAGCCCTCCCTGCCTCCTTTCTCTTCATCTTAAACGTGGTGAGAAGAGTTCCTGAGAAATCTTGATATGTGATTCATGCAGTTGTGGGGGGGGGGGGCAGAGGGTAGCCATGAGGACTGATGTCTGACTTCTGACTGAAAAATGTAAAAGACAAGAATGTGGACTATCCAGCTGATCCAAGGGGAGCAAAGGATGTGTGTGTGTGTTTCCTCAATCAGATGTGGTCACTGGGAGAAAAGACAGGCCTGAGGCTCTTTTAAATCTTTTCCAAGCCTGGACAGAGTGATGGGAACCCGAAGGAGAAAATGGAGTGTGGAATGCTGAGGTGGAGTAGCTAGCGGTGGGGGGGAGAACGCATCCACCAGGACTAAAAACAAAATTGAATGTTCCCAGTGAGGACTTCTAGCAGGACTCATAAAAGGAACCATAAATTAAAGAGCCAGGTTTAAACATCTATCAGATAAGAGGGCAAGGACCATTTAATGACAGTCTTGATTAAGTAATAACTTTCCTGTTCTCCCTCCCTGCTCCCCTTTCCCTTCTCTCCTCCTGCTTTGACCCTTGAGGAGTCAGATAACACATAGCAAAATAGGACATAGAAGAGAAGGGGTAGAAGCCCAGGGTGGAGAAATGGGATCATATTCCAGTCTTTGGTTGACTTACCTACAAAGACCTCAGTTGGAAGAGGGGAGAAGTTTAACTGTTAAATCAAATTCAATGTTTTGGTAATTACTTGAGACTGTGCACTTTCACATTCATTCTGAGACTTTGTTTGCAACTTGATGTGGCCATTTGGGCTTTTTATCATCTAAGAATGACCAGAAAAGTCCAGGACTGCCTGAATTTCATTCAGGGTGAAAGAAGGAGGGAACCAAGGAGCAGACCCTTTACTTGCAATTTGAACTTCCCTCCTTGTCCCAACCTAGGAAGATCTTTTATTCTTCTGGAGGTAGAAAGATGCCCTTTCTTTCAATATGGCACCATTACCATGGCTATTACAAAGTTCTAGGCTTAGTCTTTTAGGTTTTCGCTGAAATCTTGCAAGTCAAATTCTGTTGCATTTCAAAACAAAATTATCACTGTACCTTCTCGAGCACTTGCAACTCACTCCCTTTGCTTTTGTTTTCAAATTGTTGTGTCTTCTGTGAGCTGATGGAGCAACTTGACTGGCTTCTTTGTCCTAGGCTAGGTAGGTAGGTACCCTCAGGGAAACTAGGAATAACTAGGGGTTATGAGACCAAAACTGCATTAGTTTAATACTTAAAAAATATTATCCTGGCTCACACCAGTATTAGGCAGACCGATGGCATGTATTTCCACTGGTCTCCATTTGGCTTATACAGTAATGTACTAAGGTAGGGGGTGCCATTTGTGAGGTTGTCTCTGAGTTATAGGAGCAGGTGTAGAAATATCAGTTGACTCCATTTCAGCAATTGTGGTGCCTACAGAGGAATTATTGCTTCCTTCAATTTGTGGACTTGTGAGACCTCAGTTGGTGGAACCAAAAAACTAAACTAAAATAAAACTAAGTAAAATCAAAATCAAATGGCATTAGAGGAAATGCTAGAGAAAGACGTTTATTATTGATCAATATGATATGGCAATTTAAAATCTCACCTGACCTTGGAACATTGTATGTTAGAGTTATCAGTATCTGAGTTATGGTGCCAGGAACTCTTTTTCTATTCTATTCATGAGATCTTACTCTCATGGTTAAAAAAATGAGTGAAGTTTAGGTACAGATGGAACAATATCTCAAATAAACTGTTTTAGGCTGGCTGTAGTTCCTCAAGGAACATGGAATAAAATGGTTCAATCAGCATTCTGGAACCAACTATATTCTCTGCATAGTATAGTATTTACTATTATTGTTGAACATGGAGTAACTTTTTAATGATAAGAAACTGGGAAAATCTTATTGGTCACTCTCCTTGAAAGATTTTTGATAATCTGTACCATTCTTCCAGACCATTTGTTTACAGTTACCTATTGGTTGATTCCTTAATCTCAGTTTGGTATAAATATATGATGTTGTAGGGACAATTTGTGTTTCACTGAAAAACTGTGCACTGTCTAGGGGATATCCTTCCATGTTATATGGTTCTGATTTTTTATAAGCTTTTCACAATTCTGTAAATTGCTGATAACTGATGGCAATGTAAAACAGTTGTTGTCTATAGACATGCATATTCTATCCTGTCTAGTAGAGGTGCAGTTGACTATTCTCTGCCACTGTGGAAGAAGCTAGTTTTGCCTCCATTTGCATGTTCATTTCACCATTTCTTTACTCCATGGAAAGTTGTGCTTTTTTTGACTTTCCCTTTGAATTGGTTTTAACACCTCCTCAGTTTCCTCACTGAGTTAAATAAAATCTTTAACACACATTCATTTTCATATCTGTATGAGAGTCATGAGTTTACCTTAAAAAATTATCTTTTAGGGACTTCTCTGGTGGCACAGTGGTTAAGAATCCGCCTGCCAATGCAGGGGACACAGGTTCAATCCCTGGTCCGAGAAGATCCCACATGCCACAGGGCAACTAAGCCCGTGTGCCACAACTCCTGAGCCTGTGCTCTAGAGCCCATGAGCCACAACTACTGAGGTCGTGTGCCACAACTACTGAAGCCCACTCGCCTAGAGCCCGTGCTCTGCAACAAGAGAAGTCACCACAATGAGAAGCCCGCGCACTGCAATGAAGAGTAACCCCCGCTCTCCACAACTAGAGAAAGCCTGTGCGCAGCAACGAAGACCCAACGCAGCCAAAAATAAATAAATAAAATAAATAAATTATCTTTTAACAGTGTATTGTCAAAATATTAGTGTCTGGCAGTCCATATGTTGCTCACCAATGACATGAAGTGGTGATTATTGTAGCAGAGATTTGAAATGGAACTATGAGTTTTAAATCAAAGTTTCTTGCTCATTTTTCCTGGAAAATCAGTGGCTTTGGTGCTTATGCTGTGTAGCCTGTTATTTATGGGCAACAGATAAAAGGGCAAGGAATGTACTTGTCTGGGGCAAGAGAATTCCGATGACTGAAAAACTATCATGGAATCCCTTAGCAACTCCCTTTGCTCACCTTCCCATTACTGAACCGGAGGACAACAGGAGAACAAAGAGACCAAAATATCAACATCAAATTACAGCAGGCAAGGCCACCCATACCTCCCCGTGCTCCAGGGCATCCAGAAGGAGTTCCTTTCTAATAATATCAGCAGAGATCATCCCTAGAAGCTTAGAAAAATGTAAAGGCCAGTTTCTATATTTAACTAAGAGACTTCTGATGTTTTTTGATGGCAAATTAAAAAGAATCAGAGTGGTTCCTTGGCATGAAAATCTTCTCCAAACACACAATATTATTATAGCAACAAGTCATGAAAAAGGCCTGATATAGGTTGACATCCATGACCTTGTCAACATTGATGGGAACTTGTGTGGAAACCAACTTTTGTCCTCTTTGAAGTCTGAAGGTTTGAGTAGACTCTAGCTGCTTTGCTAGGGCCCTGACACTGATTAGTTCTGATCTCTACCTTTTAAGATTCTCTTAGCAATTTGGCTGCTGTACAAGTGCTACCAGGGGCATGTGCTACCATTCCTCACAAATATGGTAGCGTACTGGGCTTTACAGTTTCTGACACAGATGAAAACAATGCCAACTGAAGTGAAGCATAGTCGCTTGTTGAAGTATAAACACATTCTAAGGGAGCATGTTTTCCCCATCTACTGGCCTCATCTACCAACTCCACTTTTGATACTACTTGGTCAATCCTCAGGCAAGAAGGGAGAAAGTATTGTGTGTGATCACCTTAAAGTCTAATTAGAGCAGAGATGTCATATAAGCCTGGCACATTTCTCTGGACACTTTCTTGGTGATGGGAACAGAGTTAACCCCATCTAACCTTGATAATAGTTATTTAAATAATTGTTGCACGGTTGCCTCATATGAAACACATTCACATTTTATTTTTTAACCTAGAAGTTGAAGCCACTCTGTAAGAGTCCTGTGCCGATCTTCTGCTATTGGTCCGAATTTTGCTAAATTGATTCCTACATTTACGTAATTGGGATCATAGCTAAAGCTCCAACTTTGGAGGTAGCTTTATTCACTAGAACATGAGAAGTGCAAGATATTTATTTTAAATCGGGACTCTAAGTCTACAGTAACGTGACCTGTAGCAAATATAGGGCATCATTCCCATTCTATAAGATCTGCAAGGCTCACTCTTAGGATATCATGGTTGATTTATGCTTTCTAAATATCTGTTTCAAATGTTCATAAAATGCGATAGTGGTGCTTTTTCCATTTCTCCAAACTTGGAGAATTAAGGTGAGCTCATTAAAATTTTATGTGGATTATTGCCCTCTACTGAGGCTTTATGTCAATGTCCCTGAGTTTTAAAAAGGGAGAGGGGCGCCATTCCATCCTGATCCCTGTGAATCTATAGAGATTAAAAATATGCAACACGATGCCCTGGGCCTAAAGGTTGTAGCAATATGAGCTTATCAGGCAATTAATTAGTGAATGGAGGTACATACATGTGTAGGAGAATGCTTCCTTGGGCTCCCATATGTTCTTCATTTAGAGGTAAGTCTAGAAGCAGGAGATTGTAGTGTATGCTAGTCCAGTGGTTTCTGGCAGAACTCCTGCTAGGGTATAAGAAACAGAATCCAGAATCTAGGGGTAGATTAGGCAGGAACTAGGCAGGGAATCAGGAGGTGAAATATTTTAGAAACAGCATGTCATTTGGAGCCAGACTGAAATGGTTATCTGGGTATTTCCCCTTCCTCGCTGTGTGAATTTTGTAAGTTACTTAACCTCTCTGAGTCTCAGTTTCCATAACTGTATGGTGGAATGGTAATCACCGCTTCATAGGTTGTTGTAAGGATTAGAAATACTGTATGTAAACTACCCAGGACAGTGTAGGCCCATATTATGGCATCTACTCTAAATTGGTTAAGATACAAGTCCTAGTAAAGGATGAGAGCTCCAACCAGGTGAGCCAAGGCAGATGCTCATTTTGAAGGACTCCAATGACTTGGGTCAGAGAGAGGTCAGGCAGGTCCTGCCTGCTTGAAATTCCAAAACTCATCCCTAGCATAGTACACCTTGTCTACAGGCTGAGAGGCCTGGGGCTGCTGATAAGGATTGGCTCAGAATAGGCCTAGGACTGAGGCTAGCCCCTATAGGGGTCAGAGGACAAGGGCAATCGGAGAAGGCAGAAAATGTCAGTGCTTTTTGTTAGTAAGACTTACCTGTGTCCTCGTGGAGTGGTCTTTGGCCTCTTGTCTAAAGAGACCAGATCTTTTGGGAGGATACTGAATTCTCAAATGTGTGTGTGTGTGTGTGTGTGTGTGTGTGTTGCAGTTTTACTGTTGCAGGAGGAAAGGACGTTAGCAATAATGATAGTTATTCATAGAATCTTTTCACTAACCTATATTATTAATGCTATCCTTACCACAAGTGTGAATATTATCATTTTTGCCTAATACATGAGGAAAATAAGGTAGAGAGTGATCAGGTGACTGGGTCATGTCACAATTGGGACTAGAATCTATGTAGCATTTCTCCTGAGCCAGAGCTTTTCCCATTGTATAGATTTAAAAATAAAATGTATTGAAGGGATTTTTTGGTGCTGATAATAGGGCATATTTTCCTCTGTGACTTGTGGGATTTTTTTTAAGCCGTATAACAACCTATGGGCAACTTTTAATTGTACTTCTATGTAGATTACACTTGGAGTAAAATTTATGGGAAATTTTATGGCAGAATTTACATTCCCAGTCCCAGGGAAACCTTGCCTGACAGTACACTTTTTGAGGCAGCCAACAGCTCAATAAACAGGATGGTTCTGGATTTGTCTGTAGCCAGCTGTGTAGCTTTAGGCACGTTTCCTAGACTTAAAAATCCGGGAGACTGTCATTCTAGCCTTACTGTCTTAAGTGACCTATGAAAGCTTCCTTCAGCTCTAAGTAATGATGATACTGTGCTCCAAACACTGTATTTTACAGACAGTATCATATGTAGGTATAACCATCCTCCTTTGATAGAAGAGAACCCTGAGGCCCAAAGAGATGAACAGACTTGCCAAAGTCATAAATGGAAGAGCAGTTTTCAGTGCAGGATGGGGACCTCAAAGCCCTCGCTTGTTCTACTGTGCCAGATCCCCAATCAGTTTATCTCTCTCCCCTTTACTGGTAAAAAGTCAAAAAACTGTTAGGGTAACAGCCTCCAGTATGGGCGTACCCCCTCAGGCATGAGCAAGATACTCTATTGGGGAAAAGAGAAGAATGTCTGCACTTTGATTTATATTTATCTCATACTTTAAATATTTCTATTTTGGGAGTGTATTTTAAAATGTATATAATTAGTGTAATAGTACGTGTATGTGATGTGTAAATACATTAATTTACACACATCATACATGGAGGTTTGTGAGGTATGCAGTAAACTTATTTTTTCCTGAAAGGAAAAACGTTTGGAGAGCCCTGATTGTCAATCTAATTTCAATATTTGATTAAAAAATATTGTGAAAATAAATAGGCCATAAAAAAATGTTGTATAATAGAAACTCAGTTGTAGATAATTCTATTTGGATTATTTGGTCTTTTGGATTATTTACACTTTTAGATTATCTGGGGCCATTATTCTACATCAAAGCAGATGCCAGAAGGTTGATTGCAGAAGAGATGTCTGCTTCATGTGGGTATTATTTGACTTTTGTAACCTTGTTTTTTCTTTTCCTTTTTTTTTTTAAACTTTTTATTTTATATTGGCGTATAGTTGATTAACAATGTTGTATTAGTTTCAGGTGTACAGCAAAGTGATTCAGTTATACCTATACATGTATCTGTTCTTTTTCAAATTCTTTTCCCATCTAGGTGTAACCTTGCTTTTTCTGATATTCTGGTAGTAATAATAGCTACTGTTTATATATTTATGTGCCAGGTACCTTGATAAGCATTTTAAGTTGTATCTCATTTAATCCTCACAATGGCCCTGTAAGTCAGGATTAATAGCTCCACTTTATAGACAAGGCAATTGAAATTTAGTAAAGTGTTGAGATTTGCCCAAGATTACCCAGTTAGAATTTGGACTTTGATCTTTCTGACTCTCTAATTCACTTCTTTCTTGTTTGGTAATCTGTGTTAAACATGTTAGATGTATTTGCTAAAATATTAATTTCATACAAATCAAGGTTTTTTTTTTTCTCCTTTAGAGCCATTAAAATGGATCCCACAATACACATCTCATCTAAACCTTATCACAAAATTTTCAAAGTGCTCATATAAGAGATCATTCTAAAAAATTATATATTTTATGTCTTTTTCTCCTCTTTAAATAGAGGTAAAATTAAACTCTGAAAGGGTTCCCTAATTAGCATATTTTATGAACAGTTATATTACTCTCAGGACTTTAAAATTACTGAATGTTAGATTATTAGAAGTAACTTAAAATGGGTATTTTGCTATTTGATATAGGAAAAGTTAAGGCTATAAATTATTTTATTGTTTAATTAGGTTTGCTACATAATTCCAATTTGTCCCATTAGTTTCTATCAGAAACTGAATACATTGTTTCATCAACAGAAGGCAAATTGTTTATTAATGTTAGGTAAAAAAAGCAAACAAAGAGGATACAGAAAAAAAATCTATTAATTATGTGTGAAGCAGTATTTACTAATTTAATTTGTCTTTGTAAGATACAATTCAATTTCAGTGAACAGGTCATAGATTTAAATAATATTTTCAATTGAAATTTTGGAAAATGGCTAATCACATAGAAAAGAATTTCAGGGACAAAAAGCATTAAATTTGGCCACTGGGTGTCAATCTTGATCCATATTCACAAGTAGTTAGGGCAAGAGAAATCAATCTTAAGTGACTTCAGCTTCTCTTTGTAATTCTCTCTCCAGAGAGTTAAGGGAGTGGTTTTATTTAATAACTAACACAGTAGCACATTTTCTCTTTTAAAGTCTTTGTGATTTCTCTTTCACCACCATGAAGAATCTTCAGAAAATCTGAGGAGAAAAAAAGACTAAAAAAAGTAGCAAAGGGGCTTCCCTGGTGGCGCAGTGGCTGAGAATCTGCCTGCCAATGCAGGGGACACGGGTTCGAGCCCTGGTCTGGGAAGATCCCACATGCCGCGGAGCAACTAGGCCCGTGAGCCACAACTACTGAGCCTGCGCGTCTGGAGCCTGTGCTCCGCAACAAGAGAGGCCGCGACAGTGAGAGGCCCGCGTACCGCGATGAAGAGTGGCCCCCGCTCGCCGCGACTAGAGAAAGCCCTCGCACAGAAACGAAGACCCAACACAGCCATAAATAAATAAATTAATTAAAAAAAAAAAAGTAGCAAAAGAAGGCCTTTACCAAAATGGACTGACATTTGCACTTTTAAAATCTTCTTGGGCTAAGCTGTGTTGATTGGCTATGTAAGACATCACTGGGTCACTTTATTTCTGCACAGTACTCTCACTATGTAAAATTTCAAAGTCCCATAGGTCAAATATTGGCCTGGAAAGTATAGCTCTCTTAGTGAAACAGTGCATTTTTTTGTTCATGATTACTTTTTCAAACTTGGAAAAAAGTAAAACTGTAAGGGGTGTATAGAGTGGGGGAGACATATCAGCCCCACGATCCCCTTATATTTACCTCTTTCTAATGTATCCTAGAATCTAGATATACTCTATGCATACATAAACATTTATGTGTACACATCTCCTCCTCTTTTTGGGTATACAAGTGGCACAATATACATGCCATGCTGAAACTTTTAAAACAATTTATTAGTGTATCTTGGAGCTTGCTTCATGTTAGTCAATATAGATCTGCCTCATTCTGAGCTGAGACCATCCTTTTTTAAAAGATAATAACTAGTGTTCCGATGTTCTCATCACTTAGATTTTAAAAGTGGCACCAAAGGCAAGAATTTGGTAGCATGTGCCAATCCAGATTAGAGGAAATAGAACGAAGAGAAGTTTGAAGCCCTTACCTCTAATGGTCTGCAAGTCTTTGATGCCCCTTCTCCTCCTCTTCCTTCCAAACCCTCCTCCTTCCAAACCTCTGACTTCTGTTATCTTACACTCCCTGATGAGCCTTTTTAGAAATTGGTGGTCTACTTATGCCAAGCCACAGCCATATGATTGTCCCCAAGACACACCATAGCATTGTAAGGGCCCAGAAGAAAACATATCATAAGATTAGATAAAGTTGGATATTTGCAAATAACATTAAAAAAAAAACACCTCTCATTTGCATGAAAACAATACAGCTTGATTTCATTCATTTCTGAACTACTGAACTGGATTGAGCATATTTTCATTTTCTCAAATTTAGTAGTTTGACTTAAGTCTGTCATTCTATTAACAGGGCTGCCTCCAATGAGGGTCTATAATTATGATGGATGCTGTGGCCCCAAATTTACCCTTCCATTATGTTGGACTGACATTGAAACCATATTGGACAAAGTGCCAGTAATCTTTCTAAAACCGGTGCAATCATGATGTGCTGAGATATAGCCTCAACAGGTAGCTGATGATTGCTGACTTTCTGGAGCTGCTGCACTCAGCTCTTGGGTTTCAATATCCCCTCCCATCCCAAGCACCATGGGAGGCTGTACTTAGGTTTTGAATTCATCTGGTTTTGAGCACTTTCAGTCTTGCTCCGTATCCCTTGGGATCATTAGCGATACCCTGGGGGTTAAGTGCTGGGCATACTTTTTACCAAACTGTGTTCTCTTTCTCAGCACAGGCCCCTTGGTTAGTAAATGGACCTTTGAAAAGACTCAGGGCTTCATAATTCTACAAATGGTATAAAACAGGCCCATTTGGAGCAACTCTGGTGCATCGCCTTCTAAGAGTTAGGAGACGTGGTTGGTGCTCGTGTCCAGAGGGCAATGTTGGATGTTTTATGCCCTGTTAGCATTTTCAGAGGCTGCCCTTGATTTGCAGCTGAAGTCTCTAGTGGCCTTAGAACCTTCCATTACACCTTGACTGGGAATGACTTTAAGTCAAGGCTGCCCAGCAGGTTGATTTGCAGGTCTTCCAGAACAGTGTTTCAATGCATCCTTAAACTTTGCTGCTGTTTAACTCATCAGGCCTTGAAAGCATTAATGCATCTTCTGAAAGGGTCCTACATAAAGGTGGAGGGCCAGAGGTGCCAGCAGCACAAAGAAGAGTGGCTCTCAGGCCTCCACCACCAACGATCCAGAAGAATGAATTCCCTTCCTGGATTGCTCAGGGGAACTTTGGCCTCTAGTTTCTACTTTTGCCTTTGGCTGGTAACTGCTGCCAAAAGCAGGGTCAGACTAGCCTTTTGGAAAGACAAATATGGGAATTGGTGTCATTTCTTATGTGCCCTTGGCCTAGGTAGTAACAGTTTTTCATCTATGAAATAAAAATAATAATAATGGCACCACCTGTGGAAATCAGTGAGATGGTGTTTGTAAAGAGCTTGGTACAACACTCAATAAATAGTTGTCACTAACATTAAGAGAGAAGGTTACTTTACTAGTTACCGGAATAGGGTAATTTTTGTTGTTCCTTGACTAAAGGAGGACCTGCCCTCCTGACTCTGATTCATGAAGTTATGTAACTAGAAATTCACTTTCTTTCTTTTTTTAAATATTTATTTATTTATGTATTTTGGCTGTGCTGGGTCTTAGTTGCAGCACGCAGGATCTGTTAGTTGCGACATGCGGACGCTTCGTTGTGGCATGCATGCGGGATCTAGTTTCCTGACCAGGGATTGAACCTAGGCCCCCTGCATTGGGAGTGTGGAGTCTTACCCACTGGACAACCAGGGAAGTCCCGAAATTCACTTTTTAAAATCAAAATGTCTTGGTAAGCGTGAGAGAGAACATTCAGACTTGGCAGCCACTTACACATTAGTGAGAATAAACTAATCTTATTTTGATAGGGAGTGATAAGGGCACTGAGCACTTTGGAGAAGAGAAAGAGTTCCCACTGAATAGACGAAAAGCAAAGATTATTAAGCCTCTGGTCACTACAGATGAGCTTCCTCTACTTTAGAGTTCTATACAGAGCGCCTCTATTTCCTTGAAGTCTGTGCCCCTTCGGGAAGAAATGTCATCTAGTGATCCATGCGTATTTAGTCCCATGGCTCCCTCGCTCCATTATTATTATTATTTTTTATAAATTTATTTCTTTTATTTATTTATTTTTGGCTGCACTGGGTCTTCGTTGCTGCGTGTGGGCTTTCTCTAGTTGTGGCGAGCGGGGGCTACTCTTCGTTGCGGTGCGCGGGCTTCTCATTGCGGTGGCTTCTCTTGTTGCGGAGCACGGGCTCTAGGCGTGCAGGCTCAGTAATTGTGGCTCATGGGCTCTAGAGCGCAGGCTCAGTAGTTGTGGCACACGGGCTTAGTTGCTCTTCGGCGTGTGGGATCTTCCTGGACCAGGGCTAGAACCCGTGTCCTCTGCACTGGCAGGCAGATTCTTAACCATTGTGCCACCAAGGAAGCCCCCTCGCTCCATTATTAGTCACTCATTAATTTCTTTGCTTAAGTTAGAGGACGACTGGAAACAATGTGGGGTCAGGGACCCCAGATCTGCTCTTATTAGCGCATGTATAATGCCATAATCAATATTTGTCTTTACTATACTACAAAGCTACAGCAATCAAGATAGTATGGTACTGGCACAGAAACAGAAATATAGATCAAAGGAACAGGATAGAAAGCCCAGAGATAAACCCACGCACATATGGTCACCTTATCTTTGATAAAGGAGGCAAGAGTATACAATGGAGAAAAGACAGCCTCTTCAATAAGTGGTGCTGGGAAAACTGGACAGCTACATGTAAAGGAATGAAATTAGAACACTCCCTAACACCATACACAAAAATAAACTCAAAATGGATTAGAGACCTAAATGTAACACTGGACACTATAAAACTCTTAGAGGAAAACTTATGCAGAAAACTATGACATAAATCATAGCAAGACCCTTTTTGACACACCTCCTAGAGAAATGGAAATAAAAACAAAAATAAACAAATGGGACCTAATGAAACTTAAAAGCTTTTGCACAGCAAAGGAAACCATAAACAAGATGAAAAGACAACCCTCAGAATAGGAGAAAATATTTGCAAATGAAGCAACTGACAAAGGATTCATCTCCAAAATTTACAAGCAGCTCATGCAGCTCAATATCAAAAAAACAAACAGCCCAATCCAAAAATGGTCAGAAGACCTAAATAGACATTTCTCCAAAGAAGATATACAGATTGCCAACAAACACATGAAAGGATGCTCAACATCACTAATCATTAGAAAAATGCAAATCGAAACTACAGAGAGGTATCACCTCACACCAGTCAGAATGGCCATCATCAAAAAATCTACAAGCAATAAATGCTGGAGAGTGTGTGGAGAAAAGGGAACCCTCTTGCACTGTTGGTGGGAACGTAAATTGATACAGCCACTATGGAGAACAGTATGGAGGTTCCTTAAAAAACTAAAAATAGAACTACCATATGACCCAGCAATCCCACTACTGGGCATATACCCTGAGAAAACCATAATTCAAAAAGAGTCATGTACCACAATGTTCACTGCAGCTCTATTTACAATAGCCAGGTCATGGAAGCAACCTAAGTGTCCATCGACAATTGAATGGATAAAGAAGATGTGGCGCATATATACAATGGAATACTACTCAGCCATAAAAAGAAACAAAATTGAGTTATTTGTAGTGAGGTGGATGGACCTAGAGTCTGTCATACAGAGTGAAGTAAGTCAGAAAGAGAAAAACAAATACCGTATGCTAACACATAAATATGGAATCTAAAAAAAAAAAAAAAGGTTCTGAAGAAACTAAGGGCAGGACAGGAATAAAGACGCAGACATAGAGACTGGACTTGAGGATACGGGGAGTGGGAAGGGTAAGCTGGGATGAAGTGAGAGAGTGGCATGGATATATATACACTACCAAATGTAAAATAGATAGCTAGTGGGAAGCAGCCGCATAGCACAGGGAGATCAGCTCGGTGCTTTGTGTCCACCTAGAGGGGTGGTATAGGGAGGGTGGGAGGGAGACGCAAGAAGGAGGAGATATGGGGATATATGTATATGTATAGCTGATTGACTTTGTTATAAAGCAGAAACTAACACACCATTGTAAAGCAATTATACTCCAATAAAAATGTTAAAAATAATATTTGTCTTTGAAGGAAGGTAAATGGGCATATTTTATAAATCTCTCTCTATATATAAATATATATGTACAAAAATCTATATATAATTATAAACTATATATAATTGGACTATATATTGATATATTATTGAATATATATTCAATTGATTATGTATGTATATATGAGTATGAATATTATATTTGAATATATATAATTATATATGTACACTTGAAAGTGATACATAGTTTAAAGTCTATATCTTTAATATTTTCATTCTGATCAGTACCTTCTTTCAGAAGGGAACTTGTACCTTTTCTAGTTAAATGTGCTTATTTTATAAAGAGGAATTTTAGGGCCAAAATGGAGAAGTTATTTCCTCTAGATCTCACAACTCATTAGTGTCAGGGCAGGGACTAAATCTGGGGTCTTTTGTTCCAAAATGGTGCTTACTATATAATACTCAGCATAGCTGAGTAGTCAAACAGTGAATGCCTGGGATAGCAGCTAGGTTAGTCCAATACATACCTGCAGATTTTATCTGGAGCCAAGTACTCAAAAAGACACAATTCAATTGCATGAAAATTTATACTTCCTAACATGAACCTATCTGGTTAGAGGTCAGAATAGTGGTTACCCCTGGGGGAAGTGATTCAAAGGGTCATGAGAGGTGCTTCCGTGATGTTGATACTGTTCTATTTCTTGATCTGGTGCTGACTACATGAATTAATTTGTGAAAAATTCATCTAACTGTATACTTAATGATTTTTGTGTGTGTTTTAATCTTTAATTTTAAAAGTTTACTTAGAAGAATATAGATTGGCTAGGTGCCATCTACATGAAAGACCTTTAGGTGCTACTTTTTACCCACATTAAAGTAAGAATTGAAACAAGTAGTGTAAGGACAGAGGTGCACATTTTAGAATGATCGTATTTAATCCTCCACCTTTGTTCTTTTATTGTCTCCTGGAAGCCCAGTTTCTCCAAAGTAACTAAATTTATTTAAGCGATGTAACAGATAAAAATCTACCTCTTGGGCATCTTTTGACCAAATTGAATTGGAAGATATGAGAGCTTGTAGGTTTATGATTATTACCATGAGCCCAGAGTTAAAAATGCTTGTCACCTGTTTGGCCATCTTTTTAAGTGCACTTATCTGATCTTCTATCCACTCCCGGCAGTAAAGGGAATGATAATTCCTCCTCTGGGCCCCCGCAAGGACATTGTTCATGGGAGGAGGGGCGGAGGTGCCAGATGTAGAGCCATGAGTTGAGTAGAGCTATTTCAGATGTTCAGCATGTTTCTCTGCTTCTGCGCTTCACAGTGTGAAGGCTTGTGCAAGGCAGGTTCAAGCACATTTTTCTTGAAATGAATGTTAGCACAGAAGGGAGTTGGAATTAATGGGTTTTTATCAAGAAATAGGAGGAGGAGGTGGCTGAATGCTATTGATGTAGAGCTGACTACGGCCTGCAACCTATTTCTCATTCTTTGATCTTTTGCCATGATTTCCACCTTTAAAAGTTTTAATTAAGGCTTTGCCATGGAAAATATGGAGTCCTTATGGGCCCGCCAGAGTAAGTGCAGTTTTGCAGTTTTATAGTTTTTAACATCTAAATTATTTATAGAAAACCTGGGCCATTTTATATTTAAAAATAACTATAAGCTTTCTAGAAACGTACTGATAGTTGTCTCAAGGCTCTGTATTCCCATTCATTGGCTACTTTTTAAAAAAATATGACAACTCACTATACGATGCTCTTTTTTTTTTTTGCATCCAGACTTGCTAAAAAATTCTTTTGAAGTGTAGTGGAAATTCCTTCAATTTCACTTCCCCTTTTCTGGTTGAAATAAGAAAAAACATTAATTTAAAAAATATATACATCAATTTTAGCAATAAAAAATGTTCTTACATAGTTTGAAACATTCAAAAATGGCAAGACCTTGTCAACATTTTAATTTGGTTCATATGATCATTCACTGCCTTTGCCTCCCTATATTTTTTCAGCTTCTTTGAGGTATAACTGACAAAGAAAATTGTAAGTTATTGAAACCGTGCAGTGTGATGATTTGATGCATGTATACTTTGTGAAAGAATGTATATACTGAGTTAATTAACACATCCATCCGCGCACATTTTTTTTGGGCGGGGGTGGGGTGGTGAGAACATTTAAGTTTTACTCTCTTAGCAAATTTCAATTATACAACTAAAGTGATCATGTTATACATTGGCCTATTAGATCCTCAGACTTTATTCATCTTAAAACTGAAAGTTTTACCAACCTCTCTATCTCACTTTTCTATTCTCTGTTTCTATGAGCTCGACTTTTTTTTTAGATTCCACATGTCAATGATACCATGCAGTATTTGTCCTTCTCTATCTGGCTTATTTCACTTAGTATACTGTTTGGCTACCTATTTAAAGTGTGTTGAAACTCCTAGGTCTCAGCTCTGTGCGTATCAAAGCCAGACCAAAGACATTTATTTATGAGTAAATAAAAACAGACAAAATTTCAAAGAGCAAACATTTTGACTTAGTGCTATTTAAAGTTCAGATTTTACAAAATCTTTGCCATATAGTTTGCCATATATTTCAGCAATCCCATTTATGGTCTACCCACTATGCATCAAGCTCCATGTCAGGCATTACACAATACAGTGACGTTCAAAGTTGCATTTGGATAGAAGGGGTGTGATTCTTCCTCAGCTTGAGAATGAAATAATTGTATCAGACATAAACTCAAAGAGAAACTCGTCTCTGAGACTTACTTTGTTCTGCATTTTCACTCTTTTGATCTTTCCATCTTTCAGTACATGTTATTTGAAAGCTATGTCTTTATAAATGCAATGATGCATCCCAAATAAGTTAAATGACAAAGCTTCAAACACAGCTGCTATTTAAAAAATTATATGTAGCTAAGAGGAGAAAACAAAAACTAAGAGACAAGTGAAAATTCTATAGTTACTAATGTGAAAGACTGGCGTAAATGAAATGGAGACACAAATATTGACTCAGTACTTATTTTGAGCCCCAGATATTAAATGAGTATTTTTTTCCATTGAATGATATTGGGAAACCTCTTTGAAAACATGCTGTGTTTAGGAGCACGTCCACTGAAAAGATTCCGGGCCTACTACTCCCGGCTGCACCCGCATTCCAGCCCTATCTCTAGTTCAGAGATCTGAGAGTCAGAGTTAAAGAGATTTTAGAAAATAGTAATTTTTTTTCTTTTTGCTGTAATTCAACCTGAGGGCTTTTCATTTAAGTTGTCATTCCTGGGGGAAAACAAAAACCTACCTTCAAACCTGATAATGCTTCCTTGGCTGGCTGCAGATAAGAGCGCTTTGGCCGTAAAAGAATGAGTTGACTTTGATTAGCTTAAAATTACTCCAGTGAATTTGTTGTCAAAGGAGATATAATATCTTTCCATAAATTTCATGTAATATCTATATTTTCAGTAATGTATAGCATTTTTACATGTTTACCCTTGTTGTCAAGGAATAAAATCTGATTTAAGATCACAAAAGGTTATTTTCATGATATATGTATAAGTGAGATTCTGATTAATTAATGAACTGACTGGTTTTTTTTCCCACCATGGACTTGTGGGCATTACTCCTTTCTCTTATTATGTTGTCTAGAAAGTCATTTACTTGTACTAAATTAACTAACGTCTACAGGAAATCAGAAGATAAGAATATTGAACGAGTCTCTCTTCTCCCCAAACTGTGGCTCATATAGTTTAACCCACTCAATGTTGTCCCATGTAGTGTTCTTTCAAAAACAGCTACATTTATGGGGAGTTCCCTGGTGGTCCAGTGGTTAGGACTTGGTGCTTTCACTGCTGGGGCCCGGGTTTGATCCCTGGTCAGGGAACTAGGATAAGATCCCACAAACTGCATAGCGTGGCCAAAAAACAAACAAACAAACAAACACCCAGGTACATTTAAACTTCCAGTTATAAGTATGTAGTAAGTACTCAGGATGTAATGTACAACATGAGAAATACAATTAACACTGCTGTTATATATGAAAATTGTTAAGAGAGTTCTCATCACAAGGAAAAATATTTTTTTCTATTTCTTTAATTTTATGTCTATATGAAATGATGGGTGTTTACTAAACATTTTGTTTAATCATTTAATCATTTTATGATGTATGTAAGTCAAATCATTATGCTGTACACCTTAAACGTATACAGTGCTGTATGTCAATTATATCTCAATAAAACTGGAAGAAAAAAAGTACATTTATTGACAACATTTGAAAATTGGGTTATTTCTAATGAAAATCCAGATTTCTGGCTTCTGTTACAAAATTAGGGACCAAGAATACCAGGACTAACTTTTCACAGGACAATAATTGGCTGAATTTGAGCAGTAGCCAAGTTATACACTGTAGAACAATGTGGGTTTTTTCTTAAATATGACCCATATTAACTCATTTGTGTTACCAGATGAGGCCCTGTAGTCCTTTGAGTTTGAGACTCCTGTTTGAGGCAGGAATTGTGTTGGGTTACATAAGACTTGGAAGGGGGCAAAAGATTTTTGGTGCTAGAATGACCCTAGAGCTTCATAATCAAGAGTCTAGACTTTGGTTCAGATGGATATGAGCTCAAAACCCTGCTCAGCCATGTTCTTGGTCTTGGAACTTGGGGCAAATTGCTTAAATATTCTTAAGCTGCTGCTTCTTATGTAAATAGAGCTAATTATATCTCCCTCATAGAGTTGTTGTGAGGAGAATTAGAGAGTGATTATTCCTAGTACAAAAAGTTTTGCTAATCAAGAAATCCCCTGGCTACTTTCAAGAAATTGTTTATAGAACATTTACTAAAATTCTGAGAAGGCACATTTGCATATTTTAAATACTCATCTAAATAGTATCTATATTATTGGAGTACCCCTCATAGTCTCCAAATCAGAGCTGTAAACCATTTCCCCTTTAATATAATTCTTCTCAGAAAGTCACAGTGGTGGCTTTCAGGCTGAATAAAGCTTCCTATATTGTTTGGCTAGATTTCTGCATTCACAGTAGGCATGCTTAAAAGTCACTGTAATTTCAGAGGTCATTCCTAGAGTGGATATTAAGCAAAATATTTTTTAAAAAAACCAAAACCCATAGGGAAGGATTAAGATTTGTGTGTGTGGGGAGGTAGTGCAGAAAAGGGTTAAATCAATTTCCTTGGACTGGAAAAATAGACTTGACTTAGAAAACCCTTTCATAGGTGCATATTTTACAAATGAAACCTAGCAAGGCCAACAGGAATCTTATAATAATTGACTGAAAATTTAACCTCCTTCAGACCCTTCCTTTAATTATCCTGTCTGTACAAGTCTGTAGTTATTAATACTGTCTAAGCAAGAGCATCCTCAAGGTCAGTGTTCTCCATCTGGCTACACATTAGAATCACTTGGGAAATTTAAAAAATTAGCAATGCCCAGGCCCTACTCCCAGAGAGGCTGAGTTAATTGGTTTGGGTACAGCCTGGAAAGCACTATGAACTTCTGCTACATGGCTTCTATGGCCTTACTCTCAGCTGTGGGGACCTCAGCTGTAAATATCAACATGATACAATTCAGATGGTCTCTAGCTCTACTATCCAGTAATATAGATACTTCTAACAGTAGAGTTCTAGCCCGTTTATCTTTCTTGCAAATTAAAAAGACAGGCCTTTCTGAAGCTGAAGTTATTAGATCTCATAAAGAACCACAGTGGGGTCTGATGAATCATGGTAAGAAATCAGGGTGCACACCAATGGAGGTTTTAAACTTTGGGTTTATTTATTTAATTAATTAATTTATTTATGGCTGTGTTGGGTCTTCGTTTCTGTGCGAGGGCTTTCTCTAGCTGTGGCAAGTGGGGGCCACTCTTCATTGCGGTACGCGGGCCTCTCATTATCGCGGCCTCTCTTGTTGCGGAGCACAGGCTCCAGACGCGCAGGCTCAGCAATTGTGGCTCACAGGCCTAGTCGCTCCGCGGCACGTGGGATCTTCCCAGACCAGGGCTCGAACCCGTGTCCCCTGCATTGGCAGGCAGATTCTCAACCACTGCGCCACCAGGAAAGCCCCCAATGGAGGTTTATACTACATGGTGAAAAACGGAGGCTCATTAATAGAATGGACTCTGAGAAAAACTGAGGATTCCGTGACAGGAAGAGAAGAGCGGTAGGTATCTTGATTTTCTAGAGGACTTGTACGTTGGAGCTGTCAATAATAATAACTGATACTTACTGAACATTAATCCTCACAAACTGTATGGGGTAAGCACTCTAATTAGTCCCACTTTGCAGATGAAGAGACTGAGTCACAGGGAAGTTACAAGCTGAGGTTGTGTTGCCAAGGTTACATAGCTGTACAGAGGAAGCAGAGCTCGGATTTGCGCTCAGGCTCTTAATTATGACGGTTGCCTGTGTTAGGCTCATCTTCTTTATTATTGGGAGGATCTGGGGGGAACTTGCTGAAAATACCGTCTTTTTGTAATACCAGCAATGCTCCCCCGGGAAGTGCTGCCGGCCCTGATGTTGGCAGTGTTGCCCAGCCAAGTTTGCTCATGAAACCCCTTATGCATTGAATGTGTACAAAGGCAGCAGCAAGAGCTAAACATTTCCTTTTCTAACCTCCCCCAGGGTTTATCAAGTAAAACAGTTACCTTAATCATCTCAAGGTCCAAGAGTTGGAACTTTGCTTTTTCCTAAGAGATGACTTTCTGGGAAGGTTTCTAACTAAGAAAACACCTTGGCAAAAGAGTAAAAAATTGACTATTTAGTGACTCTCAATCCAGGAGGCTCAGGACCTTTGGATTACTGACACAGTTCATCTGCTTTGGCAGTCATCTAGGATTTCTGGGGACTGGCACACTTTTATTAACTGCCTGTTAAGTCACCAGACATGCAAATGTAGACTTGACATATTAAAATACAGTCATAAAATGCTGGGGTATTTTTTGGGTAGAGTGGCACATCTGAAGAATAAAATTATACAAGCTTCTGTCCATTTTGTTCAAATCACTGATAGTGTGGCTATGACCAATCCAATTCAAGTGTCTTCTATTTTTCAGACTATACAATTTTTTTAAGCACACTTTGCTCAATAGTTCTTGCAATGCACTGAATTCCAGATGAGAGTGTTGAGTAAGAATTAATATATTACTATATTTAAAATTTGATGTTTGTGATTATTAATGATTTTTAGCATGTAATTAAGAGGGAGCAACCACTAAGTTATTCACATTTTTTGTTCCCAATAATTCCTTTTGATTGTAGCATTGGAGTGTCTTCTCCCCAAAGCCTTTTTTTGGCTTATACTTCTCCTTCCCCTCTCTCTGTGCAGACTTGTCCCTTTGTTTAGAATCTTCTGAATTGTCACATATTGAAACCCTTGTTGTCCTTTGATGACCAGTTTGAATGCTGCTTCTTCCATGATGCCTTCTTTGATTGCCCTGCTCTCCTCTGCAGTCTCCCAGGATTCAGCACTGGGTAGGTGTCACTCACACTATGTTTACCTCATCCTGTCTGGATTTGCTGTTATTTCCATATGCATTTCACTTCACCTGCTAGATCAAGGGCTGGCAAACTTTTTCTATAAATGGCCAGATAGTAAATATTTTAAGCTGTGGGGACTATGTGCTCTCTGTTGTAACTATTCAAATCTGCTGTTGTGTGAGAGCATCCTTAGTCACTGTGTAAGTGAATTAGTATAACCGGGTTCTAATAAAACAATTTTTGGACATTGAAACTTGAATTTCACATAATTTTCACGCAATGAAATACTATTCTTCTTTTGAATTTTTTCAACCATATAAAATTGTAAAAACTATCCTTAGCTTGTAGGCTATACAAAAATAGGCCAAATAGGTGGATTTGGCTCTGCAGTTTGAACTCTCTTCAAGACTATTAATCCACAGAAGGCAAGAGCCACATGTCAGACAACTTTGTGTCTATTTTATATGCCTGCCACAAAACCTTTAGCCAAATCAATGTTATTTGTTGAATTAACGGGCAATAAAAAGAAGACATATCTGTATCACTGAAAAAAATCAGAAAACTTGAGTGGTTTATGGTCGTTTCATTTATTCTTTCATTCTTTCAGCTGCAAGGAAGTTTGGAGACACGAAAAAAGTGATGGATTTTGTTTGTGCAACTTTACATAAGCAGAATTAACCCATTAAAATGCTACTGCCACATGAAGAGCCTAATGAATAATGTAGCCATCACTTTACCTCGAGTTTTACAAAAAAAAAACCTTCTGAGTTCATTTGGAGTATAAATGTTTTAAATTACACATTACTTTTGAAACGGGGGTGAGTAGGGGTTTGTATTAGTGAGCAGAAAAAGAGCAAGAAATTCTGAAGCCCCTAAGAAGGACAAAAACATAAGAAGGTCTGAAGGTACTTTTCAGTGTATGTTGATTACCAAATGGATTTTCTACAAAAAGAAAGTAGGGTAAAGCTGGCTATTGTTGACTTCCATTTCTTTTTCTCTTATTGTCTGAATTTTTTGATTATGGTAAAATATACTTAATGTAAAATTTGCCATTTTAATAATTTTAAAGTGTACAATTTAGTGGCGTGGCATTAAGTACATTCACAGTGTTGTGTAACCATCACCACTATTCATCTCCAGAATTTTTCATCTTCCCAAACAGAAACTCTGTACCTATTAAGCAATATTTCCCCATTTCTTTCTCCCCACAAATCCTAGTAACTATTATTCTTATTCATTTCTGTCTCTAGGAATTTGACTACTGTAGGTACCTCATTTAAGTGGAATCATACAATATTTGTACTTTTGTGTCTGACTTTTTTCACTAAGCGTAATGTTTTCAAGGTTCATCCATGTTGTAGCACGTATCAAAACTGTATTCCTTTTAATGGCTGAATAATATTCCATTGTGTGTATATACCACATTTTGTCTTTCCATTCATATATTTTCAGTTCTTTTGATTATATACCCAGAACTGGAATTGCTGGATCTTATTGTAATTTTATGTTTAACATTTTGAGAAAACACCAAACTGCTTTCCACAGTGGCTGCACCATTTTACATTGCCACCATCAATGCACAAGCGTTCCACTTTCCCCACATTGTTTTTTTTTTTTTTTTTTTTTTTGCTGCACCGCATGGTACGTGGGATCTTAGTTCCCTGACCAGATGAAAATCAGCCAACTCTGAGGATGCAGCGGCAAAGGCACACAGGTATGGAAGATACCCTTATCTTTATCCACCCACTGGAATGGGCTGTGCTGGAAGAAAAAAAATTGCAAGTCTCTCTTCTAAAGCTTGTGTTATACAGTGCCTCCAATTTTCCAATTTGAGAAATAGTAAGGGTTTTATTAGAAGGAGTCACATAAGTAGTATATTAGTTTTTAAAGAAAGATTTTTGCAGCTACTTGGTGAAAAGTGTTCTGTCAATTTACCCACAATTATCATGGTCAGTGAAATCAGATGGCAGCAGGATCAATATCTCTCTGCTGCTCACCAAACATTATTTAATGGTAGTTTGTATTTTTATTTTTACTGTAATTTAAAAAACTTTTCTATTTTGCCTAATTTGCCATTCAGACTGAGGTATTTCTAGGCTTAAATATTATTTTATAAAGTTGTCACCTTTAAGTTGATAAAATGTACAAGTTCTGAAGAGTATAGGTACATTTTTATTTATACTGATTATATCATCCAAGTGTTGTCTTGCAATATATTCAAATATAGCAAGTTATTCTTCTTGTGACATATTTGTTACTAAAGAGGTTGCTGTAACAATACGGTGCCCTGCAATCATTAGGCAGAACTTACTATGCTTTCAGTCGAAAAATTAGAATTTTGGAAAACTTGTATCTGCCAGTGGACCTTGATAGCTTAAGAATACTTGACTCTTTTTGCTTGAGTTTTGTGGTAATATTAACCAGTGTAATTAAAAAAATTCTGTAATGAAATATATCAACTTTGTGAAGAACTGAGTAACAGTAAACTAATATTTCCCAAATGACTAGTGCATAATGTTACAAAATCCATTCAAAGTGAAAGACAGGCCAATGGATTTTAGTATAACTGAGGATGAAAATTTCATTGATATGGTTTCAGATTCCTTATTTGTAATTAACCTTTAAGAAACTACAGGTTGATGGGAAGTCCCAGTTCAGCTTTCAAGAAGACTTAAATCCAGTCTTGATACACCTCAATTTACTGGATCAAGGATTTACCCCTATTCTAACTGCCTGCTTGAGGGAAAATAAATCCTCTTTGGAGAAGGTGGCATCATCTATAGCCTACACAATTTTTCATACCCAATATAAAGTATTCAATAAAAATTTGCCAGGCATACCAGGAGCTAGGATGGAATGCCTGAAAACAAAAATGTAATTAATTAGAAACAAATCCATTGGGCTTCCCTGGTGGTGCAGTGGTTAAGAATCCATCGGCCAATGCAGGGGACGCAGGTTCGAGCCCTGGTCCGGGAAGATCCCACGTGCCACGGAGCAACTAAGCCTGTGTGCCACAACTACTGAGCCTGTGCTCTAGAGCCCGCGAGCCACAACTACTGAAGCCCGCGTGCCTAGAGCCTGTGCTCCGCAACAAGAGACGCCACCGCAGTGAGAAGCCCGCACACCGCAACGAAGACACAACGCAGCCAAAAATAAAATAAATAAAATAAGTAAATATATAAACAACAACAACAACAACAAAAACAAATCCAAAGTTGGTTCTTTGAAAAGACCAACAAAATTGATAATACTGATAAGGAAAAAAAAAGAGAAAAGACAGCAAATAACCAATGCAGTAATGAAAAGAGAGATCATACAACAAATCATGCAGATTCCAAAAAGGTAATACGAGGATATGATGAACAAATTTATGCCAATACATTTAAAATTTTGAATTAAATGGAAAAATTCCTAGAAAAGCACAAATTGCTAACACTGACATGAGAAAAAGAAAAATCAGCCACTTGGTGCCATGTTGATTACAATGGACCTTTTTCATGTGGAGGGAGAAGTGATTTGTCCTTCTTAGAATCAACAGATCCTGTAATATGGGTTTGTTTTCCCTTCCCACAGTGCCTCTGCCAGCACCATCATTTGAAGGCTTACAAAATGCCTGATTCACTAACATGGAGTCTAGAATCGTGTTGCCCCAGAACAAGCAACCCATTTGTAGTGAAGGAGGTTTAATACTGGGTGTTTGACCTTGCAATGCCTTCATCCTATTATGTACTTCATAACCCAGAAGGAGCCACCCTAATGGAACAATGCAATGATCTGTTAAATTCTCATTTAAATGACCAGCTCAACAACAAAACCATGGGATTGGGATGCTGTCTTCTGGGATGTAGTATGTGGCAGATATATGATGCTCTGTCCCTAAGAAGTGGAAGAAAAATTGGTGTCTCTCACCATCATCTCAAGAATTTGCTAAATGACAGAAATGTAATTTAGGCTCTGCTGGTTTAGAGGTTCTTGTTCCTAGGCATAATGATTCCACTGGGGGACACAATAAAAGTACCACAGAACATTTAGGTATGACAGCTGCCTGGTCACTAGGCTCCTCATACAGGCTTCAACTCACCTTACGCTGGAAGCATTAGGCTCCGGGCGCCTGCTGCAGCATATCTTTTACTTTTTGCCCTGGAACTTCTCCACTGCTGCAGACACGGGGGGCTCAGCAAGCGTACATGCATACCACAGGTTATGGGGAAGGTAATGCCCATGAAGATAACTCTTTACTAATAGTGGATGGGAGTTGATGGATGATTACTTCTCCTGGTTGATAGTCAGGTGGATAATTCTGAAAAGCATTCTCTGCGCTCCTTAGAAGGCTCTGGGAAAACTAAGTGCCAGGTACCACAGTGGTGACATTGATATAGTACCCCTATATAGCTTTCCTTCTTCCCTGTCTCATTCTCTCTGGTGCCCCAATATTGCTCCTTGGAGTTATTTCTCAAATAAATGACAGGCACTCAAGTGTTTGTTTCAGGACTCTGCTTTCAGGGAAAGTACAAGCTTAGGTACTCTGGAGCTGATCAGACTGGGTTCAAATTCTAGGTCTGCTAACTATCTTGTGATGTTCAGAAAATCACTTAACTTCTCTGGACTCAGTTTCCTTTTTTAGATAACAGGAATAATTATAGTACCTACTTCATAGGGTTGCTGTGAGGATTAAATAAGTTGATATTCATAAAGCACTTTGAACTGTGTCTAGCATGTAGTAAGCACTGCATAAATGTTATCTATTACTTGTTCAAGGATTATTTTTTCATTTTATTAGTTTCTAGGAACCTTTCTGTAATATTAAATATTAACTTTTTTGGTCATAGGTGTAAAAAGTATTTTCCAATTTGTCTTCAAATTGTTTATTGTGTTTTTTTGCTTACAAAATCATTTTATTTTTATAGATAAAACTATCAATTCTTTCCATTCTGTATTGTAGGCTTTGTGCTTTGTAATATTAGGCTTTCCCATTCTAATATTATAAAAATAAAATGTAATAGAAATAATTTCCCCAGGCAATTCATTAAAAACAAGGTGTATCAGTATTTGCATACTAGTTAGCTGGAACCTTGCTTGATGTCAGCAAGTTTTCATATGCATGTAAGATTCTTAGCTCATATCTGGCACATAAGTGAATATTCATCAAATTTTAGTTACTAGTTTTATTCTTCATAAAACAAAATAAAAAGAAGATCTTGACTGATTCTAGGACTACGGCAGGGAGTATACAAGATGAGCCTGGAGCACCTTGTAGTGCTGGAAAGTAAGGAAGTGCTCAAAACAAAAAAACCCACAAAAAACCCCACAATGATGGGGGTATGTTAAAGGGACATAGGAACCAAATGAAAGAGTTCCCAGTGACCAAAGCTAGAACAATTTGAGCAATAAAATAATGCAGTATTGGCTTATAACCCAAACTATAAAATAAATATCCATAATTCCATAGTGATATAAATAAAGTATTGAATAAAAAAATAATTAGGGACAAATAGATAAATCTATTCATGCAGAAGAATTTCCTTACTTTGCCCTTAAGGAAGTGGAGTGTGGGCTGTGCATAAATACTTCCTTATAAAGAGGACAGAACGAAAAGCAGGGAAAGGAGTGATTGCTGTGTAGCAACGTGACAAACACGACTTCAGCCAGGTGGCTAATATTAACATCAACCTGGTAAGTCATGTTGACAGTATGTACTCTTGACATGATGTGAGGATTATGGCCCTTTACCTCTGTAGTCTTTTTTTTTTTTTTTTTTACCTCTGTAGTCTTGCCCCCAAGTAACCCCACTCTAATCATGAGAAAAAAATTAGACAATCTGAATTGAGGGGCATTGTACAGAGTGACTTCAGAACAGTCAAAGTCACTGAAATAAAAATAATGTCTGAAAAACTGTCACAGCCAACAGGCACTTAAGGGGACATGATGACTAAATATAATGCAGGATCCTTGATGGGATCCTGGAACAGAAAGCGGGCGTTAGGAAAAAGCTAAGAAAATTGAATAAGTATGGACTTTAGTTCATAATAATGTATCAATAATGGCTCATTGATTGTTACAAATATACCATACTGATGTGAGTTGTTAATAATATGCTAAAATGGTTGGAGGATATATGGGAGCCCTCTGTACTATCTTTGCGACTTTTATGTAAATCTATTCTACAATTAAAAAGTTTTTTCAAAAAAGAAGACTTTGAGGAGTACAAAGTTTATTGCAGGAGATATGAATGTAATCAAAGAACTTATACCACATAGTGAGAATCTGTTTTTAAAAAATTAATTAATTAATTGATTGATTTTGGCTGCGTTGGGTCTTTGTTGCTGTGAGCGGGCTTTCTCTAGCTGTAGAGAGCGGGGGGCTACTCTTCGTTGTGGTGCGCAGGCTTCTCATTGCCGTGGCTTCTCTTGTTCTGGAGCATGGGCTCCAGGCGTGCAGGCTTCAGTAGTTGTGGCATGGCAGGCTCGGTAGTTGTGGCTCATGGGCTCTAGAGCGCAGGCTCAGTAGTTGTGGCGCACAGGCTTAGCTGCTCCGCGGCATGTGGGATCTCCCCCAACCAGGGCTTGAACCTGTGTCCCCTGCATTGGCAGGCGGATTCTTAACCACTGTGCCACCAGGGAAGCCCCACGTACTGAGTATTTTAATGTAGGTAAGTGGTTGGTAGGATGGGATTACAGAAAAGAAAGAGACTCTCTGGGAGAGGTAGAGGAGCTCTTACCACAAAGGGGAAAATATTTGAGCTGAGGCTTGAGGAAAAAATAGCAGTTGGTCAACAAATACTTTTCTTGTTTAGCTTGCATTTACTTAAACATTGCTGAAGCGTAAGAACCGAGATTCATCTTCTACATTTTGAAATGCTTCTTGGCATGCCCATCTTAATGTCTGTTTCTCTGGACTGAACTCTTATAGTCCTTTGCCTACTGCATTGTCCAGTTACTAGGAAGATATTAGCAGAAGTGGTTCTTAAATGGATTTTATGATTCTGTTCTTGGTCTAAAGGTCTGAATTCCATCTTCAAGATTTAGTTGTCACAAACTTTTTGACTGCAGTTTCAGGGTTTCTCATCCTTGAATTAGTGAAATTTGAGGGCAGATAATTCTTTGTTATGGGATGGGGTGGGGGATGGAGTGGGTAGAGAGGTTTGTCCTGTTCATTGTAGGATGTTTAGCAACATCCCTGGTCTCTACCCACTAGATGACAGTACAACCCCCAGTCACAACAACCAAAAAGGTCTCCAAATATTGCCAGATATCCCCATGGGACATTAGAGAAATAATGCTCCTTTTATAACTCAGACTGCAATGTTAATTGTAGGCCCTAAAGGCAAGGATAGCTAAGGAGAGGTTAAAACTCTGAAATACCTTGAGGATATTTCCCACAGTATACAAGATCTCAAGATCTCTTCAGAGTATGTTGCATCTTGTGAGGTCTGATATGGGTGAAATGCCAGAAGCCAAATGCGGAGTTTATACTGTTTTATTTCATTCGTTCATTTATTCGTTCTGCAAACATTTACTGAGGGTTTGCCACGTATCAGGCCCCATGCCAAGTTCTGAGAATTTGGTGTTGAATAAGACAGACCCAACTCCTTTGATAGGGAGCCTGGCTGAATTCTGATGCAAGTCCCCACACAAAGTCAGACATCGAAGACTGGAGTTATGTCTAATGGTGATACTGAGATAGTTGTCCTAATTGATTTCACCTGGAGGATCATATATGGGTCCTGACTTTACATAGGCCCTTTCTTCATGCACATACTGCTCCTTATCACATACCTTTCTACAACCTCCAGCCCTCTCACAACCCCTGAGATAAGAGATGGACTGTGGGACTGAAGGAATTGTACTGGTCTTCTGGCCTTCAAGAGTCATTATCCAGGCAGATGTTTTCACTGACCTTTGCCTACAGAAATTGCTCCTAAGAGAGAGGAATTTGAAAGCAGGAGGCTCACCACGTTGACCCTGCTACTGTATTCCTAGCCTTCCTCATGATGCACTATCAAGTGGCCCTGCACAGACTCTTGACTGGTGCTTGTGGTGGCGTCACCATCTGAACACGTGTGCCTGCCTTAGGCCCGCCTGACTCCCAGGGCTTCCTGCCATTCTGTCTTTAAGTCCTAAGTTTTTCAGGCAAGTCCTAATTTTATTGAACTTTTTTTTTGCAGTCAGTGAGACTCATTAGATTCTCTACTGTTTCTTTAAACCTCTGCCAAGATGTTCCCTATGACTATATTTGCAAAGAAGGAGGATTCCCTTGTCATATTACACCTGGTGTCTCCGTTTTTGGTTTGGAAAACATGGCTGCTGCCCTTGGTTGTCCTTTTAGGTGTGGCTGTGGCTTTTCCAGGCCTGGCTACCCACCAGGAACAGGAAGCTGACTTATGGCTCAGGAGCTGGTTCTGAGGCTGGCAAGTCAGAAGTTGGAAAAAAAGCAACAAAAAATGTTCTTTCCTTGTGAATGGCAGTTGTTATTACATCAGAAGCATACTGGGGCTGCCTGGTAGGTGAGATACCTTGTGATGTCTTTTTGGCAATTTTTTATGGTTTCAGTGTGGCTCTGGTTTACAAGGGGCAGAGATCCATTCAAACTCACTCAAGAAAAAGGAGGATGGTTGTAAGGATAATCTAGGTTAGAAACTAGACCTGGAGTGAAGTCAGGAATTTAATCAGCCCCATGAGACTCTGCCTATATCTCCACTAGGCTCCGTAATCTCACCCTCAAGGCTGGGAAAGCAGACAGTATGTTTGAGGAACCAGGTGGAGGCCAGTGTGTCTGGATAGTCATATGAGGTTCACAAGATGGTCAGTGTGAACCATCACTCCAGATCATTCAAGAGCTTGTAGCCGTGCTAAAATTTTTGAATTTTATTCCAGGAATAAATGGGGAAACTACTGAAGTGTTAAAACCAAGTGACTAATATGGTCTGGATGACTGAAAAAAATTACTCTGGCTTCAGAGGGAGAAGATTTCAGGAGGCCAAGGGAACACAACAAGTGTGGCAAGAGCTGGGCTGGGGGAAATCAAGAGAGCTATGAGGGCATATCGAAGAGCCTCCTAAGTCAGTAGCGGTGGTTAGGGAAGGCTTCCTGGAAGAAGAGATATTTTAAATGAGACTGGAAATTTGAATAGGAATTAACCAGATGAAGGGAAGGATTGGGAGGAGAATAATATTCTAGACAGAGGGAATAATAGGAGCAAACCCTGGGAGACAAGAGAGGAATTGTCCTTGTGGAACTTATGACTTGATGCAAAGTTTCTTAAACTTAAAAAAAAATTATTTTATTTTAATATAATTTTAAGCTCACAGAAAAGTTGCAAGAATAGTGCAAGAGACTCCCATACGCCCTTTGCCCATTTGTTCTTTTTCTCTCTTCCTAATTGATAAATTATGAACTCATGTTCCTGAACCTCTATTTATTTATTTATTTATTGGCTGCACCACACGGGCAGGATCTTAGTTCCCAGACCAGGGATTGAACCCCAGCCCCGGCAGTGAAAGCACGGAGTCCAAACCACTGGATGGCTAGGGAATTCCCGTTTCTGAACCTTCAAATACTTCGGGATGTATTTCCTAAAAAACAAGGACATTCTCTTTCACAACCAATATCATACATTATAGGATATTATTATTGAATCTACAGTCCATATTAAAATGCCTCTATTTTTTCCCAATAATACCCTTTAAAGCTATTTCTCCCCCCAGTCCAAGTCCAGCCCAAAGCTGTGCATTGCATTTAGTTGTCTTATCTCTAAAAAGTCCCTCAGCCTTTCTTTGTCTTTTGTGACCTTGCCAACCTGAAGTGTACTGGTTGATTATTTTACAGAATGTCCCTCTGTTTGGATTCTTCTGATGCTTTCTCATGATTATGTTATGCATTTGTGTAGGTATACCTTGTGGTATCTGCTTTGTTTACCATGTGTCTAGCTTCGGTAATCCTGATGCATCTGCCCTGCATGCATATGCTGGACACACCTTGTCCTGATAATATACCTGAGTCACCTTGCCTTGACCTCCTGCCTCCTCCAGAGTTTTGGGGTGGGGGGAGTTATGTTCAAATACTAACTATCCAATCCTAAACGTGCTTACCCTGCCTGTCTGTTCCCTGTTCCTTCCCATGGAAATCACAATAAAGGTGCTTGCCCACAATTCCCCCCTTTTCCTCTCTGAGTTATGACTCTGGTGGTTGCCTGTGTGGCCCCCGATGTCCTGACTTGTGTTCCCTCTTTTGGGATCTGTGAGCATAATAAACTATCTTTTCAATGGCCATCATTTCCTGATCTGTTGACCTTACCATACCTAAGTAATAATAAAACCTATTAAAACACCTGCCAGTTTCTCCACTTAAAGTTACTATTTTCTCTAATTAACGAGGAATTTGTGGGGAGATACCTCAAACTTTTTTGACTGAGATGCATAATAAGAAATACATTTTACATAGTGGAATGCCTGTTTCACAAGAGCTTTGTGAAACAACTCATGTCCTTTCCATATGAAAGTTATTTTAGTTTCTATTCTGCTCTGTTTTATTTGAAAATGTCTTGTCTGACCTACTACCTTGATTTCATAACCCTGTAATAGTTAGTTACCTTTGTTTGAAAACACTAGTCTGGTGGAAATATCACTTTGATCATCTGTTTACAGGATGGAAAATAGATGTGAGAGGGCAGACTGACAGCAAGGAGCCCATGATAAGGTTCTGGCCATAATTCGGGTGAGAGAGGTTGGTGGCTACTGGCAGTGAGATTGAGAGAAATGGGTGAGTTTGAGAGAGAAGTGAGTGGATTGAGGAACGTGCATATGGAGTGGGGAAGAGAGAGGAGTCAAGAATGACAATTTCGGCCTTGGCCTGTGGGGTGGATGGTGGTGCCCCCTACTGAGACAAGAAACACTGAAGGTTTATGGTTCAGGCTCCATCATGTTGAGTTTGAACTCTTAGGGACATTGGCTTGGAACTGTCCAGTGGGCAGTTAGCTCTGTGGCACTCAGGAGGCAAATCTGGGTTAGATTATTAGCAAGCCGAAGTTGGATCATACTCAAGGAGATTTTACAACTTCATGTCCACTGCAGGAAGCAGAAGTTGGATCAGGATAGGAACAAATGCTCTGAAAATATTTCCAGTAATTTGGCGTTGAGATGCATAATAACATAGACAAGTCAAAAATAAATTTAAGGAAATCAATGAACACAAATTTACTAGGATAAATTTCACTTTTCCACACTTTCCTGTCTCTTTTGGTTAACTGCACTGTAATGTATAGATGCATAGATGTAGAGAGAAATGTGGAACATAAAGAAATTACACGTTTGCATTACATAGAAACGATACTGGCGTAAATCACAACTGCGTTAGCCTGTGCTTTGCCGGATGCTGGTCCTTAGTTGTAATCCTCCAAATCTAGCAACAGGCATTCTCAGGTATAGATGCGGAGATACAGACATGCGCACGGTGCAGGCTGTAAAAGATGCTTGGTTTTAAGTGGCACGAATTTGGAACTGTATTGAAAAAATGGGGTTTTCTAGTGGAAAAGAGTGTGGATGTGTGAGTTTACATACAGTGTTGGGAATGATGGGCCGTGCTTCGTTATTGGTCCCTCATCCTCCATCCCCACCCCTTTATCTGCTCCACTCCCTCCCCCCCCCCATTCTTCCCCCCTTCTCCGGCGTTATTCTGGGATTAACGGCGGGGTCGGCCCCATACACAAACGCAGCTGGTTCTTACGGTCAGCCTGAGCCCTGCTGTGCAACCACGTCAGGAATTCCAGTAAGTTGGCAACACTGGAGCACAAAGACAACAACAATGAGGGAAACCCTTCAGTGCAGAAAGGAATGTTTGGAGCGGGGGCTGCTACAGTGAAAGGACGCAACCCTCCCCCCCGCCATCGCGCCTGCGCTCACCCTCCCGCACCTCCGCAAGCCCACGCGCGCCCTGGGAGGGACGCAGCCCCTCCCGCGCCTGCTGTGCCCGGGCCCGCGCGCCACTCCAGGCGCGCGCCTCCCCAGCGCCCGCCGCAGCTCTTTGTAACTCGGTGGTGCGGGGACGCTCATTGACTATGCAGCGCGGCCCCGGCGGGCGTCGGAGCGGCTTGACCCCGGCGCGGTCTCGTACCATCGCCCCGGCCGCCCGGAACCGGCATAAATCACCCGCCGAGACTGAAGTGCAGCTTCTTGCCCCCTCGGCCCTTCCCTCCTCCCACTCGCCTCGTCCCCCTTACTTCCCAGCCCCCCTGCCCCTCGGGTCCCCAATCCTGCCCTCCTCCTCGGCGCCGCCCAGCGCCAGACGCTGTGCAGGGAGGCACATAGCGTTCCAGTGACTTTGGTCAGAGCAGAGAACTCTGGATTCCCAGTTCTCGAAAAGAAAGCCACACAATCTCTCCCGCCCCTTCTCGCACCCTACTCTTTTTAAGGCTAAGTTTTCTCTATCTGTGTCTATTTCTCTCGTCTTGTCTTTCAAAAATAATACCTATCTCCCCCTTCCACCTCCCCGCAAAGCTTCACCAGCCACTAAAGTCCGACTGTTGGGGGTCAGCAGAGTCCCACAAGATGCATGCTCGGGGGACTACGTGGGTGTTGGGCTGCCGCCTTCACGGCCAGGGCCCCTCTGGCTGAGGGAAAGGGCTCCTGACTCCCTGGACCAGGGCCTGGCTCCTGGGGCAGGAAATTCTGGGGTGACCCCTGGCCCGGAAACGGCCCCTCCTCACACAGGGCTCCCAGTGGCCAGGAAAGAGGTTGCACCAACCCTCCTTTTTTCTGTGGGCACTGGAGTCACATATCGGGTGAGGACGATGCTCTGTAAGGTCCGCTCACAGTGCTTTTGGTGGCCGCCCACCCCCCCCCCCGCCCCCGCCACCCTGGCTAACGCTGCCCCAAAGAAAGGAACTGCGGGGCCCTCTGAACCCCTTACGTTTCTCCCTCACATAAAGGGGCACCAGCATCATCGAGAAGACGTCCATTCTTTCAATTTTGCTTCACAATGGACAGATTTGTACGAAGTGCGATCTGGCCGTGACACCTGTAGACGTGGTGCTTAAGAAAACTAAGCAAGGATCCGAGGCGCCCCCCTCCCCCCAATATTGATCCAACTCCCCCCGTAACTTGTAAAAACACAGAGCACCCCATCTCAGCGCCCTAAGGGGGAAACCAAGGTGTCTGAGGGAGCCTGAGG
This sequence comes from Eschrichtius robustus, assembly GCF_028021215.1. Classification (NCBI taxonomy): domain Eukaryota; kingdom Metazoa; phylum Chordata; class Mammalia; order Artiodactyla; family Eschrichtiidae; genus Eschrichtius; species Eschrichtius robustus. The sequence goes on from NC_090828.1 coordinate 63,387,221, forward strand.
ATTGCAGACTAGAGAATGCTCTCAAACCTCTCCAGCAGTCTCTTTACTCCTCTTTCCCCTTCCCTTCTCTTCCTTCTCTTATTATTATTTTTTTTTCCCTTTTCAAAAACTGTATAGGTGGCAGATATCCGCGTGGACCGCCTAGCGGACTTGCGGAGGCAAATCCTGCCCGCGTGTGAGTGTGTCAATGTGAGTGTGTGACTGTGAGGGGCGTGTATGAAGGACCGCGTGTACCTGGGAAGTGTGCGTGCACGTGTGCGTGTGTGCGCGCGTGAGGGAGCGTATGAGACTGCGCGTGAGGAGTATGTGCCTCTGTGTGCGCGAGGCTGTTTCTGTAGGAGTGCCTGCGTGAGTGTGCACGCGTGTGTTCGCGTCCCCGCTCCCCTCGGAGCTGCAAAGTGCAGGGGGCGGGCCGGGCGGCAGGGGGCCTGCCCCGCGGGATTCCCGCATGCTAGTTCCGGGGCGGGCGGGTCTAAAGGGCTTTATGCACTGTCTGGAGGGTGGGGACTGGCGCGGGTAGAAAACGGGATGCCTCGGGCGCGGGGCCCGGCTTTCTGCCACTGGGAGCCCGCCGAGGTGCGGGCCTGAAGGAGCGCTCTCCAGCGGAGGCGCTGCAGTGCTGAGTGCGACGCGCGCCCACCTCCCGGGGAAGGAACGGTGAGGCCGGGACCCGGACCGTCGCGGGGATGGAGCGCAGGGCGTCGGCGGCGTGCACGCTGCTGCTGGCTTTCGCCGCCTGCCTGGCGCCGGCCAGGGGCCGAGGTAAGCGCTCACCGGCCGCAGTTCCGCGCGGAGCGCCGGACTTCCCCGCCTGGGGCAGGGTCGGGTCCGCGGACAGGCGGAGGGGACCGCGGCCGGCAGAGGCCAGGAGCGGGCGGCGGCGCGGCGGCTCCCCCTGGGGCGCTCAGGTTGCCCAGCGCTGGCAGAGCGGGAGCGCCCCTCTTTCGCCCGACCGGGAAGTGAGCTGTCGCAAACTTGAGAAAGCAGCCCCTCCGGTTTCGGTGACAGCGCACCCCACGGGGACCCCGCCTTTGTTCCCATTGGGGTTTGTCCCAACCCTTCTGGAAGGCACTTTGCGGTTCTCCCCGCGAGTCCGCAGCCTGCTCCCCCCGCTGGTTGACTCTCTCCGGGGCCGAGCGGTCCTTGGCGCTGCTCGGTGCGCAGTTTTCCACCTGCAGCGTCCGGCCCACGAGTCCTTTCGCGCGCGCAGGCTGCGGGCTCGAGCACCCCGCCTCTCTTCAGCGGCGAAACTTGGTCTCGCCGTGACCCCCAAGAGACCGTATTTCGATAAAGATCATTTACGAGCCAAGATAAGGCCGGGAGGTGGGATTGGTCGAGAGAGCGGCTGATGTGCTGCAGCGTTTTCTTGAAGGGTTTCCCTTTCCACCCGGGAGGGGGGAGCTTTTGTGTTGATGAATGGGCCCGTCTGCGCGGCCAGAGTTTTGAGGGCTCGAATGGAGAAAGTTTCTGCTATGAAGAGCTGTAAACTTCTCTCAAGTCGTCGGGGAGTTTTCGTTTTTTTACAGAAACAGGCGAGGGAAAGAGGAGGAGCAAGTAGTGGAGAGAATAAAAATAGTAAGATGAAAAGGAGAGAAGACAAGCAAGTAGAGAGTAAAATGGAGAGAAGGAGGGGAAGGAGAGAGCGGGGAGAGAGAGGGAGAGAGAGAGAGGGAGAGAGGGAGAGAGGGAGAGAGAGAGGAAGCTAGGGATGAATGGGAAGGGCGAGGAGGCAGGGGAAGCAGCGAGCTCTCTCCCTGGCTTTGCGTTGCTAGGTAGCAGCCAAGAGCTGCGTGTGACCGACCGCCAGACAGACAGAGCGAACTCTGCTGCCTCCACGGGGACTAATCTGTCTGTGGGGATGGGAGACCCCCCCCCCTTCCCCTCCTGCTCGGACAACTTAATTGCCCTACAATGAAAATGAAACCCCTATTGTTGTAGGATTAGCCAAAGCAATAAATTGATTTCCCTGGATCACATATTGGGGTTGACGGGTGGGGACTGCAGAAGCCCCCATTGATGACGGAGAGAGGGGAGGGCTTGTGGATGGGCCGTGGCGTGTATTCAAATGGTTAATCTGCTTTCTTTCCTCAATTCTTAGCGTAAGCTCCTTAGAAGGAATCAACTAAGTAATTATACAGCAACTCCTAGCAGTACCCATTGCAGACTTCCTGGGAAGAAGTTTGGAAACGCCAACAAACCCCACTGGTTGTGTAAAAATCTTTGGAAAAGGAGGGGAGGCAGGGGGAGAACGTTAATAATTCTAACTTTGAACACCTTTTCTCAGTGTTGGTAACACAGAAAGAAGATTTATTATTATTGTGGAGGGTTTACTGCAGTGCTTAGGGTTATATACATCTCGTGTCCTAAATATAGCCATAGGATTTACTGTATGTTCCTGTCAGTGCCTGGCAAAAGGAAATGTTGTCCGGATTCAACTGGGATACATCTGGGTTGTCCGCATACAACCAAAACAGATGTTCTCTTCCCTGGATTGATAGTTTAGTCACCAAATAACCTGTACTTACTCTTCTTGGTAGTTTAGACCCATCCATCTTTCATTCTATAATAATAATAACATAATAATATGTATAGTAATAGTAACATATCATATACTTATATATGTGGCAGGCCCTGTTCTAAGTATTTTACACTTCTTGACATTTAATCTTTACCATACCCCTTTGAAGTAAGTACTCTTACTATTTCAGTTTTACAGATGGGAAATGGAGGCATAGAGCAATTAACTTGCCCAAGGTCATGCTGCTAGGAAATCACAGAGCTGTGAGGCAAATCCAAGAGATTCTGACTCCAGAGGCTATAATTTAACTCCTACTGTATGTGGTTCTCTATCTCTTTTGTACTAAAAATGTCATGCCCCCTAAGTTACTGTCCCTGTGTGAAGTTACTAAGGAAGCTGAGGGGCATTTTGCAAGTCTTTGCCACATAATGTAAAATGTGCTTACTGCTCATAACTAGATATTTTCAGAAACTCTTTTCATGTTTCTATCACCTGAATCCTACTATCCTCACTCCCAGTCCTCCTACTTGATCATTTTTACATACATGTCCTCTGAATGTCCTCAACCTGGGAGTTTAAGAAGATTTCTAGATTCCTGTTGTATTGATTTTTGATTTAGATGAAGTAAAGTATGATGACAGTGTAAATGCCCTTATTTTAGCATAAAATATTTCAGGTAAGATCTTACTGCAAACTTTGTATCATTAGAAGTTGGAAAGAGTGTCATAGTTAGTCTTTTAAAAAATATCACATATCTGTAGCTAAAAATTATTTGCATTGTCCTCTATTTTGTATAATGCTGTTTAAGAAAAAAAAAAAATGTGGGAGGGCCTGAACTCCATCGATGGCTTCACCACTTTCTAGCTGTGTGACCTTGGGGAAGTCATTTAACTTTGCATGGCTCCGATTGCTTATCTAAAATTGGTAAAATTGGTATGCTAATGAGAGAAATTGGTAAAATTGGTAAAATTGGTATGCTAATGAGAGAATCTATTCCATGACATTTTACAAACATAGAGATAAATGTGCTTAGTGTGGTGTAAGGCATGGTAGACAATGATCATAAATAAACTAGCAGCTCTTTTTATTATATTGATCAACAATAAATGTTACTTTTTTTTTTTTTTTGCTTACTACTCATATTTCTAATTTCCAAATGCACATAGGAAAGTCTTTAAGCATTTTCCATTTAACATTTCTTTGAGGAATTCCCAGATTCCAGGATGTGATTTGAAGCTTTTTGAGAAAATGATATTGATTCTCAGGACAATGATATTCTTTCATCCAACAGAAGTTTGGTTGTGCCCTTAATAGTATCAGCTTTTATGACAATTACATCTTTGGGTGCAGTTTATATGGTTAAAAGGATTGTGTGGCCAATAACAAACAGGCAGCATTTTGGTTCCATCACGTCTCTGATACCTGCTTCTGCTTTTATTTCACAGCAGTTGGCTTCTCTTTCTCTTATTGAAGTTCTTCCTTGCCAGTCTTTGGGGCTTCTGCTTAAACTCCCTTCAATAGTGTGCTTGTCCTGTTTTAATAGAAACTTTAATAACCTTAGATATCAACTGGTCTTCTTGCATTATTTTATAGATAAGTAACTAAACGCTGGAGGGAGACTGAAAGGGAGTGAAAGGGTGGGGATTAAGTGCCTTGCCTAAGGGCATATGGCCTGTGATAGAGCCAGGATCTGAACCTGAGTTTCCTTTCCTCATTCTACAGGACCTTTTTTAGAAACATGTCCTCTAAATGTCCCCAGGTTGAGGAAATTTCTAGATTCCTTTTGTGTTGATCCTGACTTATCAGATGAGTCAAAGTATGATGAAGAGATGATCTTGGCGAATCTTCAATTGGATGGGTCACCTGTCTCAGGCCTAAGCTGAATCTTATGATAACCATGTGTTTTTAGCTTGGTCCAGAACTTATGCCATGTCAGCACCCCAACTCCCAAAGTCTGTGCCTCTAGATCCATTTTTCAAAACCTTGGGCCATCAGAGCACATGCCTGAAGGTCTCTGGGTTTTGTAGCGAGGCTGTTCCATGACTAGATTTTTAGTCTTATTCAAGGTAATTATTCGGTCACGGTTAATCACTGTCCGTGTTCTTTAGTCATGTGCTCTGAGAACACTTGACAGGTTTCAGAAAGTGTAAATTAAAAGTTAAAAAAAGCATTTTAAAATAATGATATCAAGAACTTAAATGTATTTCCCATGTGACTAGAAGCACATTGCAAGGTTGTCTTTGGGGTTTCTGTTAAGTCCTAGTAGCTGGAACAAGGTATGTAGAAAGTTGAGGTGCTTACAGCAGTGTGTTGAATTGAAAAGAGTTGGTATAACTCAGATAGTTATATCATATTCTATTAACTTTGTGATCTTGAGGAATTAAAAAGTACTGTCACCACTGTGGCATTCCGCGAACATTTATTAATAAGTATCCACAGTGTGCTAGTGAGTCAGCAGTATCAATACTACAGAAAGGTTAAGGAGGATGAGAACTGAAAAGAGGAGTCTAGGCTTCACAATTTTTTAAAATGGGCTGCAACTTGGCCTTTAAGATTCTGAGATCGTCATTCTCTAGTTCCTAATAACCCTGACTATGATCTCACCAATATTAGAAAGATTTGACATGTTCCAGCCTCAGTGTTTTGGGCTGCTTCTTTAGAATGATCAGATTGGTAGATGTTTTGAAATGTCGGAGACATTTCTTTGGTGCTTCCCATGTTCTATAGGGGTTGGTGCAAATGTTTCCTAATTGATTTCTTGACAGTCTTAGCATTGTAAGACAAAGTAGGAAGAGTGTGAGATTTTGGGGTTAGGGGATCTGGGTTTGAAACTTGCCTCTGCCATTTACTGTCTGGGAAATTCATTACAGTGTACTCAACTGCTCTGGATTGGTTTTATCTGTAAAACAGGCACATGTCTACCTGATAGGGTGGCTATGCCAATTAATTGAGATGCGTGTGAAGTGTTCTTTAGACTGTGAGGTCTCATATATTTTTCTATCCATCATTACTGCCTTCTTCAAGAATCTAACTTTTTCCAAACTTTAGGAGAAGATATTATATCTTGGTATCCTTTTGTTATTTTTACTTTTTTAATACAACTGATCCTTTGAGTGATATTCCTGGGCATGTTTGACATAGTACTTTAGTGGCTACAACAACTTTACATGGTAGTCTAAATTCTCATGTTTGTGAATGACAGAAACCTAAGTTAAACTGCTTGAAGCCAAAAGGGAAGTTTATTGAAATACGTAATTGAAAAGATAGAGCCATTAGGTTGAACCATATGGGATTGCTGTTTATCTAGGTCAGAAATAGTCAACTATGGCAATTTCACTTGGTTCAACCTAGTACAGATGGGGGCTCAGCATATGTCATGCTGATCTGGACTCTCTTTCTGTCTTCTGGCTCTGAGATGACTCTGATCTCTAGCGTGTTCTTCTCTGGTGTTACAAGGTGGCTGTTAATGGCTTCTGGAACCGCATCCTCTCATGTCATGTCCAATGGGAAAGAGCAAGAGTTTTTGTCTTAATTGTTCTCTGCAAAAGTCTCAGTTGCATTTCAGGGGCTCTGCTTAGGTCATAAGCTTATCAGAGAACCAATCACTGTATCCAGAGACATGACGTGTGCCTATAGCTTAGACTCGAGTCACATGCTTGGTCCCTGAGGTCACAGACGAAGGCTAGACCCCAGAGGGAAAATTGGGTAAGGCTCCCAAGAGAATTGTGAGCAGATGTGGGGCTGCAAAAACAACAGGTGTCTAGAACACCTTATCAGATAAAACCATTTTTCCACGTTATGTATGAAGACAGACTTGAAAAGGCTGTAGAAATTTCTCAAGAGCAGGCAGTCCTGGGGTAACTCAATAATTGAAGGGGGAAAAGTATTGGAAACATTTAAGGCAAAAGACATGGTGCTGTGTTCGTGTGGTCATGTTGCAACTAGAAGATTTGCTTGTAGCCTAAGGGATTCTTATTTGGAGCAGAACTTTGTGATGGACAGGAACGTTCTAGAAAATGAGCTGAGAGATCAAAGTAAGGAGCTCTTGAGTCCATTGTAGGATTTCATTTTTCAGTGAGTCCTAGGCCCTTGCTCCTTTTCCAACTCACTTCATTTGTTTTTATTCCCAAGATGTTGTCCCTTTTCCAGGCACTAGACCTTGGCTGTGAGAAAGAGGTAGAGAGAAAGAAGAGAGAAGAAGGGTTTGGAGACATATTAAGATGCTTCTATGGAGACAAAATGCACCTTGGTGCAAATCTAAGAGTCCTTAGCATATACCCTAGGGACTTCTTCTATAAATGGTAGAATAGGTGTCTTTCACACGTCACTGGATTAATTCAGAAATGCCAAACATTTGCACTCTATGCTGATGGTTATTTTGCTGGTCTTTAAGTCTTATTTCTAATATCATGTACCAAGAAACTGGAAACATCAGTTTCCTGGAAATATAAGTCTCTCCAAGAAAATGACAGATTAGACAATGTGAAGTTTCATGTTAAAATCTCTATGCTTTTGGTCATTAGCCCTCAGGTCATGCCTAACCCCCAAGGTTATTGGAAACAGTGAGAAGTGAATGAAAGCAGGAAATGTAATTACCATTCTGTGCATTGAAAAGTTAAGCCACTGTTACCATGGATACAATGGCTTGTTTATTGTCCAGATCTTGAGATTCCAAGTTTGGAAGCAATACCAGAGGTCTCCTTTAAGTTTATGTACCATCAGCCTCATGCAGATTCTTAGTAACTTTTAAAATAAGCCTTTACTCACTGATTCACATTAAGTAATAGCATACCTACTTTTGAGTGTCCAGCGGGTGTTGAGGAAACCCAATAAAGGGGAAGAAGACCGCAGCTACAATTCTGTTATGCTAGGCTTTCTTGGATTCTCATATAAAAACATCCTGTCATATAGTGTCAGAGATTTGCTTGTCACCTTGGGTCCAATTCTTTGGTTTTTAATCTCATTAACAAGGAGAAGTTTTTCTCAGTAAAGGCTGAAAAATCAAAACTCATTATTTCAATAGGGAAATCCTCAAATAAAATTGAATTTAAGGATAGAGATCTTTTTTATATGTCAATCTTACCTACCTTTTAATCTCACTAAAGGGGAGGAGAAAATGCTAGTGTGTACTTCCACACAGGTTTGATTTTGATGTGGGAAGGGTGTGGAGGATACTTTTTGTTGCAAGAAACAGAAAACCCACCTCAAATTGGCTTAAACAATTAAGGGTATTTATTGGCTCATGTAAGTAAAAACTTCTGAGTCATAGCGGGGTTCAGGTGAGGTGCAGTCATGGCTCCAGTTCTCTCTCTTTGTAGTTTTCTTGACTCTACTCCCCTCTAGGTTTCAGCTTTGTTTTCAGCCTGGCTTCCCATATTGTTATATTATAGCTGCCAGGACAAATGGGGCTACATGTTTTCTTGATCCTATCTAAGAACAATTCAACTTTGAGAAGATTTCAGCTATGTTCTCAAAAGCATTATTTCATCACAATTTATAGAATGCTATAATCTCTAGGGTCCCTAGATGGAAATCAGCTAGCTTCCTAAATTTGGCATATCATCAAAATCACATGGGGAGCTTTAAACGGTATGTAGATTCTTAGGCCAAAACCCACACTTAACTAAGTTAGAAGTATGGAATCTGTTTTGTTAAGTAATTCTGAGAGTCAGACAGTTTGGGAACAACTGATCTGGGTAACCTGTCTCATTTTATTTAGTTTTATAAACTGAAACTAATTTGCCATGGCAAATTCCTTCCAGTAGCAGCGGAGTATACTCTGTTAAATCTATTCCTTCTTTTGGGTGGGGATGTTAAAAGGTAGTTACAGTAATGAGGAAAACTACTCTTTTATATCTGAGGGTGATATGAAGTACTGCCCCCATTCCTGGCGGTCTCCTTTCCTGGCCAACATGACAGCCCCTCCCTGTAGCTACTATTTGTGTCTTAATTAGATTCTTTGTTCTTTCTCTGGACACCTTGATGCCCTTCCTCCCACTCTAAGAACCTGAGATTCTTTGAGCTACTACTTCCAACTACTGTTGGAGGTCTTCTTACCCTTTTCCACCCAAGTCAGGGATTCATCTCAAGGGAATCCCTGGCAGAACTCATTGGAATCTGAAGCAGCCGTCTATGCTTGGTACGGGAGTATTGGAAAACCTTGTAGCTCATTCACTTTATATCCTAAGCCCAACTCTTTGTTGATCCCACTGGGACTTATAGTCCGTTGATCCTGCCACCTCTTCACTGCCCTTCAAATCCCTCAGTTATTCACTTCCTCAGCTTATATTTTATGGCCCATCGTTAGCATCACTTCCTTGCCTCCACCCTCAGCAGTCTGGTCCTCTTTTCTCAAACCTCCATCCAACACCACCTGCTCAGACAATGTTGCTTCTTATAAATGTGAAAATAGAAGCAATCAACAGAACTCCACAAACTCCCATAGCTCAACCATCATCACCTGCACTTCAGCCTGTATATTTTGTCTTTCCTCCTGTTACTCTGGATGAACTTTCCATGCTCTGTAGTGCAATCAGTTCATTCATGTTCTAGATCACATTCTGTCTCACCTCTCACCATTTGTCTCCTCTCATGAAATCTTCTTTTCCCCACATTCCTTCTTGCTATCACCTATTTTCTCTGTTTCTTGGCAAAAATCCCTTGGCAGATTTGTCTTTATCCACTGTCGTTTTGTGTCAGTTGTTCTCAAATCCATGCCGTTCAAGTTTTTTCCGCCCCCACCCCCCTTGACAGGTATTTCTTTGGCCAAGGTCACCGATGACCTCCATGTTGTTAAATCCAAAGATCCATTCTCAGCTCTCATCTTGTTTAGCTGATTAGCAACATTGCACACAGTGTGTCCTGCCTTCCTCCATGAAACCACATTCTCCTGGTTTCCTTCCTTCCTTGCTGGCCTCTCCTTGGTATCTCATGCTTGTTCTCATCCATCTTCCTGATTACTTTTCATCTCTATCTACATTACTTTGGTTGCCTCATCCTGTCTCTTTAAATACCATCTGTATGCTGACAACTTACAAATTTATGAGTGTAATCCAGACCTTACCCTAAACTCTAGTCCTATATGTCCAACTGCTTATTTGGTATATCCACCTGGTTGTGCAATAGTCATTTCAGACTTATGTCCAAAAACTGAACTCCTGATCTCCACTAATGCCCCAAACCTGCTTTCTCCATAGATTTCCCCATATTAGTAAATGGCTTCTCCATCCTTGTTCAGACTCCAAACCTTGGACTCTGCTCTGACTCCTCTTTTTCTTTTATACCTCACATCCAATACATCAGACAATCCTATTGTTTCGATCATCAGAATATATGTAGAATCCAACCACTTTTCGTCTTTACCACTACTGCATTGATCCAAGTCATGGTCACGTCTTACCTGGATTATTGCAATAGCTTCCCTATTGATCACCTGCTTCCCTTCTGCCCCCCTTCTGTCAACTCTCAACCCCCTTTTAGAAACCAGTCAGATCCTGTCACTCCTCTGCTCAAAAGCTCCAATGGCTTTTGTCACACACGAGTTGGATTTTCCAGAAACAGACGCTGAGATGGAGTTTGGAGTGCAAGATATTTATTAAGATCAGTGTCTGTGAAGGGAAGGGGAGGAAGCAGAAATAGGCAGAGGAAGAAACTGAACTGTGACAAGGCTTTGCTTGACGCAGTGGGGAGTTCTGGAGCTACAGTTGGCAGAGAGAGTGTTCTATGTGTCAGGCTGAAATGGCCTTCCTCAGTTGCTAGATGTGGCCTGCCCTGGCCTGCCCTAGGTGTGGCCTTATTCTACAACTGAGATGGACCTCAGAGGAGCTCAGTGTAGGTAGAAAGTCCTTCCCTGCAGCTGGTCCTTCCTTGAAGGGGAATCTGGGTGGTACATCTCCTCATCTCCCTGTCTATCATTGCTTCCCAGCTCATAAAGAGTCAGTGTCCAAGTAGACCCTAACCATCTGGCCTGCACATCACCTCCCTGAACTATCTCCTTCTCTCTCCCACTCACATTGCTCTAGGTGCAATGATATTCTTGCTTTTTTCCCAACGCAGTGAGCACCTTAAGGCCTTCATACTGGCTTTCTCTCTTCCTGCACATTCTTGCCTCAGACCGTGCATGACTTGTCCCTCACCTTCGATAGGTCACTGCCTATAGGTCACTTTCTCAGTGCCACCTTCTCTGATTTTTTCCTCTTACTTTCTTCATTGCACTTATCACCCTCTGACATGATGGACATAATTTATTTTATTTATTTTATTTATTTACTTTGTTTTCCCTTCCCTAAGATATGAATTCCAAGAGGGCCGGCATTTTTCTCTGTCTTATTCATTGACTTATCCCTAGTGTCCATAATAGGGCTAACTAAATACAAATAAGTTGAATGAGTGATAGATAGATGCCACCATGAGTGCTAAAACCAAGAAGGGCAGCCTAAGCTCATCACCATGTCCTTGGTATTGCCAGCCCTTAATTCCACCAGGCTCCTGGAGACCCCATCAAGGTCCTGATGGAGAAAAAAGAAAATTGCTGTCTCTATCAAAACAAGTGGCTTAGCAACGCTATTTCTCTCCATTTGACTCTCCCCCTTCCTCCACCTCACTGCCCCCCAACTACTGATGAATCCCAATGCATTTGATAGTAGCGGATTCTGCATCAGCCTTTTTAACTTCCACCCCAGACACTTGGTTACCCTGTGAGGATCCCCTGTACATACAGAATGGGGCTATTTTAGGGACAGATTTGATACAGTTGCTTTTACAAAAAGATAAGCCAAAGTTTTTAGACTTTATGTTAGTGGACTGTCATTCTGTGTTTAAACAGAACACAAAAGAAATCTGTCTGAGACCATGGCACAGTGAAAACAGCCTTGATCAGACAAAAGGCCCTCTTTGAAGAGGGGAGTGGTTTCTCAACTTGGGGAGGCGGCGTAGACTGTGGAGGAAAGAACATCACATGTCAAGTCAGGACATTCATGGGTCTTGTTCCTGATGAATGAACCAAAAATGGGCCCAACCGAAGAGGGCCAGACTGCTGAAAAACGCCCATGGCACAATCTTTCTCACTTTAGACCCCATTCTTTTTTTTTTTTTTTTTCTTTTTTTTAAATTTGGCTGTGTTGGGTCTTAGTTGTGGCATGCAGGATCTTTCGTTGCAGCACACGGGCTCTCTAGTTGTGGCGTGCGGGCTTAGTTGCCCCATGGCATGTGGGATCTTAGCTCCCCGACCAGGGATCGAACCCATGTCCCCTACATTGGAAGGTGGATTCTTAACCACTGGACCACCAGGGAAGTCCCTAGACCACATTCTTTTGATGACTTCATAATGCAACTGTGACCAAATAGGTTAGAGGCAGAGGAATGACTCAGTGACATGCATGTATGGGTGAAGAAGTTGGGAGAATGACCTGACATAACTACTGCTAAAAATTTTGAGTGTTTTCTATGTGCCTGATACAGTCCTAAGCGTTTTACAGGTGTAACTTTACCCACTTCTTTATTAACAGTTTGAACTTTGTGGATAAAGAAGCAAGGCAAAGACAGGTGAGGTCATTTGCCCAAAGCCTTCTAGTTATTAAGTGGTGAAACCAAGATTTGAACCCAGAGTCCTTCATCTTATGTGTTATCACTGTGGGTAAGTAGGAGCAAGTGCCAGGTAGTGCCTCTGTATCAATCAAACAAACCCTCATTTAATGGCTCATATTATGATCAGGTGACCTCATTTCAGAAGCTGGTAACTTTGCAACTCAACTCGTGGACATTTTTGTGCTACTCTTGGCAGTCATTCATTCGTTCATTCATCACATGTCGATGGAGACCATATCATGCTTTGGCATGTGTAACTGGGTACAACAGAGGATAGAGAGATTCCTGCCACATGGGCCTATCCAAAACAGATTACTCTTGAAGAGTACATTTCCATTTTAACCTAGTTTTTCCTCTATACTCTTTTGGTACTGGCTGATTCCTGCTTGCTGACTTTCTCCTATACTACCATTCCTTTATCTAGGAATGTCCTCTTCTCTATAATTACACATCTTTTAATTCAGAAGACCCTTCCCCAATCAGAGAGTTCTATTTTAACTTCCTCTTAGGGATGGCGGTGATGTACAGATTTTTAAAGTCTGCTGTTGCTTAATACTGATGGGAAAATTCCTACTAAGTTCTCTTATTCAAAGTCCTAGAAGAAAGTAATGAACAACCAAGTGAGAACTGAGACTCTTTACAGCTGAGAAGTTTAATCGTGTAGAGATGGGGAAGGCATTTGCCTGTGGGCTGGAAGGGCTGGAAGGGCTGGAAGTGCTGGAACATCTCTTGGCTCTAAAGCATCTCTCACCCTGGCCAAAGATGTCTGCTCCGTCACCATTAGAGCCAGTTCTTTGGAGAAAGACACTCTTCCCCCCGAAACTCTGGTTAAAGTGAGAAATGTTTACCCCTGTCTGGTAAAGTAGTTTGCTGAGTTAATAACGCACAGTAAACATTTGTCAGCGTGAGGTTCAGAAAGAACGAGACGCAAAGCTGATGGTTTGATGTGGTGGTGGTGAGAAAGAAGGGAAGAAGGCACCAGAAGGTGAGAGTCTTGAAAGGGAGCCAACCTCATCTCCTAATTGTTTTGCCTAAATCAGCTTTTCTGGGGAAAAAAAGATATTATTGCTTGTGCTTTTTCCTTAGGATGACATTATGGGGAGTTTCTGCTGTGAATCTGTCAAACAGATGTCAAAGATAGCACTTCTTTCTAGTAAGGCTCTCCTTCCTCTAATTAGCTCAGCTGAAATACGATTGTTAGAACAAAAGGAAAGGTTGATCCTAAAAGCAACAAAGTTGCAGCACTCTATCAATCATTCCTTCGGGATTCATCGGCATCAGGTAAGGTTGAGAGGAAGCTTTTGGATTTAGTGTAAATGGAAGTTACAATTTTTCTAGACCGTAAGTAATGATGACTATTGATAGGAAATCCAGTGTTCTTCCTTAGTTAGTATGCAATAAAAAAACAGTTTGCAAATGAATAAAGTGAAACCCACACATTTCCCAAATCCGTTGCTAAATGGTTAATTTTTATGTACCACCGCTCTGAATTATTTTTCCAGTTCACTTCTGGCATAAAAATTTACTTCTTCCCTAATATTTGGTGCAGCGAGGTGTTGAAAGAATTTGCTAAGTAATCACTGGAAGCTGAGATTCTAGTGAAAAACAAGATGCACGGTTTAAAAATTGAATGTACTAACTCGGAGACAGCAAAAATTAGATGCTTCTTGCTGTAAATAATTAAACCCAGCAGGGCAGACAGGAGAGAACATGGGACTTGAGCTAAGAAGGATGCATAGTGTATGGAACACTTTCACTTCCCTGTAAAGGAAATCAAAGAGGTCTTTAATAGTGGTTGCTGATTGTGAATATGTGCAACAAAATCCCACTGTAATCCAGATTTATTTTTCAAGCATTTTGCTTTGATTGAAGGAATGAGAAAGTGAAGGGAAGAGGAACGGTATTTGATTGAGGCCCTTTAGCCCTCTTTTTCTCTAGGAGGTCCAAGTGTGGTTTGTCACAGTGACCTGGGGCTTTGGTTCCCTTCAGGGCCTTCTTGCACTGGGGTTGCATTGGTAGATCAAAGACAGTTGGTTCTATTTTCTTGCCAAGAAGCAGTGGATCTCGAGACACATAGGATGGATTCTTTCTGATTTTCTCTAACAGGGTTGGTTTCCTTAGTCTCCCCACCTCCTCCACTTTTTTCGAGGTGGGAGGCAAGTAATTGGCCTTAATTTTTCTATCTGTATGAAAGGGAATAAGATTTTACAGTTTTCATACGGGTGGGCTTGAATATTAGCCTTAATGAAGGGCTTTATTTTATTATTTAAAAAATTAACGTAGACTAAAATGGTGTGTGTATAGTTCTATAAATTTTCATACATGTATATATTTGTGTAACCAGCACCGCAATTGGGATTAGAACAGTTCAATAACCCCCCACTCCCTCGATTCCCTTATGCTATTCCTTTGTAGTCACACCCTCCAAATAAAGTTTCTAAGTTCTTTTTCTGAAAACTCACTTTCCCACGTGAAAGCCTCAATTTCTGCCTTTCATTTGTTCATTTTAATTCAGGAAGTGTTTCTAGCTCATTTTTGAAGTAATTCAAAATGACATGGGTGAATGGTAAGTTTGCAAGGCTGGTTTCCCCTTATTGTATGGAGGAAAAAACTGGAAAGATGGAAGCTCTTTCAGTATAGCCATATAGGAAAAAAATTGCCTAAACTTGGCTTGTTGCTAGATTGGAATCTGCAAAGAAAACACACTCAAGAAATCTCCCTTGAAGAGGAGGACAGAGGTTTATTTTTTATTTAACGATTTACCCCTTGACACCTGGGAAATGATTAGTTGATGTTTTCAAAGAAGATTAAGTCAGTGTGGTTAATTAACTGTGGTAATCAGGTGACTTAAATTAATTAACTCCTTGTTAACAATTTCCATCAATTTTGTAAATAAATGACTAAATCAGTAAATTATATTCTTAAGATTAAAGGCTTTATTTCCTGATTTATTTTGTTAATGACAAATTAGAGATTTTTCTCCTCATCTCATTCCCTTCCTGCCAGCCTGACAAATGAGAACTAGCTGGTTATAGTTCGAGAGGAACACACCAGAGTACCTTTTAATATGTGGTTTTAAGGAAAAGTCAGGCTAAAGGACACTTTTGCTCCTTCATCTCAGCACATTTTAAAAGATTTAGGGGAATGAAACTTAAGAAGTATGTACATAGCAACATTAAGGGAGAATGGAGGTAGCAAGTAATGATGAAACTCACTCCAGGAGAAGCTTTTTACTATGAAGTTTTTAATGTTTTATTTTCTTTCTTTTTTCTAAGCGAAAAGTGAATGAGGGATATAATAACATGAGACAGAATTTGGCTTTTAGCTAGAAATAAATTTTAATGGATAATTAGGTGTTCTATTTAGAAGGAATTTATCAAAATGTTGGGATATAGTGATTGCATTAGTCAGTAAAGCTTGATTGCAGGTTTAAAATGCCATGCAAATATACAACTAGAGTGTTCTTACTTTTTAGAATCTTTATAATTGAAAATTCTCTTCCCTGCTTACATGATTATGTCTTGGTCTCCAGTGAAACATGTGAGCTGGAACATTACCAACCTGTCCCCCATGCCCTCAAATATGCCGTTGCATTTTCTGAAAGGCATTGAACACTCAGGGGATTTGCATTGGGAGACAGATGATATGGGGTTATTTAGGATTCCTTCTAGAAGGAATATTTGGCATCTTGAATAACTTTTGAGGAGTTACAATATATTTACGTATTTGTAAAAATTCAATGCTAAGATCACTCACATTTTATAAAGAGAAAATTCCTACAGTTTCCTTGAAGGTATAGAAGGCAGCCTCAGTTGTGGGAATGAGCTGAAGCCAGTGATGTAAATTTACATCTCTGACTGCTAAGCAAAATTTTGGGCTCTTCCTACTATTATGGAAGCTCTCTGGCCATGCCCCCTGCCCCCTTCTCCACCTACCCAAGGATCCTCAATCTCAAGGGTCTTCCCTGGATGTAGTTCACCTGTGGCCAAACCTTTCTGGTGCTGGGGCGCTGCCTGGTGTTGGAGTTTGGAGATTTAGCTCTGTCACGTTCCAGATGTGCCCCTCTGGGCTATTTGACCTCTCTGAGCTTCAGTCTCCTGGACTACTTAGTAATGTCTACTCCACAGGTTCCTGGGAATATTTAAAGGACCTTGTGAGCATGCAAGGTCCTGGCACTTGGTGAGCATTCAGTAAACATTTAACCCCACAGGGAACCTGGTGCTGAATCATTCATAGTTGACCAGCTCTTGGTTAGGTCAATGCAGCAGGGCAGCCCCCATGCTGTGTCTTTGGAAATAAAGGAACCACTTGTCACATTCTCTATCCATAGAAATTGTTGAGGAAAAAATACAGTTTTTTTTTTTTTTTTTTAGGAGGGGGAACTGTCAAACAAGTAAGCATTAGAAGACAGGCGTTGTATCTTGCCTTTCTACCCCCAAGAACATTTATCTGGACTTTCACCTTTAGGGCTTGAAAGCACAGACCCAAAATGTCATGTTATGTAGTATTTCAAACTTCTCAATGGACTCAGTGTTTCCATTTCGTGTGTCCTGTACCTACTTCCTGTAAACCTGGTCCTCTGCAGAGTTTACTGGTGATCTCTCTGTAACTCTGAGAACAAGAATGATAGAAGCATGAGTCTAAGTAGAGCTCAGGTGTGCTTTTTGGTCAAGGAGAAAGCTTTCCAGAGGGAAGAGTACGTTAAAAGATGAACACTTGGCTTTGTGAGAAGTTTTAATCAGACCACCTAAAAATCATAATCAATGTTATAACAGTTCCTTATTATTCCGTGAAAATAGACAAGAGTCAGTGAGAAGTTTAAGAGGTGAAAAGCTATCAGTCAATCCAGATTTGGTTCATAATTACAGTGAATACATTGATGTATTTATTCCACATTTACTGAGAGCCTATTGGGTCCAGAACTGAAGACACAAAGATGAATAAGACATGTACACAAACAGTTGTGCTACAAGGTGAGAGGTGTTGTCATAGAGGATTGGGAGCACAGGAAAGGGAGTGAAATCAAGTGGACCTGAGGGGGCCAAGAGCCAAGGAAGACTGCCCCGATTTGCCATTTGAACGGAGTCTTTTTTTTCTTTTTTAAATTCTCATCAAAAGAGCAGCCATCCTAATTGAAGAAATATTTTTGTTTCCCAGTGTGGATTTAGATGTAGTTCAGAAATTGACTCCCTATATGAAATGTATACGTATGCTAAGCTAACCAGTCCACTACTTTATTTTTTTATTTTTTGAATTTTATTTTATTTATTGAACAGAGTCTTGAGGGAGGGTGTGTTGGCAGGAGATGGAGTTGGGAGAGCCGACTCTGGTGAGACTAGAGGACTTTGTGTGTCAAGCTAATCAGTTTGGTGCCTTTGAAAAAAATGTAAGCTGGGAAGCACAATGATTAGACTTAGATTTTATAAAGATAATGCTTTCGCCATGAGGAAAAGCAGATCAACCAGTTAAATTAGAGAATTGCTGTAATTATCTGAGAGACAGATGATAAGGGTCGAACTAAACTTGTGGACCTGAAGGTGACCAGAGGAGAAAGAGTCACCGTGGAATATAGAAAAAGCTTTTATTTGTTGCTGTTTTTGATAATTCCCATTATTTGTTTTATAAGTTGATATGTGTTATTTATGGGAATATTAGACATGTCTTTTCAATGTACATTCATAAATACTTGATGGTATTATCTTGAATCCCCTTATCTGAAAAAGTTCTAGCATATTGGGTATGGCAAGTGCTGTTTTCCTTGGTTTCGTTCATTGATTCCTAGTTGGTACAGCTTCCTTGCAGAGCATCTGGAAATGTGTAGGGGCATTTTTTGGGTTGTCACAGTCCCTGGTTGTCACTGCTAGCATTTAGAGGGCAGACAAGGATGTTAAACCAGCTGCAACACACAGGACAGTTCCACACTACAAGGAATCATCCAGCCCCAAACGCCGGTATTCCTTCTGTCAACCAAGGGCCCATATTGGTTGATAGGGAGTGGACAAAGAGGCAGGAAGGAATAATACTGGTAATAAGGGCTGACATTTGTTGAAACTTATTATGTGTCTGGGATATAGTCACCAGAATTATAGCATTTAGTTCCCATTTTACAAATGTGCAAACTGAGCCCGAGTGGAGGACTATCTCTGGATCCTGCATATTTAACTTTAATGGGCAAGTATAAGCAGAAAAGGAGAAAAACATTTTCTCTGTGCACTTGTAGTTTATCAAATCTCAGGATCCACCTCTAGGAAACATTTCTTCCAGTTCCGGAGAATATTGGCAAAGCATCACCTTCCAGTATTTTTTAAAATATGGAAAATATTTGATGACATTTAAAAAAAATTAGGGTGGCTTTATGGATTGGGAGAAACTCTCATTTGACAGCAAAACAGTTGGTGCTCCATAAATGCCTGGTGAATTGAACTGACTCCATGGAGGCACTCCGTGGCTTTAGAGGGTGCCAGGATCTTACACAGTTATTTTTTTCTTCACATAAAAGGAAACCTGCTTCAAGCACAGTCTTGGTAACTTGAAGGCATGTGTCCGTGACATAGGATGAAGAATGTGGCTCTTTCTTGGTCATGCCCTACACTTTCCTGCCAGTTCCAGTTTGTTCCTTCTGCCAGGCACACCCACTCCCCTCAGACCCCCATATCGTAGCTTAAAAGCACCTTCCTCCACAGGGCCTTTCTTGATCTCCCGCTGAATGTTATCTGAGCCTCTCTCACAGCACTTATCATCACACCGTGAATTACAATTATTTATGTATGTATTTTATCTCTTTCTCTAGAACTGGACCACTGATGCTAAGAGTTATGCCTGCTTCCTCTGGTATCCTGTGTCTGGCACAGAGCCACGTGTAAGCAGGAACTCAAGAAATCTTTGTTTAGTGGAAAGTTCTTTTAAGAACTCCCTGAGTTGTAGTAAAGCAACTCTGTCCCCCAGGGGAGGTGATAGGCATGCTCTACTGTGGATCCCTGTTGCAGAGAGGATTTTGTTTGGCTTTGTTTCTCCCTAACGTAACCAGCAATAGGAGGCTGGCTTGGTACTTCCATGGTATCATCAGGGACCTAGGTACCTATCTTCTCGCTCCACCATCCTCTGCTGGTGGCTTCCATCCCTAAGGTCACCTCATTGTCCAAAATAGTTTCTGTAGCCATAGCTACTTCTGCTCCATGCTAGGTGTGGAGGAGGAAAAAGAAGGGCATGCCTTCCCTCTTTAAAGGAGACTTCCCAGAAGTCCTACGTAACCCTATTGCTTGCATTTCATCTCATTGATCAAGACTTACTCCGGTGACCATACTTAGCTGAAGTCTGGGAAATATAGCCTTTTGGCTGCACACACTGTTCACCTGAATAAAACTGGGATTCTGTGTCTGAAGAGGAAGGGGAATGAATATTGTGGTAGGCTATGTGGCCATAGACGGTCAGGTGACACTGGGCATTTGTTACACTTTGAGGACCACATTTTTGTAAAGACATTTGAACTGAATTTGGAGGACAGAAAAAAGGATAATGAGAGAACCAGAAGCCATGTTACGGGAGGAATGATAGAAAAACTGGGGATGTTTCTTTTGGAGAAGAGAAGAATCAGGGGAACAATGGCTAGCTCTCTCTTCAAATATTCAAAGGACCATCACATGGAAGAAGGATAAGGCCTATTTTTAATGATTCTAAAGGATAAGAAGGGAATTGTAGGCACATAGCATGCACCAAAAGAAGGCTGCAATTTGACTTTAATGTCTCTTTTAACCTTTGACCTTATAGAGAGGTATACTGTATACATGCATCTATGAGTCTGATTCTGAGGTTAGAAATATTGCTTGTTCTATAGTTTCTTTGTTGTCAGAATCCCCTTTTCTCAGTGGTTGCTGTAGTGGTGCTACTGAATTTGCAGTTTATATTTTGAAAAGCTCAGGATTTTTCCTTCTGTGAGGTGTGGGCTCTGTTTCCTTTATGCGTGGTCTTTTTCAAAATGTCATCGAGAGTCAGAAACAGTTTCCACACTCAGGCTGAAGTGAGGAGGATTCTTAGGTTGTAGATACTAATATCAGGGCTTAATAATTCCATATTGCCTAATTCAGTAATTCAGTAAATATTGTCACTATCAACTTTGGACTAAGATATCTGTGCTTAGGCAACTGGTTAATGTTATTTAGTTAAACTTGAATTCTTTTAAATTATTACTAAACATTTTAAACATCTGAAATGCAGTTGCTGAAATGTCTTAAAAACAGAGGCATTATCAACCAGAGAAATAAACTAGCAGAGTTAACTTATCTCACTAAATAGTGATTTATTTTTGAAACTGCATAGATGTGTACCTGAAAACTTGCCTATCTTTGTGAATTAAGTTCTATTTTTCTAGTTCAGTTTTATTTTGAATATAGATGTTTTTCTTTTGTGAACCTCAGATATAAGAAATAGTTAAGGAGAGAGTATAATTTAAAATAGAAGTGATAATTTAGTGATAAGATAATATGAAATTTCTGTATTAAATCAGCTTTTTTGGGGCAATAAGCTATAATTCTAATTAGGGTAATTTAAAAAGATCTTCAAACTGGGTTGCAGATTATGAATACAGAAGTGCTAGAATATAAGCAAATATATATTAAACAAACAAAAAAAACCCTGAAAAATTCAAAGGGAGACCATATATAGAGTTTAAAGGATAGGAAAACACCTGCCTAAAAATAGTAACAATAGCTAACATTTGTTGACCATGTCCTTATGTGTCAGGCCCATACTTCTTACACTATTTCCATTTTAACATTATGAGTAGGAGCTCTTATTATCCTCATTTTTAGATGAGGAAACAGAGGCAAGGAAATTAAATAACATGCTCACTCACCATAGTGTTAGGAAGAGGTGGAGCTGGAGTTTGAACCCAGGTGTAGACTTCAGGGGCTTCTCTCTGGAAAGTTACTTGGGTTTCTAACCAGTCTTTCCTCTTCCCTCCCTTTCCTCACCCCCCAATCTTAGAGCAGTATATCAAGCATACAGCCATCTGGTTATTCAGACTTCCTCTCTTAAACTTCTGTAGAAAAGCTTTAGACACGCTGGGCTGAATGAAAGAAGGGAAATATAGACTTCTATACTTGAGATGCATTCCTACAGGTGTAATGGAAAGTACACCTCCAGGAAAGCATATCAAATCCATTCCTTAGTCAGCAAGCTTTGAAATGTTGGGCTTCCGTGTGTGTGTGTGTGTGTGTGTGTGTGTGTGTGTGTGTGTGTGTATGTATCTGTGTACATGCATATATACACAGATACACACATACACATTGGATGGAGTTGGTGAATCTTGTATTTCCAATGGAAGGAGTTCTTTGAGTTACGTAGATAAGGGGTTTCAGTTTACAAAAGAACCAATACTACAGTGTTTCAATAAATCATGTTCATTTGTTACTTGATTCTCTAGGCCTTTGGAGTCATTCCTTTTGCAATATTTCCTTAGGGCCTTTTTCTTCAGCCCAGATTAATCTAAGACACATTACACTGATGTGAGATGTCACCAGTTCTCCTGGGAAACCCTTGGACTGTATTTTCAATGGCCTGTGCTTTTATGGAAAAATGCTGTCTCACTGCTGATGAGGTTTCTGGTATCAGCAAAGACAGTTGATCACGTACCACATTAGGAGCCCTGATAAGATCCTCTATTCCCCTAAAATCTGTGCCATCAATCTGGCGAGGAAGGTATTTGGGCATTAGAAATGCCTAAAATGCCACAATTAGAAAATTCACTTCTTTGAGGGCCTCCTATTTTCTGCTGAAAGTACCAGTATCCATAAAGTTTTTAAAACTCAAACTTTGCTGTGAATAAGTTCATTTGGGTGCAGATTTTTGGGACTCAGGGTCGAGAGTCATGAAAACTCTGGCCACGTTATGGGGATCTAAGGGAGAGAGAGGAAAGGATTTTTAGACAAGGGTGGGGGAAATGAAGCAGAGGTAGGACCCTTTAACTAGATAAGGCCCTAATCGCCTCATTCCTGGACTATCAGAAGAGCCTTTTAGATTTAAGCTGCTTTTACCTCTTTGTAACTTTACCGACCAAGCTTAGTGAAGTGTTGAGTGCTCTTAGTAAACAGAGTGACCATGGTCCTTCTCAGGGAAGAACTGGCTTCACTTAGTTTCTGGCAGGAGGTGGGCTGGCTGTGTGGGCTTGCACGAGGACAGCCAAAATTGTTGTGGGTTTGCTGCCTTTACCGTAGTCTCCTGACGGTTGTTATTCTGTCTCCTTGAGAGCACGTAGATAAATGGTCTGCCAGAGCCTCAACACACGCTGTTGGATTGAATTGAGTTTGGAGCATTTGCTCTGTGAGGTGGAGACTATTTAGGAGGGTGGTGAGATCTCTCACCACAGGGAAGCCTGACCAGACTATTTAGGAGGGTGGTGAGATCTCTCACCACAGGGAAGCCTGTTGCTGGGGTCATGGCAATGATGGGATATTTTATTCCTCCTTTTGGAAGGGTTGGATGTCTAGGTTCACGTAAATCCATTCTTAGTCAACCAGAGAGAAGGTGATAACTGAAGATGATAAAGTTTTCCTTCTAATGTATTGCAAGGCATAATCACAAATGATTTTAGTCAAAGAATGTGTGCATTTGTAGCATTTTTCTATTACGTAAGAGAATGTTTAGAAACTAGGGTAATGAATATCTTAGCATTTTAAGGAAGAATTTGAAATTTCATTTTTTTGAACCTATGACCTGGAGAATTTATGAGCTTTCTAAATGAAGAGCTTTTTAGCTTAGCTTCAGTTGATTAAAATCCTGGATTTCTTTATGTCCTCAGTTCTGTGCCATATGTTGAGGCGAGTGCTGAGGTCAATGGGAATACTTTTATGACCATCAAAAGGTCACCGTGTCCAAGTTTAACGTGCAGTATAATGATTTAAAGTCCACTCTGGGAAAGCCTCTATATTTATCATCAAATTTTGTGTGTGTGTTGAAATTATACACCTGCGGTATTCCACATCAAAACTCCAGAGGGTCACCTGAGATCGAGTGATTTAAAGTAGATGAAGAATAAAAATGCTTCTTGTAGGAAAATAGGAAAATGCATAAAGAAGAAAATAGGAAACCAGTGGCAAGCTTGGTGTTGGCCCTAGCTTGACCTGTGTGTCCTAGGATAAATCTTGATTTTCAGTCTTGCCCTTGACCTCAGACTGGGCCAGTGGCTACTTTGTTCATGGGCAGGCAACCACCATCCATCCTTGCTCTAAATGCTGAGCCTCCCACAAGCAAGGTGGCTCAGGCTTTGGGAGTTTTCTCTCAATTAATTATTAAGGGAACAAACAGGTCTTGTCTGGTGAAGGCATTGGTCCCCAAATATTTTACTTCCTAGGCTGTTAGAATGTTCGAGATGGATGAGAAGTGGGTGTGCCCAGGAGGGAACCACCCTTCACGGAGGGACTGCTGTACTTCAGGCTTTGTGCTAGTGGTTTACAGGGACCTGTTTAATCCTCACCAGAACCTGGTTTTGCAGGTCAGAAACTTTGCGGGTAAGGAAACTGTGTATCAGAGTTTAAACCCCAGTTCACCAAGCCAAGTCAGTTAAGCAACAAATACTGACTGACTGAAGATTTAATGTTGAATAAAACAAACAGTTCCTGCCCTCATGGAACTTTTTGAATGATATGGAGACAGTAGTCAGTGCTACCCATGTGTCTTGGCTCTTAGTCTAGTATTTTCTCCATCACTATCTTCTTATTTCAGCACTTATTGAGAAATCTGAATTTCTTACTGGACTTAATTTAAATTGTCTTTATTATAATACCTAAGAACCTATATTCTGAATATCAGTTCATTCATTCAATGTCTAAGTCAGCACTGTATAATTCTAGATGCCCAATTTCCAGACTTAAGACAGCCACTGAAAACTCTATTCTTTTTTTTTTTTTAAATTTATTTATTTATTCGTGGCTGTGTTGGATCTTCGTTTCTGTGCGAGGGCTTTCTCTAGTTGTGGCAGGCGGGGGCCACTCTTCATCGCGGTGCGCGGGCCTCTCACTATCACGGCCTCTCTTGTTGCGGAGCACAGGCTCCAGATGCGCAGGCTCAGTACTTGTGGCTCACGGGCCCCGTTTGCTCTGCGGCATGTGGGATCTTCCCAGACCAGGGCTCGAACCCGTATCCCCTGCATTGGCAGGCAGATTCTCAACCGCTGCGCCACCAGGGAAGCCCGAAAACTCTATTCTTGACCAAATCCCTAATATCAGTTTATTTTCTTGTAATTACTTTTTTAAAAAGTGTAATGCAGACAAAATTCCAGTAAACAATGGTTTTGTTTGTGTCAGTTAATAGAGATTTTATTGTATGTACTTCCTAGTATAGTTTATTACTGAAACCATTACTTTTTTCCAGCATTAGAATTCTAAGATTCTATTTTAATGCATGGTTAACAGTGTCTATTTATTGTGACAATAAGTTCTTACTGTCATTACTAATTGATACTTAAAATACAGATTAGGTGAAATCTTAGGAAATATACGCTACCTTTTTTCTTCCTGCTTTTGACAGTCATTGCAGATAAAATTGTAATTTTATTTAAGCTGCTCTTAATATTGGGGGAATTATAAATTCACCATATATAGTCAGAAACCCAAACACTATTTCCTTACACATGGGTATCAGTGGGTGACAATATAATATTGTTGATTCTGTGTCAGCAAGCTATTGAGTTTCACGTTATAACATGAAGTGATGACATTTATAGAGCCTGGAAGTCATTTGGAGACCCGTAAATGTTATTTAAGCCCAGGCATAACAAACCGGGGCCAAAGAACTCCTGATTTAACAGATAACCTGCTGGTGAGGCATGTCCTGAAGTTCTTTTTGCTCAATTGCTAAAATCAATATAGTAGAGGAGACACAGGAAATTTTGTGTCATTTTACCATGAAAATCTTTGTAAATGTAATAAATCCTATTTTATAGATTCCCAAGTTAACAAAATCAGCTTTACCTTTGACTCTATAGGGAAACTAAAGTCATGCTTATGTTAGCAAATTGCTTACAATAAAAATTACAAATTTTGATTTGTGGAATCAGATATTCTCCTGTAGCTTTCTTTTTCTCCCTCCTATTTTTTGTGCGGGAGGGTATAGAGTATTCTCTACTACAGAGTAATGCTGGATATAAATGTTTTGTATAATATGGGTGGGGCGGGGGGAGGGGAGTCCCATCCTTTACTGAAATAGCAGAGAATGAACTGGACATATAAATAGGCTCCTAAGGATTTGGAGTTGACTTCTTAAGAGTCTTTCTGGACTCTCATGAGGGTCAGTATGGAAGATAATTGTTCAGTTGGTAATTAGACCGGAAGAAACAGTGGCTCTAAACAGCAGGATCTATTAAAAAAGTACACAAATCATCATGATCTCATGACTTTATCACCTTTTGGAAATCAACTTCACCCATATATTGCAATGCATCATATATCGTTTAGTTATTGAGGGTCATCTCGGTACTAGGACATTCTGTGCTAGGCACTGGGATTACAGAGGTATTTATTCCTGCTTTTAGGAGCTCACACTTTAGAATAATGCTCTGTTATTGGTAGAATCATAATAAATTCTTGCCACCTTACTATCACTCTTCTTTTGGTCTCTTAATCTCATTTACTTTTTCTGTTCTTTATTTTTCATATATCAGGTCATGGTGGGAGAATTTTGAGCTCCTGCTTATAAAATCCTTTCTGAGATAGAACATCACTAGAAGGGAAAAAAGTACAAAAACACTGTAAAACAGCAAAACCAGTTTTTTAAAAAAAGTTAATGACACAATACATATGTATTAAAAATGTTGACTTCAGTTTACCAGATGATTAGTTATCAGTACTTATTGCCCAGGAACAGGCTTTTAAACTTATTGGTGGAAATATTTTCACATTGTTGCTGCACAGTATTTCTTAAGAGTTTAGGAAAATGTTTTGTTGGCAGAAGCCATACATGCCCATAACTAAATCATCAAGGTTGAGTCATGCATGTGTGCTCACCTCAACTAGTCTCCTAACAAATTGATCAAAGTCAGTATGTAAACACTGTGAGAAGCCACCATAAGCCCCGCCGTGGTCAACATTTCTGGTCAGAGTTGTCATCAGACTTGCTTATGGTTGCGTAAGTATTTGTTGCTTCAGAGTAAATTTCATACACATATATGAAATTATATATATTGTATATAAAAATATATCTGATCTCTACTTTCTGAAAATATACACATTTAGAATGAGAGCTTATTTAGTTCCTCGCTGAAATTTGTGACTCATAAACCCACTTATCAATTACAAACTGTTCCAGCCTGGATTTGGGCCATAGCTAGATAAGAATGAGTTACCATTTTGTATCAAATTGTGCTTAGGGTGCAAGATGCAAGGTCTCATTAAATTTAGTGTTTGGATGTTGATTGTTGACCTTGATATCTCTCCTTTCCTCCCCCTCTCTCTTCCTCTTTCCCCTTTTCTCTTTCTTCCTCTATTTCTGCCTCTTCTCCCTTTTCATGTCTTGAGAGCCTATTGGTGTAACTATTGTGAATGGTCAAGAACTAAATAACAGGGCTTCCCAGGTGGCGCAGTGGTTAAGAATCTGCCTGCCAATGCAGGGGACATGGGTTGGATCCCTGGCCCAGGAAGATCCCACATGCTGCGGAGCAACTAAGCCCGTGTGCCACAACTACTGAGCCTGCGCTCTAGAGCCTGTGAGCCACAGCTACTGAGCCCGCGTGCCACAGCTACTGAATCCCGCGTGCCTAGAGCCCGTGCTCCGCAACAAGAGAAGCCACAACAATGAGAAGCCCGTGCACCACAACGAAGAGTAGCCCCAGCTCGCCGCAACTAGAGAAAGCCCGCTCACAGCAACGAAGACCCAACACAGCCAGAAATAAATAAATAAATCAATTAAAAAAAAAAAAGAATGAAATAACATAGAGTAAGGGATAAAGAATACAGCAAAGTGTTTGTTAAATGAAAACAAGGAAAAATTGTACAGCACAAGGAAATATAGCCATTATTTTGTAATAACTTTAAATGGAGTATAATCTATAAAAATACTGAATCACTGTGTTGTACACCTGAAACTTATATAATATTGTCAATCAACTATACTTCAATAAAGTCAATAATAAAAGTTAGAAAAAAACTAAAATAAGATCAGAACAAAAAGGTGTTTGTATGATTCAATCCAGAACATCCATTTAGTAGTTACAAATGATTTGCCCTGTGACTATAGAGAATCATCCCCAAATCCACCAGTTGGGAGTCAATTTCTTCTCCTTCTGCTGCTATTGTCATAATTTCTGGTATCAAGCCATTGTTCACTTGATAACCTGGTGATCTAATTTGCTTGTTAAGGTGACCAAAACAGCAGTGATGCCTGCAGCTTTAACACACCTGTATTGATTTGACTTACGGTTCAACACTTGGGACTAATTAATCAGAAAAACCCTGGTTTGGTGCTATTTATAAACTCTGTGTTAGGATTGAGAGTGGGTCTATCACACCCTATGTAATAAGCCTTAAGCAGGAAAGCTGCCTATCTGGAGATCTGTGTAGTCACTTATTTCTCACATGTGTGTGATTTTCCTTTTTAGCTTTTGATTCTGTTCAACCATCTTCCAGTAATTTATCTTGCTAATCAGTAAGCTGTATAGGAATACTCTGGGCAGTTGGGGTTGGAAATCAGCTCTTAAATGGGGGGATTTATAGTTTTTGTACAAGTCATGTTAAAACATTGTGTTGAAGGGTGTTGTACTCTTTTCTCATGGAGTTTGATTCATTGAGTTCTTATTAACCAGAGCAGGCAGACTGTCTTAAATTTTCTGCTGTTTGGATAGTGCTCTTTTCAGCATCCTATAAATGTAGCTCTTTGGCCATCAGATAACCAGTTAGTTCCTTGCGGGGGAGTGGGGACAAAGGTCTTGGACTTAGTTTTCTCCCATGTAGAGGGGGAGTCCATCTATAGGAACCTCAGTGATTCAGCTGATAGAGGAAACACTGCATGGATTATATGAGGAAATACAGAAAAGACTAATACAAACACAGTTTCAGTGTTTGGTCATGGCTGGCAGAAAGTTTTCATTGCTGAGTGTTCTTGGTCAAAACTTAGAGTTTCTTTCGAATGCTTTGGGCACTTGGATGATTGTCAATTCATATCTTTATTTTTTTGTGAGCGTATGTGGCAGGGGTGGGGAGAGGACATTCGAAAAAAGTTTTTTCTTTTGTTCTGATAATTACACAGATGGGAAAACGTTGCACCATGAGCAGGTGTGTTTATGACTGTTTTTCGTAGCAATGACCTTTTCCATTAGTGAAGAACTGCTTGAGGACTTCAGATTTGGGGCTTGTTTTTTTGTGTGACCCCCCCCCCCCCCCCCGCCACCCTTGAATGGGTAAGCCTGTGGATGTCCCGTGGAGCACTTCAGGGTGAAGCAGGCCTGCCTGGAACTGAGATGCTTTACCACACTCCCAGGGGAGTTCATTTCAAGGTGCTGGTACTGGCAGCTGCGGCATGATATTGCCCAATCTCAGGCCCTCTTATTGATGGGTGGGAGGGAGTGCGATTGCCGCTTAAGAAATTTTATTATCTTTAGGAGGGAAGAATTTATTACAGGGGGTTTCGTAGATGATCTCTTTCATGTGGGTTAAGACATTTTGAGCTCTGAATGTCCGTGCTGCTTAGAGGTTCTAAGTTGTTCTCAACTGGGGGTGGTACCACTACTCTCAAGGGGTGTGGACATGTATGTCACAGGGACGGGGGATGGGCAGTACCGGCATTCCACATGTCAGGGGAGGGGCCAGGGACGCTAGACCTCCTGCTTTGCCCACGGCAGCTGAATAATTATCCCATCCTACATGCCCATCACGTCCTGTCAGGAACCCCTGAGAAGCGTGGTTTTATTTATAATGCACTTCAGTGCTGATGAACAATCTGGTTGTAGGTCGAGGAGGTGCTCAGTGAAAAAGAAGTGATGTGGAAGAGACGGGGAAAGGGGAGAAAGACAGGTAGCTAGTGTTTAAACAAAATGCGTGAGGAATAGCTCAGTTAGGAAAGGTGGAAATGTAACTTCCCACTTCTCAGAATTGAGAGGCTTCTCTGATAGTGCATCATATTATTCTGCCGGCTTTGGATCATTGAAACGGCACTTTAAAAATTATTAAGCAAATATTTCAGCAGTCTTTGAGATCCTCTGTCTCTCGAGGTCTGGCTGAATTCCTCATGCTGGATGCGCAGACACATCCATTCAGCTTGGAGGGAACCGGACACTAGGAGGCCTTGGGTGGCACCTGCGGAAACTGTTGGCCATTTGCCGTGCATTGGAGCTGCTTTGGATCGGGCCTGGGGCAACTGGAGGGGCTGCAGGGTGAGCCCCACCCCTGCCAGAGCCTCTTGGTGAACCACCCACCAGCCTGTTCACTGAGCTCATGCTCTGGGCAGGGTTCTAAGGAGCCCAAGCCCTTCTCATGGCCAAAGTCTATATCCTCATTCAGATTTGTATCCACCCAGAGCGACTTTTAGTTTTAATATAGTTACTGGCACTAGAGCTTTCTAAGCTTTCTCACTCTCAACCCGTTTGATCATGTCACTCTGTTCTTGGCATTCAAGGCCCTTTCTTCCCCATCTCCCCAGCTTGGTTGTCCCCCACTTTAGAAGAGGTTCCCTGCACTTGGGCCATGGAGGCCTGCTTATTCCCCCCTCACCCATGCTGGGCCTCCCTCAAGTTGTTTGGGCCCTTGCACAAAGCACGGTCCCTCCTTCACCCCCCCACCCCTCGCCAAGTCCTGCTCTTTCACACAGGCCCAGTGCAGTCTTATTCTCCTTCATGAAGCCTCTCTCATTGCATCATCTTGTGGTATTCATTTTTTTCTCCCTGAGACCAATTGGTTCTTATTACCTCTGCTCCTTATTTGGAATGAAATCATCTACTGTCATATGGCGCAACTTTGGAGTCATACTACCTAGGTGTGAATCCCTGCTTCTCCACCTACCAGTTGTGAGATTTGGTCAAGCCTCAGTTTTCTCATCTTTGAAATGGGGCTGTTAGTACCATCTCATAGGATTGTTGTGAGGATAAGTGAGATAATCTATGGGAAACACTTAAAATACTACTGGCACTTAATAAATTCTGGGTGATTGAAAGCTGTCATTTATTTTGTGGGATGGGGGTTGAGGAATAGAGCACAGACTCTGAAATCACACAGGCGCTGGGTCTGAATCAGACTTTGACATTTTCTGCATCTGTGGGAATTTGATTAATGCCCCTGAGATTCAAGTTCCCCTTCTATTAAATAAATATAAATCTCACTTCACATATTTCTAAGAGGATCCAATGGATATGTATAGGGACTTCCCTGGTGGCGCAGTGCTTAAGAATCCACCTGCCAATGCAGGGGACACGGGTTCGAGCCCTGGTCTGGGAAGATCCCACATGTCGCGGAGCAACTAAGCCTGTGCTCCACAACTACTGAGCCTGTGCTCCCCAGCCCATGCGCCACAACTACTGAGTCTGCGTGCCACAACTACTGAAGCCTGTGTGCCTAGAGCCCGTGCTCCGCAACAAGAGAGGCCACCACAATGAGAAGCCCGCGCACTGCAACGAAGAGTAGCCCCCGCTCTCCACAACTAGAGAAAGCCCACACACAGCAACAAAGACCCAACACAGACAAAAATAAATAAAATTAAATCTTAAAAAAAAAATGGATGTGTATAAAGCTTTTTATATTGTCCAACACATAGTAGGTGCTCAACAAATAGCAGCTATTGTTGTTACATGGCTATTTAATTTATAATGCATAAATAACTTTTGTCCCCAATAAATTTGTAAGTTCTATTTAAAAAAAGGATCATATCTTATCATTCTTTGTTTCTTCCACAAACCTTAAACAAAGTTTTGCACACAGCGGGTATGATTTTTTTTTCGTGTGTGGCTTTATTGAATCTGACATCATATTCTTTTGGTCCTTTTTTAAAAAAAATTTCATTTAAGTGATGTGTGTACATGATCACGCATCAGCTGGCTTTGTGGGTTTCCCTCAAAGTCTTTGACTTCTTGAAATGTCCTCTCAATATCAATATTGTTTTCCTCTATCAAAACATCAGGGCTCTGAAACAATAATTTGGAAAAAGCAGTCAACTCAGTTGTTTGTGAACTGGATTAAAAAAAAAAAAGAATAATTCTGGCCACCTATTTGGCGACCTGTTCTGAAAACCAGGCAGCTAAAATATTGTACAGAAAGAGTAGTAGGCTGGTTTGCTGTACCCGTCTCGTTTCAGTTCCATCAGTTGAGTTGGTGGCTATTCCACCGGTTGACATTAGGCAGGGCAGGGTCTCCAGACAGTTTGTTACCCTTGGCTGTCATGGCTGCAGTGTCAAGTTTGGAAATTAGTAAGTGACTTTAAATCTTCAAAAGGGGACTGGCCTTGTTGGTGTGGACAAGGTATGAGAATTGTAGTAAACCATCACCCAGCTTATAAACATCACAAGTATGTCTGTCAATACCAAGGGAATAAAAACAAAGTACCGAAGAAGTGAAGTAAAAATTATGAGTGAATTAAGGAATGTATTTCTTTGAGTTCAGTGGAGGTAAGACTATTAAAGTGCCACGTAGTGTTACATGTTTTTAAAAAGAGCACATGTGCCTCCTCAGGTAGACCAAAAGTGTCTGGAAAGACCAGCACATGTTAGAGGATCTAGACGGAAAGTAGGATTTGCCACAGAAATTACCTTACTCTGTTAACTTTGGACAATGTTCCATTGACTACGACTTGCCTTTTTCTTCTAATAGAATTCATGAGAGGAAAAAGAAACTCTTATAAGAAAAGGGCAAAAGAATGAAACATTAGGGGGCTTCCCTGGTGGTGTGGCGGTTAAGAATCCGCCTGCCAATGCAGGGGGACACGGGTTCGAGCCCTGGTCCGGGAAGATCCCACATGCCGCGGAGCAGCTAAGCCTGTGCACCACAACTACTGAGCCTGCGCTTTAGAGCCCACGAGCCACAACTACTGAAGCCCACGCGCCTAGAGCCCGTGCTCCACAACAAGAGAAGCCACCGCAATAGGCCCACGCACCGCAATGAAGAGTAGCCCCTGCTCTCTGAAACTAGAGTAAAGCCCCGAGCGCAGCAAAGAAGAGCCAGTGCAGCCAAAACTAAAATAAAATAAATAAATTTAAAAAAATTCAAAAAAGAATGAAACATTAGTATGACAATATTTTTCTCTTTTTAAAACTTTTAGATATTCTTCCTATTTCAAATTATACCAGGTTTCATTTTTCTTTCTATAGATTTAAGATAGTAAACTCCAATTAAAAGACTCATTGTTTGCCTTGATGGTTTTATGAATCTCTGATATGTAATTTTACAAAGAGAAATCTTCATTACCTGGTGAATACGTGTTTACTGTCCCACATGTGCCTAGCGCTGTGCCAGAGTTTGTAAAGGATACAGAAGTGGTGCTCTCAATTCCGTGCTGTGCCCCTTCTGGAAAAACAAACTTCTTCCCTCCTCTAGGCATTATCTGTTGCTCCAATATCTTATCTTAACACATTCTTAGTCCAACACTTAAACCAGGAAGCTTGGGCTATGGCTATTTATGAAGAAAGGATTACTCTTGTTTTTCTCCAGCTTGGGGCTCTATAATGTTGAAAAACAAGTTTATCCCTATGTCTATTGTAATTTTTCTTGAAGAGATTGAAACTCTTTTTTTGATTTCCCGGCATTGCTTTTTCTAAAAAAATTTATTTTATTGAAATGCAGTTGATTTACAATGTTGTGTTAATTTCTACTGTACAGCAAAGTGATTCAGTTATACATATATATACATTCTTTTTCATATTCTTTTCCATTATGTTTATCACAGGATATTTCATATAGTTCCCTGTGCTATGCAGTGAGAACTTGTTTTCCATTCTCTGTATAATAGTTTGCATCTGCTAACCCCAAACTCCCAATACATCCCTCCCCCACACCCCTCCCTCCTTGCATTGCTTTTGATTGTTGCAAATTTTCCTTTGTTTTTATGTGCAATGTTTGTTGCTAAGTAGACTACTCTTCTCCAATTGTATTGTATGAGCATATGGTGTGGCGTGGATTCCACACCAGTCCAGTTAATGAATCCAGTGAATGTTGATAACAACTTTGGAAAATAATCAAATTTTTACATTCATTTTTTTGGTGGAATTTTTTTTTTTTTCCTGGTTTGAAGAGAACATAGAGCACTGGTAGTCAGTACAGCACAGATGCTGGACCAGAACTGTCAGATCCAGATCTTGCTTTGCACATGTTTGCTATTTGATCTTGGGCAAGTTACTGAATTGCTCTGTGTCTCAGTTTCTTTATTTGTAAAATATGCATAAGAATGACATCTATCTTGTAGGGTTGTTATGAAGGTTAAATGACAAAGTTTACAAAAAGTTTACAAAGTACTTAGAATGGTGCATACCACTTAAGTACCACACAAATAGTTTTTTCATCTTTGCACCATCTACTTTGATTTTGGGGAAAGGCAGGGCCAGCCTGGGAAAGTAGGGTGTCCCTTTGGTTCTAATGGTTCCTTGTCAATGACTGCCTGGCTCTTAACAATAGGTTTTTATTTCAGTGCGGATTATGATGTTTTCCTCTTTGGTTTTTATTAGAGGGAGACTGTTTTAAAGTTATAAAAGATTGTTTGCAGAATTACCTCTTGGTTAAAAATGGATTGGTTGAATATGGATGTTTAGAGACCATTTGTTGAAAGAAGTGTTAAATTTTGCTCTATTTAGATTTTTTTCTTTCATAAACTATGTTTAGCTCCAAGGTATGAAATTCCCCCACTCCCACCTTCTTTGGACTTCACATTATTAAAAAATAAAGTATAGATAATATGTAGTAACCTTTGGAGGGGTTATGAGTAAAGGCTACTTATTTTAAAAAAACTCTCAGAAAATAAAGTGCATACAAACCAGTTAAAATCAGGGGCAGCTGAAATTGTTATCAAACTTGATCTAGACCTTTTCACTAGCAGTGTGTTTTTGTTTTTTTTAATTTATTTTTTATTTTTGCCTATTCTGGAACTTTATTATCATTTTTGTTTGATTTCTATTTTATTATTATTATTATTGTTAAACATTTTTATTTTATATTGGGGAATAGTTGATTTACAATGTTGTGTTAGATTCAGGTGTACAGCAAAGTGATTGTGTTATATATCTACATATATCTATTCTTTTTCAGATGCTTTTCCCATATAGGTTATTACAAAGTATCGAATAGAGTTCCCTGTGCTATACTAGCAGTTTGTTTTTAAACAACACATATTTCCTTTGTAATAGAATGGATGACAGTCTTCTGACACTAGTGGAGCATTTGGTTGATTACTAAGATGCCACCCAGCAAGTGATAGAGTATCCATTTGTTCTTCTGAAGAGATGTTTCCAAACAATAGTCATTTGGGAGTTATAACAGGCATGGAAGTTAATATTGAAAAGATGAACTTGACAAAAGAATTACCATGGATCTGTTGATAAGTTGAGTGAATTGGGCTTGATATATTACTTTAGATAACTGAGTATTTGGGAGATCAAATGTGAAAAATACTAACTAGAAAGAGTTACTTAATTGTAAAAGTTCCCCTATCAGTTTAATTTTTTTTTTAATGTGTGATTTTAAATAATTGACTTTGAAGTGCTTAACAAATGACTTTTGGGTATCTATTTTGTGTTCTTTTCATAATGTGCTTAACTTCATATTTTAGCAAAAACAAAAAACAACCTCAAAATTTGACTTGTAATAAAAATTGCTTAAGAAATGAAAAAAGAAAAAAAACCCAAATAAACAAAAATGTTGCTTAAGAAATAACACTAATTATACATATATTTAAAAACAGGCAGTATATTGTTCTGAGAATTTGCTTCAGTATGCTCAGTTTCTAAGTGTATGATTTTTCCAGCAATAGGAAACTCTTTGTAAGTAGACTGACCTTTAGATTGTTATAATTTTTCAACCAGAAATTATTAGATACTAAGGGAAACAAATGTACTGAATTTACAAATGTATTATGTTGGATTACTAACAATAGACCTAATTGATAAAAGTGATTTAATATATGTTGTGTTAATAGCTAAACCTCCAAAGCCTCTAATCTCTCATGGAAATATTGCTTTGTAGAACAAAATCCAATGAGAAGTTCTGGGATTCCAGAGTGAATTTGTACATTCCTTAGGGGCATTTTTGCAAGGGAGGTTGTTGTGTTTTAAAGGTAGTTGATAAGAGACCTGCACCACCAACCCCAGACCTGCACCACCAACCACCATCATGCATTAGTCTATAGAAGGTATTTGGGTGTACGTATTCCTGTACCACTCGGTACCACCATTTAGCCAAGGAAAGTTTCTGACCATTTGCAGCATACATTATAAATCAGGATGTCACTACCAGACAATCAGATTTGAACATTCCATGAACAAAGTAGCCTATATCCCCTAGGAATAGATCACTTAACTATGTTTATGTCATGCTCTTGATATGCCTGCATTTACACAAGACAGGATAGCACATTGTTTATTTATTTTAGGAGTAGGTAATTGATCTGTATATTTACTTAATTTCAGTTTAATTAGTCAAACATTGAAATGGGTAATTTAGCATGATTGCTTAAATACATGGGGAAAGTATAATTATTCTTCCAACCCCCCGAATTATTCCTCTACCACCATGGGTTTGTAAAAGAATAATTTTGAGTCTTCTCCATGTTGGGTTGGTGTTGGTTGCTCTCTTAAAAATAAAATTCATGCTTGGCACATAATGTATGGGGAGGTTGCTGGTCAGCTATTTGGGGAAACTCAGAGGATCGCTAACTGCCAAATTAGTCCCCTGGGGAGAACTAGGAAAACTGCAGGATATACTGGTTGAATTAAATGAACTTGTTTAAGTTATATTCACTTTCTGGTATCACTAGGAGATATCACTGCCACTTGGAAATGTGGCTAGTTTGATGCCAAGTTTGTGCACTCTGATTGGCTGCAGAGATTTTTGTTTGTTTGTTTTTTGGCCTTTGTTTGTTGGCAGAGAAGAGCCGTACCTGGCATCTTACAAATAAGTTACAAGCAAAAAGCCATAATATTGGTCTTGTATCTAAGAATGAAGAACCATAAATTGCTGTATATGATTTAGTAATAAATAGGCGCTTAAAAAGACTGTAGGGTGGGAAACTGAAAAAAGCACAGTCCCACAAATGAAAAGTTACTCATGATGTTATCAGAGATAACCACCCTTAACTTTCTGGCCTTTTCTGTGCTTTTTTTCTGTTATATATGATTCTGTTACAGGTAAAATTTTGCATCCTTGTCTTTGTTATAATGTATAATGAAATATTACAAATATTTCTCCAAATCATTTAGAAGTTCTTCATAACTATTTTAATGAGTTCCTAATATGATATATAGATATAGCTATAAGAAAATTTATTCATTTTCATATTATTGGACATTTACGAGGTTTGCAATTTCCTTTATTATAAATTATGCTATGATGAAAACCTCTATACATGAATCTTTAATTCTCTGCTTAGTTCCTTCAGGGGAAAAAAAATTACCTAGAAGTAAAAGTATTAAGTTAAAGAATAAGCACTTTTAAAAAGCAGGATACCTGTTGTCAAATTGCTTTCCAGATTGGTTACCTCAAGGTGCACTCTAGTCAGCTGTGTGTGAAAATGACTTTCCTGCAGACCCTGAAACAGAATATAATCATAAAAATGTTTTCCTAATTGTATAAATAATTTACATTCTTTGATTACTAACTAGTTGCATAATTTTTTGTTTTCATCAAAAATTTGTATTTTTTTGAAATATCTGTGTGGGTAACTTTTTAAACTGGCTTTCTCTTGCTTGTGGGATTACAGAATGTCACAGTGACGAGTTTCAGTGCCAACCTGGGCTTTGTATCGTTGCGTCCTGGCGGTGTGACGGGACCAGAGACTGCGCGAATGGCTCGGATGAAATTGGCTGCCGTAAGTGAAGAGCGGTGGGGCTAAGCTCTGTTCTGAGTAGCAGAAGTGCTTCATGGTCATTTCAGCTGTAACAAAGAGAAAGAGTTGTGCCTTTAGTAGTAGATTGGACTGAGCTCCAATCTTTTGAGATAGAGAACTGGTGGCATTAAGAATTCAGTCCCTTTTGATCACGAGGTTCAATTCACATCAGTTTCTATCTTACTTTTATCCCATGACCTTGGTGTGGAACCAACTTTCTGAGCTGTTTTCTGAAGCCTATAAACGATTATTTCAGATTATTCCATCTGCAAATTTTGTGCACTAACAAGAACAAAAAAAATAATGTTGTCTGTACTGCTGTGATTTGTAATTCAAGGAAGAGTCTGTGTTTATAAAAAGGATGTAGTAGAACTTGTGTGCATTACTATCAAGAGGTCACAGAAGGGGCTAGTGTGATTTATGTTTTTTAAATAATAGTTAAAAACATGATAATATTATAAACCCCCAATTTAACTCTTTAATTTAGAAGAATTATAAAATCACTTTCATATATTTCTTCATTTAGTTCTCTCAACAATATTCTGAGGTAGGTTTCAGATGAGGAAACTGAGGCATAGAGAAGCTAAATTATTTATTAAAGGCTTCCCAATTGATGCACTAATCCCAACCCTTATGTCCATTGCTCTCCCACCTTGCCATAGGTGATCCATCACACTACTGCAATTTCATTCATTCTGACAGGTGAACAGGCAAGGGTTATCATCCAAAAACCAAGAAAGCAGGTGAAAATTTGTTTTGAATCGTTGGCCATCCTGTGGCACAACAGGACAAACTTTGGTGTATTGTTTGGATGACGATGCATTTGAAAATGGGAGAAGTGTGGAGATTAGGTCCTATAAGGTGCTTCTCAAACTTTCATGCAGAAATGGATCACCTGGGGAGCTTGTTAAAGTGTAGGTTTTAATTCCACATGTTTGAGGTGGGACCTGAGATTCTGCATTTCTGCAAGCTCCCAGGTAGTGCTGATGCTGCTGGTCTGGAAACCACACTTTGAGTAAGGGAGTAGTTCTATTTGTAGAGATATGATCAAGTGCTATCTATTTGCCTCCTCTGGGCTTACTGAGTTCATTTTAGGTTAAACACTAGGAGCAGAAAGTCAGGAACAGTGTATTCTGAGATAAAGGAAAAATTGAACAGTCATACCGACAATTTATCAATGTCCCATAACGATGATGATAAAAACATACCAATGACAATTACTCGCAACTTATTTACATGGTACTTTCACATATGTTACTCTACTTATTTTCTTTTTTTAACATCTTTATTGGAGTATAATTGCTTTACAATGGTGTGTTAGTTTCTGCTGTATAACAAAGTGAATCAGCTATATGTATACATATCACCATATCCCCTCCCTCTTGAGCCTCCCTCCCACCCTCCCTATCCCACCCTTCTAGGTGGTCACAAAGCACTGAGCTGATTTCCCTGTGCCATGCAGCTGCTTCCCACTAGCTATCTATTTTACATTTGGTAGTGTATATATGTCCATGCCACTCTCTCACTTCGTCCCAGCTTACCCTTCCCCCTCCCTGTGTCCTCAAGTCCATTCTCTACGCCTGCGTCTTTATTCCTGTCCTGCCCCTAGATTCATCAGAACCATTTTTTTTTTTTTTTAGATTCCATATATATGTGTTAGCATACGGTATTTGATTTTCTCTTTCTGAGTTACTTCACTCTGTATGACAGACTCTAGGTCCATCCACCTCACTACAAATAACTCAGTTTCATTTCATTTTATGGCTGGGTAATATTCCATTCTACTTATTTTTTATAGCACACCGTGAGAAAAATATAGTCCCCATTTTATGGTGCATACATTGAGATTCAGAGAACCTGCTGAAGATTGTAAAGCAAGTAAATTGTGGAAATAATAAATTATTTGATTTTGGGTCTTATTTTCCAAATCTCATGGATTTTACAATTTATCATGATGCTTGACTATTAGTTATTACAAAACACTTCAAATAATTTAATAATTATAAACTCATGGTTGATTTTATTGAAATTAAAAATTTAATTTTTTTTTGGTCATAACTTTGTATGAATGTGTGTTTGGGCTGTTTGTTTTATTCTCTGTATTTTGTATTGCTTTGGATCATCATTTTGCTGTGATGCCATTGCTGAGATTACTTGACAGTGAACACTGGTCAAAGTCCACAGGCTCTAAGGTTTTTTATATTTGTTATCAAATATATGGAGCAGGAGTTGACATACTTCTTTTGAAACGAGCATTGTTGGTTGGTATAATAGGGTGGATGTTTGACATAATGAGTTTTTTTCTGGTTTATTTTAGCTCACCCTACTTGCCGTTCCAACCAGTTCCTGTGTCAGAGTGAGGAGCTATGCATCCCGGTCCACTGGGTGTGTGACGAGGAAGAAGACTGTATTGATGGCTCAGATGAACGTCGGCATTGCCGTAAGTGCTTGTAGAGGAATCTTGTTTTGGCCCTTTGGACACCTTAAATTCCAACCTGTTACAAATACAAAACACAATGGAATGAATCTTTATAAATGCAGAGTTGGGCCTTGAAGGACAAGGGAACCTGTGCCAGCCATCTCACTCAGGGGTTGGATGATACTGAAAGTGTGAATGTGCTGAAGAATTATCAAGATAGCCAGTGATGTGGACATGGGATGGATTCCCAGTATTTAACTCAGGTTATGTTATGCTTAAGAAAGAAACAAAACACTTATTGGTATCTATATGTGGAGGTCTTCATTTGTCTGGTTGGCAGTTGGATGAGTCCACGAGCTCCTGCAGCACACTGTGCAGGCAAAACCTTCCACCCCGGGGCTTCCCTGGTGGCGCAGTGGTTGACAGTCTGCCTGCCAATGCAGGGGACACGGGTTCGAGCCCTGGTCTGGGAAGATCCCACATGCCACGGAGCAGCTGGGCCCGTGAGCCGCAATTACTGAGCCTGCGCATCTGGAGCCTGTGCTCCACAACAAGAGAGGCCACGATAGTGAGAGGCCCGCACACCGCGATGAAGAGTGGCCCCCGCTTGCCACAACTAGAGAAAGCCCTCGCACAGAAATGAAGACCTAACACATCCATAAATAAAAACAAACAAACAAACAAACAAACCTTTAAAACAAAAAACAAAAAACAAAAAACCTTCCACCCCTTCTGCCCCACTATTAAACCCTCTTCTTTCTGACTGAGTGGAAGTGGAGGTCTGTTGGAGGCACTTCAGTGACGGCTGCTATAGCCATCGTAGGATGAGCTGGCACCAGAAAGCAAATAGTAGCAAGGAAGAGGACGTTGGCGACTGCTGATTCCTGGACATTGAGGGGGTTCAGGGCAGTAACCTGGAAGAAACCCTTCCATTCTGATTTCTTTGGGATGGAACTGGAAAAGAGTGTTTTATTGGGCTTAAACAATTTTGGACAAGAGCATAATCTTGGGTGAATGTAAGATGGCAACATGTGAGAAAGATGTCTGTCATCTGTAGCATTCCTTTCTCTTAAGGATATTTGTATAATTTAAAATTATTCTTGTATCAATGGGGATGTTTTTGGCTGCAAAGAATGAAAAACACAACTCAAAAAAGTTAAGGAAAAAGGGAATTTATTATCTCACCCAAGAAGCCTAAATGTAGCATTGTTCCGGAATTGATTGGCAGATAATGGAAAATCTCAATTCCTTGGATCGGTGACATCATCCAATTTTCTTCTACTATTCTGCCCTGCCCTGCCATCTTTTTAGCCTATTGGCTTTTCATGATTGCATGAAAGCTGCAGAAGTCCTGAATTTTACATTCCCATAATTCACATTTCAATATCTAGAAGAGAAAACATCAACATCTTTTCCCTGTGTTTTTATAAGACAAAAGAAAACAACAACAACAAAAAAACCCCAAACTAAAACCTTTTAGCGAGTCTAAGTTGGACTGAGATGGAAATTGGAGAGAAGATACAAGGCTGTAATGAACCACCTCAGGCTCTTGACCTCAGTTGTCCTCTGAAAAAGTCCAGCTCTGATCACTGTGTAGCATTCACCTTTCAACTTCCCCACATTCTGTTTCATTAAATGCACATCCCACAAATCATGGACATCTATCATCACTGTGTGTTGGTTTTGAGACAGCCAAGATCCTGTCGACATTTTCACGTGGACATTGTCCACAAAGATCAAAGAAGAAACAGATATTTTTGATGGCTACGTCATGTGGGAACTTGTTTGTTGGGTGACTAGCAGTGGAGTTGCTGTGGTCTTCAGTAGATTCTGGATGTATTTATAAAAAATTGGAATTAAGTCCAGGAATTTTGAGTCCAGCAATGGGAGTATGAGCTCTTTTCAGTTGAGCCACTAGAAGCCTTCTTTTGAGGAAGATAATGGAAATTCTCAATACTTATGAGTTTGACTTTGGTGTAAAGGTAAAATGTAGACTGTATAATTAAACAATCTGTTAGGGCTCGTCAGTGCTGGTCATGAGGTTTGCCAGCAACAAAGAGATGGTGATCCTTGGGGCAGAGTGGTTCAGGGGAAACCAGCAAACTGTGTAGGGCTGTGGAGGGTGGTGGTGGTGACAAATGGAAGTCTTGAGGAGGGCACAGACAGGAGCTAGTCAAGGCCAGATAGGAGCACGGCATATCTACATCAGGTCCAGTTACGCGCATCCAGATCTGAGGTGGAGTGGCAAAAAGGGAGGGAGGTGGGGGACAGTAGTTCAGAAGGACTGAAAGGAGGAAGGAAAAGTACCAGGCATAGTAGGGAGCAGGGAGAAATCCTTGTTTCTAGGAAATCTGTTCTGGGCTCTGATATTTCTGGCTGGCCTCTCAAAGGTCCTAGAGGAAAAGGGTGACCTAGTAGGTACTCAGCGCTAGATTGTGAAGCTCTGGAGAGCAGTGACTGTGCTTTATTCAGCTTGTATCCCTAAGGCTTGGTATTCTGTCTAGCAGATAGTAGGTTCTTGATAAGTGGACACTGAATGAATGAATGATGGGTTATTTATCTTTTGGCTAGATATGCCATTTGGTTCCATTTTCCCTTGCTCCCCACAGGGAGTAGGAAGAAAGCTGAGCTGTAGATTGTGATGCAGTGTGTGGTGGATGACCCCTTGATAATAATACTACATAGAGGGGATGGGAACTACCAAGGGCAACTGCTTGGGGAGACTGGAAATAACTTTACAGCAATAATTTATGAGCTATGTTCCATACTATTTTAAATGAGTATGGATTTTATAAGGTAACTCTTGCGTTTTAAATTTTACATTATTTTTTTTATCGGATCATCTTTTCCCCAAATGCTTCTCTTTTATGTGGACAATTAAAAAGTCCCATCATAATTCCTGCCTCAGGGCTTCCAGTGGTTAAGAATCTGCCTGCCGATGCAGGGAACACGGGTTCGAGCCCTGGTCCTGGAAGATCCCACATGCCGGGGAGCAACTAAGCCCGTGCGCCACAACTACTGAGCCTGCGCTCTAGATCCCGCTCTAGAGCCCACGAACCACAAACACTGAAGCCCTTGCGCAACAACTACTGAAGCTCGCGTGCGTAGAGCCCATGCTCCGCAGCAAGAGAAGCCACCGCAATGAGAAACCCGCGCACCGCAATGAAGAGTAGCCCCCCTCGCCGCAACTAGAGAAAGCCCGCGTGCATCAATGAAGACCCAACGCAGCCAAAAATAAATAAATAAAAATTAATTAATTAAAAAAAAAATTTCTGCCTCAGGCTCACAGAATAGAATTCACATGATGCTTGGAATATTGATTCATTTGATTTTGTCTGTTTTATCCAGAGGCAAATTTGATAAACTACTGGTGCTCTGCTCTCACCTACCCTAATCAACTTAGGATAAAATCAAGCTAGCTTAAATTTATGTTTATCAAATTGACAGGTATTCAATGTAGAAAGCTTATATAGTAGAGAAAACTCTAAAGAAAAAAAAAATCACCCACATTCCTAATACTCAGAAATAACCACTGTTTACCCTTTGGCATATTTCCTTCTTGTTTAAACAAGGATTTCAATGAGGGGGACCTTACTGATCCTTGATTAATACCTATACCTGAAAAATTCTTATTTCATCCATCATTTTTACTGTATAGGTTTTCAAGCTATATTGTATTCTCAACACATGTTGATAATATAATTGTCTACACTCACAACCTTGAATGTTGATATGATTCTGGGCATTTTGATAGTATCCTGATAATAACACTTTTGCTTTCACATTGTAAGATGTCTACCTTAGAGTAGCTGGGTTAATGTTACTGTCATATTTGTTAGTTGGTCTGTGTTTTTCAGTAATTACAAAGTAATATTTTTTTCCTTTCACAGCTGGGAGAACATGCTCAAGCCATCAGTTTACGTGCGACAACGGTGAATGTATCCCAGCAGAATTCAGATGTGACCATTCCACAGACTGCTTGGATGGAACTGATGAGAAAAACTGCCGTGAGTCCCTTACAGCCTTTGCACT
The DNA here is from genome assembly GCF_028021215.1 of Eschrichtius robustus. Taxonomy (NCBI): domain Eukaryota; kingdom Metazoa; phylum Chordata; class Mammalia; order Artiodactyla; family Eschrichtiidae; genus Eschrichtius; species Eschrichtius robustus. The sequence goes on from NC_090828.1 coordinate 63,430,768, forward strand.
GTATTTGGTTTCACCTTTGTCCCTTTGGCATTTTAATCAATTTGCTGATGGACAGAAATGCCTACAATATGCCTCTTGTTATTGAAATCTCTTGGCAGATTCTTTTGTGGATTAGAGGTGATGTTCTGATAGGAGTCTATTTTTAGCAAGACATTCTGAGTCTGTCCTGCCTTAGCACATCAAGTTTCTGTATGTCTTGAAGTAAGAAACTTTTAACTTTAACATAGAATCACAAAAAGTCAATGAGTACAAAATCCAGTTTGGTCAATTTTAACTTTTAGTACGTTACCATCGTAAGCTTCTAGGTCAGATGTCTCAGTTTTTCTGCTCTTATGGACTCAGTGTTTTCTAGATTACCTTTGGAAACGTGTTACATTTTGAAAATGGCTATCTGTGTAATGGAAGAATACTATATCAATTTGTAACTGATCACCACAAGATAAAGCATACAAATCAGAGTATTCTATGTATAATGTTTAAATATGACCATAAGCAAAATAAGAAAGTGCAATCACTTCTTACAAATGAGTAAAGAGTAATCTGCCTCTCTTGAGGTTTATATAGAATTGTTAGAATACAAGAATATACTAATTATTCTGCTGTGTCTGTCCTCTGGTCCATCTAACTCTGTCTTTAGTCTCAGACATACCCATTTTCTCTCAAAAGCGCTTATAGGTCTATCATTTATGAATTTACCCAGAGCTTCTTTGAGTTTTTATATATCTTTCCCTGGCATTCTTTCTGGCATACTGCATTTCAGACTTCAAGGAGTTATTTTAATATTCTAGTATTTTAATAATCGGTGGATAGATTTTGTGTACCTTAGAAACCTTGATCATAAACTTCTTGGTTATTATGTTTCCAACTAAAGATTTAGGTTTTAGTCTATTCTCATGGGACAACTCTTTTATTGTTTGATCATTTTGATAGGATTTTAGTTTTCTGGACTGTTTCTAAATTCCTTCCTTTGGTATATTGTATGCTTAACGAAAGAGCCATCTTCTGTATATTTTGCTACACTTCCCAATATGGCGCCATGCCTAGGGTGGGAGCTAACATAAACTGGTTATGAGCAAATTGTTCCTATTTCCTGTAGTGTTCAAATTGTGCTCTTAATGGAAGAAATACTCGTATGTGTGTCCAGATTCATGCTGCAGCCTCACTGTCATCACACAGTACATTAAAACAAAACAAAAAGCTTCTCCAATGCTTTCTTCCCTTGTATGTTATTTTCCTTTGAGAGGAGTTTGTGCTATTTGTCTTTACGTTTCCATTTCCTAGCAGAACTTCTGGTATCGTTCTGTTGTAATTTCCAACTTACATGTTTTCTTTTGAAAGAGATTGTGTTGCCTCTAGGTTGGGTCTTCTTTAACTTTGGAAAAGTTATGGAGAATTTAGACTTGGTACTGGCAGTTTTAGAGACGGTAGTGTGTGTCTGGAGGTCACAAATAGCAAGTCCAGAGTCAAGGACTCCCCTTTGAGTACTTTGTAAAGCAAACAATAAATTCTTTATATTGTGGCAAGTGAAGAAAATATTTTTGATTAATAATAGAGACAAATCATACATTATATTTTGCAGTATTATGTAAACTTCAAAGTCTTATGTAAATTCCAGTGGTTATTGTTATTAGACCCCTCTCTGAGGACATTAGGGCCAGTATTATAATACTGTCTTAACGAATAAGGTAACTGAACCAGCAAAGGATGGAGTGGCTTGTTCAAGGTTAAATGGTGTGTGGCAGAGCTGGAGCTCAGCTTGTCCTCTGGTCCAAGTCTGGTGATTGCTCTTCATGAAGGACTTTATTTACAGAAGGAGGAAGTCCTACCTTGTGCAAGAACAGAACCAGAGGCCTGTGCCACCAGCCAACAGTCTGCATCTTTATCCCTTATTTACAAGTGGATAAAAATGAGTGCTTTATTGCAAATGCAATGGGACTGCAGGAAATGCTATTTTAGGGAAAATAAAAGGCAGCCAAAACAGACTGTTTGGATTTATTCCATGTGAACACCCTGCAGCCAAGTCTCAAGTCACCAATACAGCTGCCTCATGACTTTGCCGACGGACCTTCTGGAAAAAAGCTGGCAGGGTACAAGCATTCAAGCAGCTCTTATAGAAAGGAATGAAGGAAAGGAAGTGAGCTTTGTAAAATATCTGGGCAGGAATCCTTAATCAAGATTTTGTTCATTTTTTTAAGTACATACAAGTAACTGTTGAACCAGAGTTAAAACCTCATTGTTTCTGGAATCATACAAGTCATGAATCCTTCAGGGTTCATGGCCCTAAAGTGAATCTCACACATGTAAGGGGGTTTTACAATGAGGTATTTTTTCCTATTTCTCTCTACCTCATTTATTTATTGCTATGTGTTCTGTAAGGAAGAGTGTAAAAAAAAAAAAAACAAATCAGAGGAAATTAAAAAAGAATCCTCATACTTCCTTGTTAGTGCTTTGATCTCCTGGCCACAGCCAGATTTGTACAAGAAGGAAATGAATGACCTGGATCAAAGTCTTTAAAAAGTGCCAGTACTGGGGGGAGGATTTTTGCCTCATTTTATTTTCCGTCTTTGTTTGGAGCTCTTGTGGGAAATGGGAAAGGGGAGTGTCACTCCCAGGGCATCAATCACTATCGTATTCAATTTTTTTTTTTTATTGGAGTATAGTTGCTTTACAACGGTGTGTTAGTTTCTGCTGTACAGCAAAGTGAATCAGCCATATGTATACATATATCCCCTCCCTCCTGGATTTCCTTCCCACCTAGGTCACCACAGAGCTCCGAGTAGAATTCCCTGTGCTATACAGTAGGTTCTCACTAGTTATCTGTTTTATACATAGTAGTGTATGTATATCAATTGCAATTTCCCAATTCATCCCACCTTCCCTCTCCCCGCTTGGTGTCCATACGTTTGTTCTCTACATCTGTGTCTCTATTTCTGCTTTGCAAATAGGTTCATCTGTACCATTTTTCTAGATTCCACATATACGCATTAATCAGTACTACAAAGTAGGTGTGAGGACCATCTCCACATTACAGAGATCAAGAGGTCAGGGTAGACGAACCAGGATATTAACCTAGGTCTAAACCCTATGCCCATGCTCTTGGAATACTTTACTTTTGTATAAGAAGTTTATAGAGCATTTTTGCCTATAGGTTACTTAGCTATTTTATTATTAAAATGATTGTTTAAATCTTTTTATTATGGAAGGTTTTAAACATAATCAAAAGCAGAGTGATTACATCAACTCATAGCTAATTTTGTCTTACCTATATCTCTTCTCTCCATTATTTTGAAGCAGTTCTCATATATCCTATAAGTTTGTCTTTAAATAATTCAGTATCTATATTGCTAAAATATAAGGACTGAAACATTACAGTATCATGATCACACCTAAAAGTTAATAACTGTTCTTTAAAGTAATCAGATATACATCCAGTTTTAAAAATTCTCCAATTGGCTTATTATTTTTTTACAGTGTCATTTAAATAAAAATCCAAAGAAAATCTATATGTTGGAGTTAGCAAGTGACTTGTTCTGGAGTTTCCCAAAGTCTGGGTTTTGCTCATTTCACCCACCCTCTGATGTCCTTTAACATGTTCTTCTGTCCCCTGTATTTCCTAGAAATTGGTAGCTAGATCTAGAGTAAGGTTTTTCCATCTTGGAAATAATGACATTTGGGTCCAAATAATTCTTTATTGTGGGGGGCTGTCTTGTGCATTGTAGAATAGCTATCAGTATCCTTGGCCTCTATCCACTAGAAGCCAGCAGCACCTCCCAACTGTGATGACCAAAAATGTCTCTAGACAGTGTGAAATGTCCTCTGGGAGCAGAATTATTCCCCTCCCCTGCTCCAGTTGAAAATAGCACTAGTCTAGAGGCTTGAACACATGCAAGGTTGTGTGTGTGTGTGTGTGTGTGTGTGTGTGTGTGTGTGTGTGTAAGGGCAACAACATTTTGTATATAAAGGTATGTATTTCCATCAAGAGGCACCTAATGTCTAACTGCCCCTTTGTGATATTAGCAGCCATTGATAATCATGCTAAGATCCATTTAGTCGTAGAGGTACTTAGCTATTTTAAATGTCACTTCAGATATATAGCAACTGTTTAATTAGTTGTTTTAAATTAGAATGTTCCCACATGATGGAGGATTAAGTGAGGCTTGGCCAGAAAACCTTTTTGTGAGACATGACACTTTGTTCTGTTTTTGCAGTCATGATGCATAGGAAAATTACTTTTGGACAAACTTAGAATCAGTTTATGAATATGGCTTTAATTTGTCTATTTCTCAGAAATAAGATTGTCTATAGGAATGGGTCTTCTAGGCACTAGAGACCACTTAAATATAGTGGTGGATGTTGGAAAACTGCCAAGAAGGACTTATTTCTTTTCCCCAAATATTTGAAAGGATCAGGAAGCTTGACTCTGTAGTTCATAGTCCCGCCTGTCAGATCAGACCCCTAGGATATAGTTCTTACCCTTTCAAGCTTCTAAGATCAAGGTCTTGAGCTCCAAGACAGAGCACCTTGTGTCCATTCCAAGCACTCCTTTTACATAACAATGAATGGTGTGTAAGGGTCCACTCAGGGAAGCAGGGAGAAGGGAGGGAAAAGAAATGGGTGAGATGGCAAGAAAGGCAAGGGTATTAAGGTCCCAATAAAAAGATTATCCTTGAAATAAATAGTTTCGTATCATATTTGGTCTTTTTGTCTGCTGTGTTCCTATATGCATAAGGCAGATATTTTTGGTTATTCTACTGTCTGAGAACTTTCTGAATATATATATATGTGTGTGTGTGTGTGTACAGCTATGAAATAGGTAAAAGTTCATTTTTCCTAAGTTATTTTGCTCGTCAGTCTGGCCATCTGTAAAATGGCACCTGCTATTAAACAGCTTGTCAATTATTATTATTTTTTAAGGAACAGAGTTGAAACTGCCATCCATTTTGCTTTTAATGGGATTAGCATCAAGGAAAACCCACTCACTCAGAGTCTAAGATAAACATCAGAACAATGCAGCAATTATGGGTCATTCAATTAATATGTTGCACTGACTTTCGGTTGCTCAAAAATAGTATAATTTTTTCTTAGTTAAGTTAACAGATTATTTCATCTTTATCAAGTACCGTATTAGCATGCTTTTGGTGTGAGTAAAACTATTGCTAATTATCATTGGTTTGCAGCACTTCTCTTTTGTTACTTAGGAATGCCAAAGAAAGGGTCAAATCCTTGTTACAATGAAGGCTTTCTTGCCGGTAATCAGCAGTATTTGGTCTGCCTGCCACTGGGGCGGCTTCATCTCTGAAGTTTTATTTCTACTGACTTTCTTTTCTTTAGAATTTTGTATATCTAACTTTATATTTCTAACTGTTGAAACTCCAACTGGGGGCATAACTGGGAGGGAGTGAAGAGGAGGGATAAGTCTTTCTTTGGACAGTGATGCCTGGTGACCCACATGTTCATCAAACTCAGCCACACTGCGCCTTGCTCTTACTATTCTCTCTACTCGAGGTGAGAAGGAAGAAGCAGACTGACCCCATCTTACATATCACATCACAGACGGACCTTTTTTTTTCAGCAGTTTGAGATAGGATTCAGAGCCCTGAAACCTTGAGGAAAGAGAAAAATCTCTTATTTAGTCTTCATCTTACAAGCACATTATAAATATCTCCCATCCTTTAAAAGACCCTAAGATCCCTCTCAGCTGTTACCCTACTTCTCTGCTCCCTTTCACAGCAAAGTTACATAGAATTGTCTTTAATCACTGTCTATCTCCATTTCCTCTCCTTCTTTCTTTCTTGAACTCATTGAAAACAGTCCATCTCCAGATCTCCCAAAAACATTCTTGTCAATGTCACCGGTGACCTCCATGTTGATAACCCTAATAGTTCTTATTCAAACAACACCTTATCAGAGAGCTACTCCTCACTGTTACTCTTTCTCATTTATTTTAATGTCTGTCCTTCCACCCTCCTAAATAGAATGTAAGTTCCATGAGAGCAGGGATTTTATGAAGTTCATCACTTTCTCTCTAGTACTTAGCAGTCCCGTTACTATCTGTTGAACGAAATAGTTTTAAAAAGCTGTGTTGGGGGGCTTCCCTGGTGGCGCAGTGGTTGGGAGTCTGCCTGCCAATGCAGGGGAGACGGGTTTGAGCCCTGGTCTGGGAAGATCCCACATGCCGCGGAGCGACTGGGCCTGTGAGCCACAAGTACTGAGCCTGCGCATCTGGAGCCTGTGCTCCGCCGCAACAAGAGAGGCTGCGACAGTGAGAGGCCCGCGCACTGCGATGAAGAGTGGCCCCTGCTCGTCGCAACTAGAGAAAGCCCTCGCACAGAAACGAAGACCCAGCACAGCCAAAAATAAAATAAATAAATAAATAAATATTTTTTAAAAAAAGCTGTGTTGGGCTTCCCTGGTGACGCAGTGGTTGAGAATCTGCCTGCCAATGCAGGGGACACGGGTTCGAGCCCTGGTCTGGGAAGATCCCACATGCCGCGGAGCAGCTAGGCCCGTGAGCCACAACTACTGAGCCTGCGCGTCTGGAGCCTGTGCTCTGCAACAAGAGAGGCCACGATAGTGAGAGGTCCGCGCCCCGCGATGAAGAGCGGCCCCTGCTTGCCGCAACTGGAGAAAGCCCTCACACAGAAACAAAGACCCAACACAGCCATAAATATATAAATAAATTAAAAAAAAAAGAAGCTGTGTTACTTCACTTATAATTTCATTTATAATCTCTTTATCCAGTTCTTAGCACGGTGTCTAGGAGGATGGATTTCAATAAATATATGTTGCGTTATTCCCTGGAGCATTTGAGGCACAGTGTTCCATCCTGTGGCTCAGTGACTCCAATGCTAGGGCTTAATGTGAGATTTTTATTATTTTTCAAAAAATTAGAACTATGTCAGTCTTTACCTCCTTTGCAGATTTTGGTGATAGTTATGTGTATGAGAAGAAAGAGGTACTGCAGATCCAAACTCTTCAGAGCAGGCCTCTTGGGTGCTTTTTTAAACTTAGGTCTGAGATCAGGTCACCATGGATAGAGACCAGATAGGGATTTAGGACTTCAGACCCAGTAGTTCAAAGCAAAGGCGGTAAGGGAAACTGTATAAGTTAATGTCTTTCCCTTTTTGGCTTCAGGCTCCTGAAAGCTGCTCAGACTAAACTTGATGTTAGTCCAATTCTAGTAGCCCTTGGGAAGACCATATTTACTTTCTCTTTCCAAGGTACTGAATTGTTATTCACATTTTATAAATATTATGTATACGCTTTTCATTGAAAGGCTCTTCAAATTATTTTTGGAAAGAGGCAGGAAATGCTTCTCTGTTGTCCTCTTGTGTATTACTGCACTCCCTAGATGCCAGTACATGATGACAGTCACTTCAGGGACTTGAATTTGACTGACAAAGGAGACGGGGGGCGGATCAGAGAGGAATAGGTTGGTCTCCTGCTGCTCTGTGGTCTGTTTTTTTGGTATGGACTCTCTTGTTTGTCCTGGTACTCTTGGAAAGCTCTGTTTCCTAGCATAGGGTTTCCTGGAATTCTTAGATTATACCAGATTGAAGTCCTTAGTAGAATATGCCATAATTTGATGAAATTTAAATTTGGCCTCACTTCTCCAGACTTCCCAAAGTGGAATGAGAAACTGAATGGAAGAAAGAAAAACTTTCCCTTGCGTTGCTTCTTCTCTTTCTTTTCATGCTATCTTTTTAAGATTATTTCCTTTCATTCAATTTCATTCTTCCTCCTGTAATTTTCTCTTCCTATTACTCTGAAGCCTGTAAGTGGTAGCAATACCTATTATAGTGGTTAGGAGCAAGCGTAGTGGGGCCAGGTTGCCTGAATTTGAGTTCAGGTTCTCCAGCTTACCAGTCGTATGACCTTTTTCAAATTGTTTAACCTCTCTGTACCTCAGAGAGGCATGTATATAAGATCTATAAAATGGGAACAATAGCATAACTACCTCACTGGGTTGTTATAAGAACAAAATGAGTTCATACACATTGAGTACTTGAACAGGCTTCTGGCACATAGTTTTCAATACATGTTATTGATGATTATTATTGTTTTTGCTTATTTAACTTCGTGGATAGTACTTGCAGCTAAGTGCTGGTGGCCAAACTAGTAAACTTTTTCTGGCAAATCATTACTCTGACTGGATTATCCTGCCTTGGAACCAGACTAACATAAAGTAACTTATAAAGGATGACTTCAAGACCTTGAAAAGTCCCAGGTGTCTGGGCAGGACATATCAGTAACTTCTTGTTTTCCTTTTAATCCTGGCTTAAGTGTCATAATATACCTTTAAGAGGCCCTCTCTTTCTTTAGAATCAATTTGTCTTCTTTTTGGCTATTTTGTCAAATTCTGAGAACAGATTGTATTTACAGCCTTCCTGTCAAGATAATAAAGAGTAGTGCCTAATATGTGTGTCTTACCCTGCTGTGAATGATATCCATGCTGGTAGGCCTACGAGTTTCTCAAACCACATCTTCCTCCTTGATTATGTAAACAGAACTATAGCATGGAAATTTCTTGCTTCAAGCCAAATCATTAGCAGAGAAAACATTTAAAAAGTCTTCAAGCACCAATCTGACATGTATATTTGGAGACAGCTCCCAGTTTCGAGGAGCAAACATGGACATGTATCGTTTGGAGGTTGGAGAAAGGAAGGGAGAGGGAAGAGGTGGTGTGAATGAGGACATTCTTGCATTTTCATATCAGATGAACTTGAGAGGTCTGGGCCTTAGTTAATAGGTGCTTGTCCATCTTTCCATTAAAACAAAACTTAGCAGGATGAGTTTCTCTGGTGTTCTTGTACAGTGTCTCCTCTCTTACTACACTTCCCCTTTACTTGAAGTCCTGTAGGACATTTCAGCTATGTGATGGATTTGCTCCATGGGAAAAAGTTTACAAGGTTAGACTCAGACTCTCCAGGCAAATAAACCAAAAAGTAAGACTCTAGAGATCCCCTATCACAAAGTATTGTGACTTCCTGTTTTCTGGGGTAGATTGAAACCCATTAATTAATACTGTTAGCAGTAGAAATCTTTAAAGGAAGTAGAATCTGTTCATTTCTTGCTTTGCTTAGTGTACAACTTGGACCTGTTCCCTCTGTGTGGGTATCCAAAGGGGGAAAATGTTTTGGAAACAGTTTTCCAAATCTTTTGTGTATTTTGTGTCTTGGTTCTGTGCAGTCTTTCCTATGGGCATACCCCTCCACTTAATCATGCACAGAAGAGACCAGAAGGTGTACAGGGGTTGAGGCAAGTCCTTAGCTGATTGACAGAGATTCATTATCAGCGTGGACGGAGACAAGAAAGCTGTTCACTCTTCATTCCAAGTGTCAAACTGCTGACCTTTAACCATTCCAATACCCTCTCTGATGACATCAAGCTGGCCTTGTTGTTTGTTGGGGGAATGAGCCATGTCAGCAAACTTTTAGTCTTGTTAGTGGATACTGGTTTTCAATTTTATGGGACTGGTTCTCAAAAAGCAGGACAGGGAGAGCAAGAGATCTACCCAGCATATTTGTCTCAGATCCTTCATATCTACAATAATCACCTTAAATGAAAGAGTCACAGTCCAAGCCCAGATAAATTTTCCTCCTGATAGATAACTTCTCTGTTGCAAAGAGTTGGGTTTTCTAAGATTTCTTTCCTGCCTGCTGCTCTCTTAAAAGGCTAGATGGCATACTGACCCTAGACGCTATCCGCCACATGGAGGAAAGGAATCGCTTGCTGGACTCAACTGACTTCTAGGCATCTCTTGAAGGCAGAATTACTTAACTGAGCTGTGTGACCCTTTGAAGGTGCATTTGCAATGTGCACCATCTTAATGATGAAAAGACATCAATAACCCTAAACACTAGCTGGTTCTTGGGCTATTAAAAAATAAAATAAAATTCAGAAAAATTAAAAATTTTAATCAGTTATTAAATGCCTTCCATTTTAGTATATGATTTGACTACATGTAACTTTGGCAGTTAAAGGATTTAAAGACACTTAACAGACTAGTTTGGAACTTCTGGAGATGAGAATATTTGTGCTTATTCCTTTATTGGGGGACTTCACAAAATGGGACTGTGCTCTCTGGTGTTGGAGACATACCCTTTTCTTACTTAAAAAGAAATCAGAAGAGAATCTGAGAATCATTATGCAAACAATCTTTAATGAAACAAAGAATGGACCAAGAAAGATATCATACTTGTGAGAGGGAGGCTATTAAAAGATCATAAAAGGCAGACATTCAAACTATTTTTAAAAGCTTTTTTAAGTGATAACTCTAGCAATACCAAGCATTTCTTCTTCTTTTTTTTTTTTAAACAACAGCTCCTGTTTATTTTTTTTTTTAATTTTTATTTATTTATTTATTTATGGCTGTGTTGGGTCTTCGTTTCTGTGCAAGGGCTTTCTCTAGTTGCGGCAAGTGGGGGCCACTCTTCATCGCGGTGCGCGGGCCTCTCACTATCGCGGCCTCTCTTGTTGCAGAGCACAGGCTCCAGACGCGCAGGCTCAGTAGTTGTGGCTCTCGGGCCTAGTTGCTCTGCCGCATGTGGGATCTTCCCAGACCAGGGCTCGAACCCGTGTCCCCTGCATTGGCAGGCAGATTCTCAACCACTGCGCCACCAGGGAAGCCCTTTTTTTTTTTTTTTTTCCCAAGCATTTCTTGAGCACAGCGAGTAATGACCCAGTCCCTGTACTGAGTGATGGGGATTTTAAAATGAGTAAGACAGGATCCTTGATCTCAGAGGGTTTCTTGATGTCATGGGGGAAACAGATAATCAACCAACAGGATGAAGCCTGCACTTAGGGATCATGAGAGATACATGTTCCAAGTCTAGGGAAGCACAGGGGAGAGACTGACAGTACCTTTTTTCTTCAAGGGACATGCTAATTTTTCCAGTGAGACCTCAAAAACCAGAGTTAAGCATCTGGTTAATAGCAGTGAAGTGACCATATGTGCATAATGTGGTAGCAATTATTTGGGCTTTTCAAAAAGCTTTACTAGACATTGTCTTGAGGTCCCTGTACCCTGTGAAGGAACTTATCCAAATGTGTGGATGGGGAAGTGGTGACACAGAGAGGATGAACAACTTGAGTAAGAGTAAATAGGTACTGAGTTGTACCCCAGGTCCCAGGTTTCCTGGCTTCTAGGCCTGTTTTCTTTCTATGACCCTCCAGCCAAAGAACTGACCCTTCATTTCCCAAAGCATATGTGGTGGTACATTACTTTCCTGGGATGTTATTTGTATTATGTAAACAAAGGTTCCATTTTGAAATAAGTTGAATTTCTTCTCATTCTTCAACTCGAAGCTCGCAGGTCACTTCAGAGGAGACTTCCCTGGGCTCCCATTCCCCCTGACTATGCACTCTCATGGCACTCTGTACTTCCCACATTAAGCATGTAATCCAGTTTGTAATTTGCTGTTTGTGTCATTCTTAGGTTATCCAGAGAATGTATCTTTTGTTTACCAATATATGCTTAGCATTTAGTGTCTAGAATATAGTAGTCACTCAAGAAGTGATTGCTAAAGCAACGTCTTCATTTAAGGTTTGTGTGCTCTTTCCATTCTCTCAGGATACCCAGTATGTGAGCAGCAAACTTGTGCCAATGGAGCCTGCTATAACACCAGTCAGAAGTGTGATGGGGAAATGGATTGCAGAGACACCTCTGATGAACTCAACTGCAGTAAGTAATATGGTGAAGTTGGTTTATACTGGCCAGTTATGCACATTTCTTCTCAAGTTTGTGTTCAGTGAATTCATGTTGGTAGCTTGAAGTCAGCCATGGTGGAGTATTTACACCATGGAAATTGGCAGATAGTACAGGTGAGGACTTTTATATTCCTGGAGAACTGGTTATTAAACATTTACCAGAACACTACTGCATAGTAAGAATCTCTCTTTAAACTTGAGACAGAATCTTCCTATGAAATTAAGTGGCTACAGTGGAATTGAATTTCTCTCTTTTCTTTCCCTTCTTAACCTTGTGTCCCAGCTCACCGATGCTTGCGCAGTGAGTTTCAGTGTGGCAGTGGGGAGTGCATTTATAAAACCTACGTCTGCGACCATGACCTTGACTGTGAAGATGGCAGTGATGAACGTTCTTGCAGTACGGTGATTTCCTTACGTTGGGTCGTGCTGTTAGGAGTGCTTTTGTCTTTGCGTTTTTTTTTTTTTCCTCCCTACCAATGTGCTACTTTTTAAAAATCACAGAGTCACTATGTCTGATGGCAAAGGGAGCCAGACTGTCATTTAGGGCCCATGGCATGAGCCTCAGCAGTGTTGCTGAACTTGGACTTCTTTAATTTCCAAGGATCTGTGTAGAGTTGAAGGGTTGCTGATGGACAATTTGCATTCTTTCCTTAGGCTACAAAGATACAGAGTGTATTGTATCACTGGACTCTCAAATTACTCATATCTCAGGAATGGGTCTAATAACCTTCACAGAGTGAGAGAAGGGCTTAGAAAGGGAGACAAGGTCCCTAATAGTAATGACCCTAACTCTCCTCTTTACTTTGAAATTCTTACCACATTAAAATCACAAGTTGGGAAAGTTTCAGTATGGTTGCAGGTGGCTTTTGTTACCTCCACATTTTCACTCTGACCCTCCTTTTCTTTCCATGATATTGCCTGCAATGCACACGAACGCTCTCATTGTTGCCACCTCCGGACTCATTTTATTAGAATATGAAATCTCCATGAGAGAGTTTTATAAATTCCAATAAATTGACAGGTTTTTTTTTTTTAATTTGGTGGTCACTTATTTACCAGAATGTAGGATTTTCTCCACACCCATTTTGATTGGTGGGTGACCATGCCTTAAGGGTTGTTAAATATTTTCAGTATCACTCTAATTTTCTGTGAGCCATGCCTGATTTCTTTTCTGGCGCCTGTGCTTGTTTCAGGGACTGCATTGAGAAGAATGTGACATCATGGAATGAGTTACTCAGAATCATTAGGTCCTAGATAGCAATGACTGTGCTTGTGGTCAAGTAAGAGAATGTTGGCCATTGGCGTGTCTATAGCATCTTTGTCCGTCTGCGTTCTCTGTTCTGTGACAACCTATAACATAACTGTCTTGTTTTTAATCTTGATGCACCTGAGTTCATGTCCTGGACCCAAAGCTGCTGTTTTCTTCTCCTCCTTCTCCTCTTCTTTCTCCTTCTCTTCCTCCTTTTTTTCATTTTTGTCAAGATAGTTAAGGGACTAAATGGGCATAGAAATTTCAGTTTCTAGGAGCTCAGTTTAGGTGGCAAGGTGAGCACTTTGATTTTTTCTGAGTGGTTTGTATCTTTGGAGTGCAGCTGTCATTTTCTTCCAGGTTCTTATCAGACCTGCAAAGGTAACGAATTCACTTGCCCCAACGGCTTCTGCATTAATCAAAATTGGGTTTGTGATGGAGAAGGTGACTGTGTAGATAATGCCGATGAAGATGGATGCGGTAAGGAGGGGAAGAGCTTCTGATTGGAAAGTGTTTTCTTAAAATGTTTTCCAGAACTTGTTTTTCCTACTTTCCTTGTTAGAAATTATCCGTGTGACATGCAAGTTTCTGAATTGGCTGGGCTTAAGGGGAATTAGTGGATGGGGAGGAAAGAGGGGATTCCACAAGCTTTTCCTAAAAAGACCCAAAACTCAAATATAGCATAAATTATAATCCTTTCCTTCCTAACACTAAGGCCAAATAGGTAGGACAGTCTCTCCCCTGTCTATAGCCCTATCCGAGGTTTTCCCTTTAAGACTCTTATTTTAATTAGATGTATCTATATAAAAAAAGTAGGCTGGGGGAAGGAGGGAAAATGTGATTTGTCTTAAGACCTTATAACCTTGAAAAATGACTTGGAGCTGGAGATTGTTAGTTGTGGGAAAGGCCACTCTCCAGGGAAGTGAGAAGGAGATTGTCAGTGATATTCACCCCCTTCACTGTGCTGTTATCAACAGCAGTACCTCCAACAGTTCAGAAGTTGCTGACACCCGTGAATGAAGCACGTCACCTTTGCGGGTCTAGCCCCAGGTATTGGGTTGGCCAAAAAGTTCGTTCAGCTTTTTCTGTAAGATCTTTATATTAAGAATGATGCTTGTTCTGGGAACATCCATTGGTTTCATGTTTCAGTGATCCAAGAAGTTGTTTTCCTACATTTGGGTGTTTCTTACACTGTTGACATTTCACTAAAGAAACAAAACAAACTGAACAACTCAAAATGACACACACACACACATAAAAACCAACATAGGAATCCTGGCATTACCTTGATAGCCCTAGTTCTATTGTTCATGATTTAATTAACTAAATGTTCTGCTATGGGTTATTCATCTAGTTTGTTGATGATTCAGGCCCATTTCTGCTTCCTCCTCTTATAACCTGGCTGGGAGTTGCCTCCCCTAGAAAGAGTGGAACTTAATGCCATTTGCCACTGCTTAGAATCTCAATAAAAGGTCAGTTGTAGAGTTAGAAACTACTAGTTTACTGTGAAATATAGGTCATTTGTAGACTTCTTGTCTACCTGATCTCTATCCTCTCTTAACCATGTATTGAAAAAGAGTTGGCTCTGCCTCTAATGTGGCCTGTAGTAACTCTCTCTTTTTTCCCCACAGAAAGCAGAATTAACCGTACTTATGAATGTTACCCAAATGAATGGGCTTGTCCAAAGTCTGGAAAATGCATCCCAATTACTAAAGTTTGTGATGGGACTTCAGATTGTCCAGAAGGAGAAGATGAAAGCAATATCACTGTAGGACAACACTGTGGTGAGTATGGAAATTTATCTGGGCATCTTTCAGGTAAATGTGTGTCTGTTTTCTATAACAGATTGCCAAATACAGAGACTATCAGTTGGTGTTTGCAGAACGAACAATCCCAAGACTTAGTGGCTTTAACCAACGAACATTTATTATTTCTCACAGTTCTGTGGGTTGGCTATGTAGTTCTTCTGGCCTGGACCAGCTCACTCACATCTCAGGATGCTGCAGTAAAAGCACGGCTAGTCCAGGCTTGTTTGCATGGTGGTGGAAAGGGCAAAGCCCAGTGTACAAGGTCTTTTAAGCCTCTGCTTATGTCATGTTTGCCAAGTGCTCTATTGGCCAAAACAAGTCACACCAAGCCCAGATTCAATGGATTGAAGAAACAGACTCCATCTCTTGATGGGAGGAGCTTAAAAATATTTGTGACTCCCCTCTCCCCCTTCCCAGGAAGAATGGATTTAATGGTAATTGTGATGACTCTAAAGTGTTCTGGAGATTTTATTCCCTGGCTTATACCTATGGAAAAAGTGTTGTCTGGATATACTCCAAGAAGCTTCTGGTTTCAGGGATATGTACTTTGAGTCAGTGTTTTTTTTTCCCCCCTGTAGCTGTAGAATATTCCCCCACCATCAACCATCAATTCTGTGGACAACTGACTTTCCTGTAAGAAAATATAATTCATGACCTTGATTTTATCAATAGTACTGTTTCTAAATTATTTAGTAGTTGCCTAGCAGTGGCCATTAACTATAACCCTAAAGTTTTGGGGATTTTTTTCCCTGGAAAAAAGAGACTTCTATGGCTTTTTTTTTTGCCATTTCATTTGGGAACCCTTTTAAATAGTCATAGTACAAAAGTTAGAAAACTAAAATTAACAGAAAAATAAATATAGTCTCCTGAAATTCCACCACTTGAAGCTAGCCATGATTAATTAACTTTTTAGTGTTAAAAGTTAAGAGTTTAGTGTTTAGTGTCCAGTGACTTGGGAATTCTTGGGAATTTCCTTCTATGATGTTGACACAAAGATAGACTTATGACCAGATTTTTCTATAAACAGCACTTCTGATGACTTGTGCTTACACTTAGTTACAACTTTTTAAAAATATGTGCTGAGCTTTTTAAAATTATTATTATTAATTTTTTTTAACATCTTTATTGGAGTGTAATTGCTTTACAATGGTATGTTAGTTTCTACTTTATAACAAAGTGAATCAGCTATACGTATACCTATATCCCCATATCTCCTCCCGAGCTGTTTATTGCATTGTATTGCAGGAAGGCTTGAATGGTGACTGATTTCCTGCAGCTGCTGCATGCTTACTGAGCTTTTACTTTTGAAAGAAGAAGTTCTTACTTCTTGTAAATCAGCCTTGTCCAGAGGTCACCGTTCATTTCACCAAGTGTTTTTCTCTGTTTAGATGTGGATTTGTGTCCGTTCTTAGGCTGTGAGTACCAATGCCACAAGTCACCAGTTGGAGGGATGTGTTACTGTCCCTCAGGTTTTATCGTCAACGAAAATAGCACCCATAACTGTGTCGGTAAGTGACAGGTGGCAGGGCCTGGTCTTTCATCACGGCGCTTGCGGCACTGGTGGGTTCCATGCCCTGTAACATCACGGAGTTTGTACTTGTGGATAGGAACGTCTATTAACAAAGGGCAGCACAGTCCTCACCGAAAACCTGACAGTATGAAGTTTTAACTCTGAGAAACTTTTGTGAGGCACCCAAGGCGAAAGAGGGGTCGTGTGATGCGTGAGTTGACTAGCTATGTGTATATCTTTCTACCACCCGATGATGGAGGTAGTCTTTTGGTGTTTTGTGTATTTGTGTTTTATGTACTTGGAAGCAGAAATGATATTGGCCGTACTTGTTAAATACAGTTAGCCCTCCCTATCCGTGAATTCCGCAACTTCGGATTCAAATCAACTCGGGATAAAAAAAAAAAAAAAGGCAGAAAGTTCCAAAAAGCAAAACTTGAACTTTCTGTGTGCAGGCAACTATTTATATAGCACTTAAATTGTATTTATAACTATTTACATAGCATTTACATTGTATTGATATTAGGCATTATAAGTAATCTAGGGATGATTTAAAGTATATAGGAGGATGTGTCTAGGTTATATGTAAACACTACACCATTTTATACAAGGAACTTGACCATCTTTGGGTTTTGGTATCCTGGGGGGTCCTGGAACTGACCCCCGGAGAATGCCAAGGGTCAACTGTACTGAAATACTTCCACGTAGTTGGTAAATAGCTGCTGCCTTGAATCCATCAAGCACCTTACCCTGCTCCTCTGGCCTCTTCCCAGGACGTCCAAACCTCCCCAGGTTCCAGGAACTAAAGAGTGGTCACCCAACACAACGGAGGATCACCAGGTCACTGATCCACTGACCACACTGGCCAGTCAGTGCCCATGCTGTGCTGGTTGTTAATCCCATTGATTTTCGAAGCTAATACTGAAGAAGAACAAACTCTATCATGTTATTTCCATCCAGTGGCTGGCATTGAATTAGACACCAGTGCACTAAATATTTCTGACATCTTTCCTATCTGAAAGATAAGAATGACTTCTCCTACTGGGAAAATTTTGATTTTGATGTAAGCCAGCTTTGTACCCCACTGTGATTAGGAAGGGGTTCTTATGATGGGAGAATTAGACATGGCCAAGTATCATCAATTTTCAGTTTTTTTAGGGTTTGAACAATGAATTTTTAATGCTCTGATTTCTTTTTCCTTCTTTCTAACTTTTGTTGTGTGAACAACAGACATACTAGCAGGAAGTGACCACAGGGGTTTTTACTGGTGTTGGGAAAAGGCATCTGGAAGGCAACTGAAACAATTCATTACTATGAAGTATTCATCTATAGATCTTCAAAAGATAGATGATTCAGAATTTTACCAGGATATCTGTGTTCTTTTGATACTCCTTAGAAATTTGAGATTCTTTAGGGCTTTTTGGATGAAAACAAACATGGCACACGTACGAAATACTTTTAGAAAAGTATTTCTTCTGAAATAATTTCTAAAATATTAATATAATTTGGCCAAAAATATTGAATTTGGATAAACCTAATGAAGTTATTCAGTCTTTAGTCTCAGCTCATGGCTTCCAACTTAATTATGGTTGATCTTAATAATTTCCTCATAGTCAGAAAAAATTTTAATGTCAGAAAGACTCTGGGGAGTTCCCTGGTGGTCCAGTGGTTAGGTCTCTGTTTCACTGCCGAGGGCCTGGGTTCGATCCCTGGTCAGGGAACTAAGATCCCACAAGCCACGTGGCACGGCCAAAAAATAAAAGAAAAGAAAAAAGAAAAAAAGAAAGACTCTGGTTTACAAACTCTTGAGAAAGTCTATTCCTCAGTGTTACTGAGAACTATTGTAATGGGGCTCGCTCATTTACCTGTTGTATGCCAAGATTTTTATATCCGGTAAAGCAATCCAGTTGAGGTTGTTCTTGTGGTGTTCAAAGTAGGTAATTTTAGATTTCTAATATCAGGACCGTGTCCCAAAGTTTGCCCTGGATCTGATTGCTCCTCTTAAGTAACTCTATTCGACAAGAACATGTTAAGATCAAATGCTTTATGCAAATCAGCCTGAGAGATCCTGAAGACTCAGAGAGAACTTTGAACTATTTAAGAAAGCCCCCAAATTTCTAATCGTCTCAAAACGTTTTATAAATAAAACATTTATGATCTGCAGCTAGCATTAAGTGATATTATAGGACACTTTTTGTGTTTTATTATTATCATTATCATTATCGTAACACTGCAGATGCATTCAAGTCATTTAAAAAGACCTTTCACACAAATGTCCTCATTTGTTTGGTGGTTTTCTCACTTTGGAACCCCTGCTTATGCTTCCTGGCATCACTGCGAGGGCTGCATCCCTTTTTTCTCGGAATGGTGCTCATCTGTAGGTATAAGGCTGCTCGTCTGTTTTTGCCAAATGTCAGGCTTCTCCACCCCCTTTACTGCCACCCAGCTGCCAATCCGATTTCCAGTCTCTTAGTTTTCTAGGCCCCTCTGCTTTCTTTTAGTAGAAAAGGAATTCCAGTAGAGATACCAGAAGCCATGTTCTCAGTATTACACTAGCTTTTCTGTTTTTCCTCTCAGCCCCAAAGAGGAGTTAGGGCTGGACTGCCTTGTAGTTGGAACTTGATAGGCCATGAAGTCTTTTCAGTAAAAGTGACTTGCTCTTTCAGAATCCCTGGTTCATTCTTGTGATACCTCACAACCTATTCTCGGTCTTTCCCCCCCCACCACCCCCACCCTAGAGCCACATTCTCCAACACGTTTTCCAACATCTTTTCTAATAGCTAAGCCTGTGATGAGGTTTGGGTCGTAGGTCAGAGATCCAGGTCATTTAAATTTGTTGCAGCCCTTAAGAAAAGAAAAACTTTCATAACAAGATTTTTATGTTTAATCTATTAATGAATGTAAAACAGAATTTTGCAATATTATGCTGTGCACAGGATAATTTCAGGATTCATAGAAGACATTCAGTTCATAGCACACTGCAAGTAGTCTGATACTGGGGCACTAATTTTAAGTTCCACAAACATCTTTCAGTCCCTTTACAATGTGCCTAGGACTTTAGTACAGATGACTTCCTTTGGATATAAGCTCAAAAGTCTGCAGTTGAGGGCTTTTGTGAATGTGAGACCCCCTGACACCTGCAGAGACCTTTTCTGTGACCTTCCCTCTCCTTTAAGAATGTACCCTTTGCCTCTGAGTTTTGAAGCTTGGTTAACAGTGATTTCACATTTCTTTCAAAGAAGACCATATTTTGCTCTCTTTGTAAAGAGAACTCATTAGTTTCAATACATGACACGACAAAACCAGTTACACTTGTTTCAGCTGAGCTTTTAGGGGAAATGTTTAGGTCTGCTCTTTCAAGCGTTTCAGTTCAGCAAATACTCTCTTTATGGCTGTAATCCTCTGCATGGCTGACTTATCACAGAGGCTTCAGGTGTTGGAAACCTATACAACATTTACCATCTTAGATCTGGCTCCCCAGTGAATGCCTCAGTGGTCATCAAGAATAAAATGGAATAATCCTGACAAGAAATTTTGTGTCCTTCCGTTCATCTGCTGCTGGTGGTCTTGACCTGGCTGTGTAGCCTCTGAGGCATGCTGCCAGAGCAGTTTCCCGGGGTTATTGTTTCTGATTGACAGGACATGCTGTTTGTTGAGGGAATGACATCGTGGTGCAGAGTTAGAGCAGGACGGTCATTCAGCATGGTGGGATTTCACACAGCCAGGTGGATCAGAGGGCGTCCAAGGGGGTCTATGCTAAAAAACATTTTTTTGAATTACTTTCAAAGCCGTGTTTGTTGGTAGGAGGGGACAAAGAATAAAAAGGAAAGTAGATCAAGGTAATGGGCTGGAGTATTGTAAAGCAGCATTTTAGTGTTTTTTAGTTTCTGCTACCTTTTCTAGTCTCTTGAAAACCTCAGGTCTCCTTTCATTTTTCTTGTCTTCCCTTTGGCGGACAATGGATATTAATTAGCCTTCATCCTTCTTCATAATGGAGAATAGAATCTTATTCAGTCATTAAAAGTGACAGTGTTTATACACTCATTTAAACCTGTAAAGTATTTGTAGCCCAGGTGATAGGAAGGGCATTTGCACCCAAGAATTCCTAGTTATGACTTCACCCTCTTTTTGACATGAGAACTGCTCCCAGGGTGACTCCAGACCCTTAGACATAGTCATAGTGTCTTGCATTCAAAATGAGGTCATGACACCCTGGGAGTTTGAGGGCGAATGTCCTGTACTTTTATTCCTGCTGAAGCGAAGCCTCACGTGGTGCTTTGTTAGGGCTGAGGCGAGGGCACAGGAGACATAGATCAAATGCGGGCCTTTTATTTTTACCCACATGTCCTTTTATCTTGTCATGTCCAAATTGGATTAATTTTTTCTTCGTCACAGTCCTTGGAATGAAAGATATGCTGGTCCATGTTGTTATACTTGGTCTGGAGGGTAAATGGGAACTGTTATCTTGATCCCAGGACTTTCTTGGTCTTTCTTGCTGGGGAGTCACAAGATGGTGGGCCATCCAGCAGGTGTGGTAGAACTCAACTCACAACTCTGCAAGTGTGATCGGATCCTAGAAATTCTGGAGAATCCTAGACCTGAGGGTCTCAGGAATTATAATTTACTTGCGAATTTCCTGAAGCCCTAGGGGGTGGGAACCTTGTTGGTATAGGCTGTGGAGGTCATTCTCCAAGGGAAGAGAGCAGGGTGAAGGAGGCTGAAGAGTGGATGTGAACTTGGGGGGTCAAATGAAATATTTGGCACCAGTGGACCAAAGATAGGACAATTTCTGTGCCCCTTAAGCTTTATAATCTTTGAAAAAGACACTTTCTTTCCCCCGCATATTGTATTGTTTATATGTCAATTATATTGAAACTCTTTTTACACGGTAGAACTGAGACTATTATGGCATTGAACAGAGCTCTATTATGTAATGGATTTTCAATAAGCACTTATTCAATGAATGAATAATGAATAATCAGAAGAGAATATATTTTTCATGTCTTAAAAATGATTTTAATTTTGGTTACGATTTTTGACATCAGAGGAAAGGCAGCTGGGTAAACAGACCTTTTCAGATACTTTATTGCAGGCACAGATTTGTGTCTTACTGAGCCACTGGATATAAGGCAGTTCTTTCTGCAGTGATGGAAATGTCTGTGTCTTCCAGTATGGTAAACACTAATCATATGTAGCATTTGAAAGGTGGCAAGTGTGACTTGGAAATTGAATCATTAAATTTATTTTATTTTAGTTAATCTAAATATAAATTTGAGAAGCTGCAGAGGGCAGTGGCTACCATATTGGAAAGCACAATTTTAGAGGGATGCATTTATACTAAAAGTCAGATATTTTGTAAACCAACATTAACAAATGAAATGCAAAGGCAATGTGTCCAAGCAGTGTTGTGCATCACCTGCAAAGTTATCCTTTACGTAGATTTTAAAAAACCTTGGGTTTTCCCTAGTATGATGATGCCTATTTTTTTCCCCCTAGAGGGTAATTACTTAGGCAGGGGCATCACCATATTCCTGTATAGCTTGTCCAAGAGATTTTTTCAGAAGGTGCTCAAGAAATGCTGTTAAACATGATTATAAACGGTTATTTCCTATGTGGCAGATTTTGATGATTGCCAGATGTGGGGAGTTTGTGACCAGATATGTGAAGACCGAATTGGCCATCACCAGTGCCACTGTGTAGAGGGGTATATCTTGGAGCACCAACAGCGCTGTAAAGCTAATTCTTCTTGTGAGTAAATTAAAGACACGTGTTTCTGAACAGTAAACTTCTGATGACTATCCTCTTTCCATAGCAGACGACAAAAGAAATATCAGCATTGATGCGGATGGCAGGGTTTTATTACCACAAATCAGGAGTGGCTCCTGCTGTTGGAAGAATAGGTCAACATTAATTTCATACTTTGGTTATTAGGGACCAACTTGTGGATTAACAGTTTTTTTTTGTTTTTTTAAAATTTTTATTGGTTGCTTGTTCACTTTGGGACTGGAATATTATGTCATCTATCACGTAAATTTTATGAGTACATTTGACCTACTTTTAATTACTGTACCTACCATATGGTGACAAGTACCAATAGGCATTGTTTGTGCAAAATTTAGAGGTGGTTCAAAATGGACCTGCTAAATTTGGATTAGTTTGTGAAAATGCCCTCATTCTAAGAGTACTGTGGTAGAGAAAAGTCATGAAAATTTCTTTTAAAAAATTGGGCCTCCCAAAGCATTTTTGTCACCATGGATTTCTGGGTAATAAGATCTTTACTCTTTTTTTCCAATTGTTTTTTTCACACCTGTTTAAGGTGCCTTTGGGGCCTTTCTGAAACTTATCAGCCCACATGATCTATGAATTGACCATTTTCTAGTTGTTTTTGTGTAGAAATACTGATACGCTGTGGACAAACTTTTAGATTTTTACAACTGATTTTTAACATTTATTTATTTTTGAATAGGTATTATACTCATATTTTCAAAAATATAAAATTATTTAGAAGATATATGACCTCCCCCCACCATCTCTGTTCCCCTCTGCCTAGTTTCCCACTTCTCCTCTCCTATGGATAATCACTGTTTATTTTAATTCTAGAGATTGTTAAATGCATAAATAAGAATATACAAATATACTTAACCCTATTTTTACATATATGGTGGTAAACTACGCATACAGTTCTTCATCTTGCTAATGTCGCATACTATATTTTCAAGGGCTTTCCATATCAGCACAGACAGCTTTCTTTCATTTTTTAAAAAAATTTTTGTTGTATTTTTAAATTGAAATATAGTTGATTTCCAGTGTTTCAGGTGTACAGTTTTTTTTTTAATAGTGGCAAAATCCAGTTTTTTGGTTGTATATAATTTATTTAACTAGTCCTTTACTTATGGACTTTTATATTATTTCTTACCCTTTGATATTGCAAACAAGACCTCAGTGAATAACCTTATTCATTTTGCATTCTTGTGAGTATACGGGTATAGCAAATTTGGATCCACCATTGCCATGTTTTTCACAGAGTGGTTTCTCACTAATCCTTAAAATGTGTTTTGTGTTTTACACAATCTAAAGTTGCACCTGGGGTAAGGTGCCCACATCATCAAAGATTATCGATGATACCTCAGTGTCATTGAACTAGCAATCAGGACATTCGAGTTCTTGGCAGACTCTGTTCCTAACTTACTGTGATTTTGGACATTTCATTAAGCCTCTTTGTGCCTCAGTTTGCCCATCTGGAAAATGGATAGAATGACATATATGTGTGCCTCAGAAGGTTTAAAACCAAATAAGAAAACGAGGTTGTAAGTTGCTTCATCATCTTTGTTCACTTGAAAAGACTGATAGTGCCTTCCTTCTTCACATTTAGTTGGTGAGGCCTCTGTGATCTTCTCCAATGGTCGGGATTTGCTAAGGGGTGATATTCATGGAAGCACCTTTGAGATCCTGGTAGAGTCTCAAAATCGTGGATCGGCTGTGGGTGTGGATTTTCACTATCACCTACATAGAGTCTTTTGGACTGACATTGTGCAAAATAAGGTAAATAGAAATTTCTGGAGCGTAGCTTGGGAGCTGATAGAACTCCAAGCACAAAGTGTTGATAGCTTTTCATTTTTGGGGGAGTAGAGGGGAAAGTTCCTTTGTTTTCTAACAAAAAAGGCCCTTGAGATATTTTATGTTAATCAGCACCTTTTACAGCTATAGTATTACATGTGACCTATTAAACAAAGCACTCTATTATATGGATTAGCCTTGAGCAACTTTTAATTTTATTCGAAATGGAGTCCAAAAGCCTAATTAAAAGAAATAGTAGACATTCTTTCAAAACTGGGTAGATATTTGGTAGTAATTTTTGAAACTTGATCATTTAAAATGTAAAAAGTATTCTGCTTTCCTGTATGATAAAAATCAGATTTTTACCTGCATCTTCTAAATGGAACAGTAATTGAGGATTGGGTAACAAATATTGACAGTATTTTGTTTAACAGCCAAAATTTCATTATGCTCTCTTATTTGGAAAGTGTGATGGATCTGATTTCAACCTTGAGTAATGCAACGGAGATTTTTAAAACATAAATTTTAGAGACTCTTAAAGAGTTATGGAATTTTATTTCTTCCCTTACATTTCCTTGTACCATTAATAAAATTTTAATTCAATTAACTGATAAAATTGCATAAAATTTCTAAAAATTGAGACTTTGGATTATTAGCAGATCTGATTTAATGACAGCTAGAAATCAAAACAAACCACTACCACCTCCTCCACCAAGAAATCCACATTGAATTAAACTTTCTCTAACTACCGAGAATTAGAAATGCAGGCTCTTTTTTTGTAAACCCAACTTTTTATATATGCCTCATATGCTTTTAAAGAAACTCCCTGCCCCCAGTAACCCATGATGTAAAATAACAAGTCTCCAGTGAATTCTTTTTTTTTTTTTAATAGATCTTTATTGGAGTATAATTGCTTCACAATACTGTGTTAGTTTCTGTTGTACAACAAAGTGAATCAGCCATATGCATACATATGTCCCCATATCCCCTCCCTCCTGAGCTTCCCTCCCATCCTCCCTATCCCATGCCTCTAGGTCATCACAAAGCACCCAGATGATCTCCCTGTGCTATGCTGCTGCTTCCCACTAGCTAACTATTTTATATTCGGTAGTGTATATATGTCGATGCTACTCTCACTTTGCCCAGCTTCCCCCTCCCACCCCGTGTCCTCAAGTCCATTCTCTATGTCTACATCTTTATTCCTGCCCTGCAACTAGGTTCATCAGTACCATTTTTTGGGTTTTTTTTAGATTCCATATATATGTGTTAGCATAGAGTATTTGTTTTTCTCTTTTTGACTTACTTCACTCTGCATGACAGACTCTAGGTCCATCCACCTCACTACAAATAACTCAATTTTGTTTCTTTTTATGGCTGAGTAATATTCCATTGTATATATGTGCCACATATTCTTTATCCATTCATCTGTCGATGGACATTTAGGTTGGTTGCCTTTCCTGGCTATTGTAAATAGTGCTGCAATGAACATTATGGTGCATGTCTCTTTTTGAATTATGGTTTTCTCAGGGTATATGCCCAGTAGTGGGATTGCTGGGTCATATGGTAGTTCTATTTTTAGTTTTTTAAGGAACCTCCGTCCTATTTTCCGTAGTGGTTGTATCAATTTACATTCCCACCAGCAGTGCAGGAGGGTTCCCTTTTTACCACACCCTTTCCAGCATTTATTCTTTCTAGCTTTTTTGCTAATGGCCATTCTGACTGGCGTGAGGTGATACCTCATTGCAGTTTTGGTTTGCATTTCTCTAATAATTAGTGATGTTGAGCATCTTTTCATGTGCCTCTTGGCCATCTGTATGTCTTCCTTGGTGAAATGTCTATTTAGGTCTTCCACCCATTTTTAAATTGGATTGTTTGTTTTTTTGATATTGAGCTCCGCAGACTGGCTGAATGGATACAAAAACAAGACCCATATGTATGCTGTCTACAACAGACCCACTTCAGACCTAGGGATACATACAGACTGAAAGTGAAGGGATGGAAAAAGATATTCCATGCAAATGGAAATCAAAAGAAAGCTGGAGTAGCAATACTCGTATCAGATAAAATAGACTTTAAAATAAAGACTGTTACAAGAGATAAGGAGGGACATTACATAATGATCAAAGGATCAATCCAAGAAGAAGATATAACAATTATAAATGTTTATGCACCCAACATAGGAACACCTCAATATATTAGGCAAATGCTAACAACCATGAAAGGGGAAATCGACAGTAACACAATAATAGTAGGGGACTTTAACACCCCACTTACACCAATGGACAGATCATCCAAACAGAAAATAAATAAGGAAACACAAGCTTTAAATGACACAATAGACCAGATAGACTTAACTGATCGTTTTAGAACATTCCACCCAAAAGTGGAAGAATACACTTTCTTCTCAAGTGCACACAGAACATTTTCCAGGATAGATCACATCTTGGGTCACAAATCAAGCCTCGGAAAATTTAAGAAAATTGAAATTGTATCAAGCATCTGTTCTGACCACAACGCTATGAGATTGGAGATCGATTACAGGAAAAAAACTGTAAAAAACACAAATACATGGAGGGTAAACAGTGTGCTACTGAATAACCAAGAGATCACTGAAGAAATCAAAGAAGAAATAAAAAAATAAATAGAAACAAATGACAATGAAAACACGATGACCCAAAACCTATGGGACGCAGAAAACGCAGTTCTAAGGAGGAAGCTTATAGCAATTTAATCTCACCTCAAGAAACAAGAAAAATCTCAAATAAACAATCTAACCCTACACTTAAAACAACTAGAGAAAGAAGAACAAACAAAACCCAAAGTCAGTAGAAGGAAAGAAATCATAAAGATCAGAGCAGAAATAAATAGAAATGAAGAAAACAATAGCAAAGATCAATAAAACTAAAAGCTGGTTCTTTGAGAAGATAAACAAAATTGATAAACCCTTAGCCAGACTCATCAAGGAAGAAAGGGAGAGGACTCAAATCAATAAAATTAGAAATGAAAAAGGAGAAATCACAACTGACACCGCAGAAATACAAAGAATTATAAGAGACTACTACAAACAACTATATGCCAATAAAATGGACAACCACAAAGAAATGGACAAATTCTTGGAAAGGTACAATTTTCCAAGACTGAACCAGGAAGAATTAGAAAATATAAACAGACCTATCACAGGTAATGAAATTGAAACCATAATTAAAAATCTTCCAACAAACAAAAGTACAGGACCACATGGCTTCACAGGCGAATTCTATCACACATTTAGAGAAGAGCTAAAACTGATCCATCTCAAACTCTTCCAAAAAATTGCAGAGGGAGAAACACTCCCAAATTCATTCTATGAAGCCACGATCACCCTGATACCAAAACCAGAAAAAGACATCACAAGAAAAGAAAATTATAGACCAATATCACTGATGAACATAGATGCAAAAATCCTGAACAAAATACTAGCAAATAGAATCTAACAACACATTAAAAGGATCATACACCATGATCAAGTGGGACTTTTCCCAGGGATGCAAGGTTTCTTCAATATATGCAAATCAATGTGATACACCATATTAACAAATTGAAGAATAAAAACCATATGATCATCTCAATAGATGCAGAAAAAGCTTTTGACAAAATTCAACACCCATTTATGATAAAAACGCTCCAGAAAATGGGCATAGAGGGAACCTACCTCAACATAAGAAAGGCCATATATGAATTCTTTTTTTTTTAAATCCAAATGACTGATTTGTGCAACAAAGATAGGTCCCTGGAATGAAGTATAGGAAAACTGCTCCCAGTGAATTATGCTTAAGAAGTGTAATAATTTTGGTTTTTCTTTCAGGTTTTTTCAGTTGACATTAATGGTTTAGATATCCAAGAAGTTCTCAATGTTTCTGTTGAAGACCCAGAGAATCTGGCTGTGGACTGGGTAAATAATAAACTTTATGTTGTAGAGACCAATGTCAACTGCATAGATATGGTAAATTTGGATGGAAGCCAACGGATTACCATTATAAGTGAACATTTGGGACATCCAAGAGGAATTGCCGTGGACCCAACTGTTGGGTAAGTTATGTGAAAACATACTGATTCCAGCATTTTTGGAGTTTTATTTCTCCCCTGTACACAAAACATCCATTGGCATAATTGAAGGTTAATCCTGACTTCTTTTAGGTTCTGTACTCTAGAATCCATGTTTATTTCATATCTCTTTTCATAGAAGCTTTAAAGGAGTTGGGTAAATATAATCCAATTTGAGGATATGCAGTCCAAACACACCTACTGGTGTCCTAAAAACATGTGATATTTTTGGGGTATGAATTTTATTCTTAGTGTTTGCCACATTCTCCTGGCTGAGAAATTGGATTCTGTTTTCTGACTCTAATAGTATTGTCACAACTAAACCATTATTAACATGATCACTCTAACATAAGTTGTAAAGTTGTTTTAAAGAGGGGATAGATCTGAAACCACTAGGTGGCGTTGCGAGGGGCTCTGAATATCCCCGGTTCTTTATGTCTCAGGGCAGAGAGAATTCGTCGAGAGGCAGTGATAGATAAGAAGTGATTTATTAGAATAGGACGCTTGTGAGGCTTACAAGCGGGCAGGCGAGTGTTGTGCTGCCCCGAGTACTTAGTGGGCTACATTTTTATAATCAAAGGAAGAGAGGGGAGGGGGAGAAGACCACCTTCTTTTTCATTCTTTGAGTCTTCCATCATTAACTCCTCCTATACGTTGGGCGGGGGAGTTTTTGAACCTATATGGTGTCTCCGGGACTGTCACGGCACTATGGAGAAATGATTTCAGGTCTCAGTACAATGAGGGTCTTTCACTTTGAAATATCACCTTTCCATAAGTTATTGTTTTTTTGTGTGTGCAAAGAGAATGCCTTAGGGGTCATTAACTTGTTGACATCACTGGGCAGATTGTAGACCTTATTTTCCACTGTTGTTTTATTGTTTTGGGGCATGTCTCATGCTTCTGTTGCATAGTTTTGTTGGTAAGCAAGTTGGCTTGGTTTTGTTGTTAAGCAAGCCAGTCTGGCTTTGATGCTAAGCGACTTGCTCTGCTTTATGAGTCAAGCAAGCCCACATTGTTTCAGGATTTTTCCATTACTTTCTTGAGTGATCATTAACTTACTGTGGTCTCCCAAAGCCCCCTAAAGTTCCCTCTCTACCTGCAATCCCCTAATGTGGTTTCTAAGCTAACTATTTGATTACCCTACTCTATCCCCTATCAGATCTATCCCTTTTAGTGATTTCTTGTTAGAGACTGGGGTTGAGATGTCAGTGTTAATACCTCATTACAAGTTGTTCAACTGTGAATCAATCCAGCAATAGTGATAATGCTTACTTTTCTCCAGGTGTAAATTAAAATTTTCCTCATCTTCACATTTGAGACCAGTTATGGGGGACTAGCTTTCTCCTAGATTTTCACAGTTGGGTCTTAGGAGCCTTGGATGAACTTGAGGCTACTTAAGTGTTGGTGAATGGTGATTATTCATTTCTATTTCATGATTTCAGCTGTCCTTCCTTGAAAATGATGTATATGTTCTCTAGACCATGCCTTAGAATGAGGAATTAAGGAGGGAAATGGCTTGATAGTTTTTTCTTTTTTACAGCCTTTTTGCTGGCTGTAAAAAAGAGAAGTAAAGGATGGAGTCAGGGATCGGGGAGAATATTAAGAAGTTAAGAAGGTAGATGTGCATTTTTTTTTTTTTTTTTGCCTGCCAGTTAGTACATTTTAATAGTTGCTATTTGGAGTTGTTGACTCTCCTGATTGGCCCTCACAGTTTCTGATTTTTAATACTTTAAAATTTCTCTATTGTTTTAAACCCCCATGGTTCTCTAATCAGCTAGAGGAAATTTCCATTGATCCAAACATACAATCTCAAAAAATATTTTCTAGGTAAACTTGTAAAATAACTGATTCTTTCATCTTTTGGTTTTCTTTTGTAGTTATTTATTTTTCTCAGATTGGCAGAGCTTTTCTGGGACACCTAAGATAGAAAGGGCTTTCATGGATGGCTCCAACCGTAAAGACTTGGTGACAAGAAAGCTGGGATGGCCTGCTGGGATAACCCTGGATTTGGTATCAAAGCGTGTTTACTGGGTTGACTCCCGGTTTGATTACATTGAGACTGTAACTTATGATGGAATTCAAAGGTAAGAAGTATTTTTTTTATAAAATCTTTATAAGTTTTGGGGAAATACATAAAATTTATGGAGAGAGAAACTGAAGGACTAGAATTAAAAGATTGCTTTGTTGGTTGACATAACTTGAATGATCTTTGTGTTGACATTGCAGGTTGTGACCTGCTCTGAGTTTTAGCTTGTGTTCCATATTAACACTCATTAAATACTACCTACAGCATTTGTTCTTTGATTTCTCTTCTCCAAGCCCTCTCTCACTCCCAGATGAAGCACATTATTTTCATTAACTTCCGAGTCCATTTATTTGTCTGGGTCCCTTATGGTTTGTTTCCAAAGATCACTTTATCTTTTAGCTTTCTATCTTCCCTCCAGTAAATAAGTTTTATTATTTTTTTTAACATTATCTGGTGGGAATTAATTGGGTTTTATACTGCTCTTATATATATTTCAAATCTTAAAGAGAAATTCTGACTTTACCTGATATACTTCAAAGACATTTAAACAATATTTGAACGCAGAGTATGGCATACCTTTTTCCTTCATCTTAGTTGGATTAGAGCTCACTATAAATTAATTAAATTGTTACCTATTTTAGATCCTCTTCTTTTGGTATTTTCAAAAACTGGTTAAAACATGGTCTTTAAATTTTGACCAAGAAAAATTACTCTAGTCAATTTGATTTTTCCAAATGACGTGATTTTATTGTTTTCTCAGTGAAAAGAATATTCTAGTTTTGGTTTCTCCTTTATCTCTATTTTGTAAGGATGGTATCACAGTTTGCCACTGGATTTTATATTCTTAGAACAATCTCTACTTGGTTAAATGAAGTGATTGGGTATTAAGGCTATGACGTATTGTCACTGAAACTGGTTCCCATAGTGAGGATAGGAATTAATTTAATGAAAAAATAATCATATAAGTCATATAAAAACAATTGAGAAATTGCCTAATTTTTTTTCACTTTCACGGTTGTTTTGGCATTAATTTTATAGTCTAAATATTTTTATGCTATGGTTAAAGTAAAACATAAAAATCAATGGAATTTTAGAAAGATTTGAGTGGTTTGCTCGCTGTGGAGAAATATGGAGGAGATACTAAAACTCACAAGTACAGCTAAAATCATAAAGTCATTGCCTCTTGCTTTACCAGCAGGTGGCATTTAGATTAATGGAATTTATTATTATTATTATTATTATTTTTTGGCTGCTTTGTGTCTTCATTGCTGCGTGCGGGCTTTCTCTAGTTGCGGCAAGCGGGAGCTACTTCTTTGTTGTGGTTTGTGGGCTTCTCATTGCGGTGGCTTCTCTTGTTGCAGAGCACGGGCTCTAGGCTTGCGGGCTTCAGTAGTCGTGGCACACAGGCTCAGCAGTTGTAGCACATGGGCTCAGTTGCTCCGCGGCATTTGGGATCTTCCTGCACCAGAGATCGAACCCGTGTCCCCTGCATTGGCAGGCGGATTCTTAACCACTGCACCACCAGGGAAGTCTTCTAGACTTCTGGAATTTGCTAAATGAAAAAAAACCCCATTAATTTTAATGTACCATGTCACTATTGAGTGTTTCAAAGTTTGCACTCACTTGCCATCTTGGGTTTCTTTGTTTTATCGCGTGCAGTGTGATTCCCAGTGTTAGTATCTTCAAGTCTTTTCTTAAAGCTCTATTGTGCTCTTTAGTTTTCCAGGGCTGCTGAGATTTTTCTTTGAGGTCTTTCTCCTATGCCAAAAGAAAAGAGGTTTCTTTCACGTACCATCCTCTACCTCACTTTACTTATGTGGCCTCAGTGAATTACTGTTTCTGTAGATGCAGTCATGGCAGCAGTGTTGATTTCTTCCCCTTGCCTAGCACCTCTTACCTGTGTTGTCTTCCATTTTAGCGGCTCTGGGCACTCTGCCTCCACTACAAATATGCTCAGCTGACGGTTTCGTCAGGCAGAGGCATACCAGTGGTAGCCCTACTTTTTCCCCTCCCTAGAGTGACATCAGGAATAAGTCTGTGTGCTTGCTGTGGGGTGAATTCTCCAGCTCACTGTCTTGCTCCCTAATTGCTGAGAAATGGTCAGTGGTGAGCACGGAGTAAGTGTTGAAGTTGTCTACCAGACTTCCAGTCCCTTGTTACACTCTTTCCCCTACAGATTTCAAAATGATATTTCACATCTTAGACCTTTTATATGTGGAGCAACCTTAAAAGAATGAAGAGCAGGTGGGAAAACAGTAATTTTTCAAAAGATCTAGAACAAGCGAGGACGGAGACTTGGAACTTAAGTGCCAAGGCTTTTTTCGAAGAGACAATAGGAAAATCCTTTTAGCGAGTATAGACAGAAATACACCTGCATCTTAAAATGTATCTTGACTATATATTCTGTATTTGTAGCAAGAAATTTTTTAGCTCTTTAAGCATTTACGTGAACTAATTCCACCTTTTTTTTTTTTTTTGGAACTAATTCCACCGTTAATCAAAATTGTATGGTATATATCTTTTGTAACAGGAAGACAGTAATTCATGGAGGCTCGAACATTCCTCATCCCTTTGCAATAAGCTTGTTTGAAGATCATGTGTTCTTTACCGATTGGACAAAGATGGCTGTAATGAAGGCAAACAAGTTCACGGAGACTGACCCACAACTGTACTACAGGTCTTCCCTGAGGCCTTTTGGAGTGACTGTTTACCATGCCCTCAGGCAGCCCTATGGTAGGCCCCTCAGCAGTGGAAAACCATGCTTGGTACTGGCCTTGGTAGAAAGGTTTTCTCAAAGTTCTCATGAGATTTGGGTGGCATTCTCAAATATATGATGGGTTATCTAGAGAGTTCAACCCTCTGAAATTGGCTTTGCCGATCGTTGGCATTCTGGAGAACTTGATGCATTTTAGAGTTAAAATGCCCAATCTACAAAGAACTTAGAGGTGTATTTAACAGATATTTATTGGCACCTGCAGTATACCAGATCCTGTCTACAGGCTGGAGAAAGAGCAGCAAACAAACCAAACTAAAATACCCATCCTTATTCTACGGGAGGAATCTCCCAATTCAACCCTCTAATATTGCAGTCAAGGAAACTGAGGCCCAGAAGAAGAAAATGACACGCTAAGTGGTCATTTTAGGTAGTGTCAGAGCTATTTTTTTCCTTCTTCTCTGTTGTATATTTATGACACCTGTTATTTGGTTTGCATTGGGTCTGTCATAGGTCAGCTGGGTTTGGTATCTTTCAGGCTGGTCACTTATCAAAGAAAAGAAATATTTTGATTCAGACACTGAATGTTATTTTATAGTACTTATGTTACTTATGTTATTTTACAGTAAGTTTTGTTTGTTTCAAGGTTTTAAATTGACATGACTGTTTAGACTGTGTATACAGCTCTCTTCTGTATTTGCTCATGCATCAAAGAAAAGAAACACAATAAACTAGACTACATCAGAAGAAAGCTTAATATCAGTGAACAGTAATTCAGAGAAAGACAGATTTCACTTTAAAACTGTAATGCTAAGTGATAGGTCTGGCTAGGATGGAGAAAGACTATAAAGTAATTAGGTTGATTAAAAAAACTCAAACCAACCAACCACTAAACTGATAGATTCAGATGACTACCCTTCAATGTAGTCATCCTAGGAAACAAATACTTCATTGGAAAATGTATACTGTACCTGAAAGTATATACTGTATTAGAAAATACCTATTTGGAATAATCAGTTCATGAGCTACTAAATTCACATCTGCCCTTGACCAAAAATATTACCCAGTTTTATCATCTAAATTATTTCTATTATTTGCTTCAGAATTATACCTGCCTGTGTTTCTCAAAATTAATCTACCCGAGAAGGTGAAGAGACTATTTTAAAGAATAAGTCAAAGGCTAAGAAGACAATTTCAAAAGCAAACATTTTTAGCTCTGACAGCCTTGTGTACAGTGAACTTCCTGATGTCACTGCTTTGAGAGTGGTTTTTGGAAGTATAAAATGGTTTGTGTTTCAGACATGTAGGGTTTTGGAATGAGATCTGGATTTGAATTCTAGTTTAGCTATTTAACCACTGAATAATCTTGAGCAAGTTGTCTCACCTTTTGGAACTTTGGTTTCCTTTTCTGTAAAATTGCGATAATATTTACCTCTTAGAGGCATTGATTGTTAAGTTGTCCTACAAAATAAGCATCCAGTGAGTTATAGTTATTTACTCTATTTTTTGAATGGTAAAAAATAATACTAAGGTTATTTGGGGGACAGTTATATTTTAGTCACTGAGGCTAGCAGACAGAGTCTGTTACAGTTATAGGGGGGAAAAGAACCCCCAAGGTTATCCAGTTGCAGGAGTCTTGGTTGTTTTTTTTTTTGCCACCATCAGTTTGAAAGTAGATTCGAGAGCAACAATGACATTGGGAGCAGCTAAATGTGGATGTATCAGTAGCAACCAGTAGTGATGTCTCCAAGGAGTTTCAAACCCATTTCACCCACAGGTCTCAAAATGGCTTCGCATGTCTTGGATAAATATGCATTTCTAATTGAGATTTAACCATGTGCATTTTTCCCTCCAGCTAGCAATCCATGTGCAGATAACAATGGGGGCTGTCAACACATCTGTGTCCTCAGCCACAGAACGTTTAATGGTGGTTTGGGCTACCGTTGCAAGTGCAGGCTCGGCTACATTCCGGATATGGATGACTACCACTGCGTTGGTAAGAAATCAGTTTTGGACTGTCTTTCTGATGGTCAGCACAGGGGTATGTGCTGCTCTTGGACTGGGCCAGCTCCCTGTAGCACTTCTTCACAGCAAATAAACTTTTGGTAGCCCCCGGGCATCTTCCTTGGTAGGCACATTTCCCTTTGTACAAAGAGCTGTGTTGGAAGATGTAAATTTCTGTCTTTTGGGACACATCTAGGGTTTCCTTGGGCTCCCCTTTCCCTTTATCTCCTTCCTGAAATCTCTGTCTCTTTTTAATTTTTAAATTTTTAATTAATTTTTTAAAGATCTTTATTGGAGTATAATTGCTTTACAATGGTGTGTTGGTTTCTGCTTTATAACAAAGTGAATCAGTTATACGTATACATATGTCCCCATATCTCTTCCCTGTTGCATCTCCCTCCCTCCCACCCACCCTATGCCACCCCTCTAGGTGGTCACAAAGCACCGAGCTGATCTCCCTGTGCTATGCGGCTGCTTCCTGCTAGCTATCTATTTTACGTTTGGTAGTGTATATATGTCCATGCCACTCTCTCACTTTGTCCCAGCTTACCCTTCCCCCTCCCCGTTTCTTCAAGTCCATTCTCTAGTAGGTCTGTGTCTTTATTCCTGTCCTGCCCCTAGGTTCTTCATGACCTTTTTTTTTTTTTTTTTAGATTCCATATATATGTGTTAGCATACGGTATTTGTTTTTCTCTTTCTGACTTACTTCACTCTGTATGACAGACTCTAGGTCCACCCACCTCAGTACAAATAACTCAATTTTGTTTCTTTTTATGGCTGAGTAGTATTCCATTGTATATATGTGCCACATCTTCTTTATCCATTCATCTGATGATGGACACTTAGGTTGCTTCCATGTCCTGGCTATTGTAAATAGAGCTGCAATGAACATTGTGGTACATGACTCTTTTTGAATTATGGTTTTCTCAGGGTATATGCCCAGTAGTGGTATTGCTGGGTCATATGGTAGTTCTGTTTATAGTTTTTTAAGGAACCTCCATACTGTTCTCCATAGTGGCTGTATCAATTTACATTCCCACCAACAGTGCAAGAGGGTTCCCTTTTCTCCACACCCTCTCCAGCATTTATTGTTTATAGATTTTTTGATGATGGCCATTCTGACTGGTGTGAGATGATATCTCACTGTAGTTTTGATTTGCATTTGTCTAATGATTAATGACGTTGAGCATTCTTTCATGTGTTTGTTGGCAACCTGTATATCTTCTTTGGGGAAATGTCTATTTAGGTCTTCTGCCCAGTTTTGGATTGGGTTGTTTGTTTTTTTGGTATTGAGCTGCATGAGCTGCTTGTAAATTTTGGAGAGGAATCCTTTGTCAATTGCCTCATTTGCAAATATTTTCTCCCATTCTGAGGGTTGTCTTTTTGTCTTGTTTATGGTTTCCTTTGCTGTGCAAAAGCTTTTAAGTTTCATTAGGTCCCACTTGTCTATTTCTGTTTTTATTTCCATTTCTCTAGGAGCTGGGTCAAAAAGGATCTTGCTGTGATTTATGTCATAGAGTGTTCTGCCTATGTTTTCCTCTAAGAGTTTGATAGTGTCTGGCCTTACATTTAGGTCTTTAATCCATTTTGAGTTTATTTCCATGTATGGTGTTAGGGAGTGTTCTAATTTCATTCTTTTACACGTAGCTGTCCAGTTTTCCCAGCACCACTTATCGAAGAGGCTGTCTTTTCTCCACTGTATATTCTTGCCTCCTTTATCAAAGATAAGGTAACCATATGTGCATGGGTTTATCTCTGGGCTTTCTATCCTTCCATTGATCTATATTTCTGTTTTTGTGCCAGTACCATACTGTCTTATTTATTTATTTATTTTTTATTTTGGCTGTGTTGTGTCTTTGTTGCTGCACACGGGCTTTTCTCTGGATACGGCGAGCAGGGGCTACTCTTCGTGTGGTGCACAGGCTTCTCATTGTGGTGGCTTTTCTTTTTGCAGAGCACGGGCTCTAGCCACATGGGCTTCAGTAGTTGTGGCACACAGGCTCAGTAGTTGTGGCTCACGGGCTCTAGAGCACAGGCTCAGTAGTTGTGGTGCACGGGCTTAGTTGCTGTGCATGTGGGATCTTCCCAGACCAGGGCTCGAACCCGCGTCTCCTGCATTGGTGGGCGGATTCTTAACCACTGCGCCACCAGGGAAGCCCCATACTGTCTTTTTTTTTTTTTTAATTTTATTTATTTATTTATTTATGGCTGTGTTGGGTCTTCGTTTCTGTGCGAGGGCTTTCTCCAGTTGTGGCAAGTGGGGGCCACTCTTCATTGCAGTGCACGGGCCTCTCACTATCGCGGCCTCTTTTGTTGCGGAGCACAGGCTCCAGATGTGCAGGCTCAGTACTTGTGGCTCACGGGCCCACCTGCTCCGTGGCATGTGGGATCTTCCAGGACCAGGGCTCGAACCCGTGTCCCCTGCATTGGCAGGTGGATTCTTAACCACTGCGCCACCAGGGAAGCCCCATACTGTCTTGATTACTGTAGCTTTGTAGTATAGTCTGAAGTCAGGGAGCCTGATTCCTCCAGCTCCATTTTTCTTTCTCAAGATTGCTTTGGCTATTCGGGGTCTTTTGTGTTTCCATACAAATTGTGAAATTTTTTGTTCTAGTTCTGTGAAAAATGCCAGTGGTACTTTGATAGGGATTGCATTGAATCTGTAGATTGCTTTGGGTAGTAGAGTCATTTTCACAATGTTGATTCTTCCAATCCAAGAACATGGTATATCTCTCCATCTATTTGTATCATCTTTAATTTCTTTCATCAATGTCTTATAGTTTTCTACATACAGGTCTTTTGTCTCCTTAGGAAGATTTATTCCTAGGTATTTTATTCTTTTTGTTGCAGTGGTAAATGGGAGTGTTTCCTTAATTTCATTTTCAGATTTTTCATCATTAGTGTATAGCAATGCAAGAGATTTCTGTGCATTAATTTTGTATCCTGCTACTTTACCAAATTCATTGATAAGATCTAGTCGTTTTCTGGTAGCATCTTTAGGATTCTCTATGTATAGTATCATGTCATCTGCAAACAGTGACAGCTTTACTTCTTCTTTTCTGATTTGGGTTCCTTTTATTTCTTTTTCTTCTCTGATTGCTGTGGCTAAAATTTCCAAAACTATGTTGAATAATAGTGATGAGAGTGGGCAACCTTGACTTGTTCCTGATCTTAGTGGAAATGGTTTCAGTTTTTCACCATTGAGAA
This sequence comes from Eschrichtius robustus, assembly GCF_028021215.1. Classification (NCBI taxonomy): domain Eukaryota; kingdom Metazoa; phylum Chordata; class Mammalia; order Artiodactyla; family Eschrichtiidae; genus Eschrichtius; species Eschrichtius robustus. Next base: position 63,468,631 of record NC_090828.1, read on the forward strand.
TGATGTTGGCTGTGGGTTTGTCATATATGGCCTTTATTATGTTGAGGTAAGTTCCCTCTATGCCTACTTTCTGGAGGGTTTTAATCATAAATGGGTGTTGAATTTTGTTGAAAGCTTTTTCTGCATCTATTGAGATGATCATATGGTTTTTATTCTTCAGTTTGTTAATATGGTGTATCACATTGATTGATTTGCGTATACTGAAGAATCCTTGCATTCCTGGGAGAAACCCCACTTGATCATGGTGTATGATCCTTTTAATGTGCTGTTGGATTCTGTTTGCTAGTATTTTGTTGAGGATTTTTGCATCTATGTTCATCAGTGATATTGGCCTGTAGTTTTCTTTCTTTGTGACATCTTTGTCTGGTTTTGGTATCAGGGTGATGGTGGCCTCATAGAATGAGTTTGGGAGTGTTCCTCCCTCTGCTATATTTTGGAAGAGTCTGAGAAGGATAGGTGTTAGCTCTTCTCTAAATGTTTGATAGAATTCGCCTGTGAAGCTATCTGATCCTGGGCTTTTGTTTGTTGGAAGATTTTAAATCACAGTTTCAATTTCAGTGCTTGTGATTGGTCTGTTTATATTTTCTGTTTCCTCCTGGTTCAGTCTCAGAAGGTTGTACTTTTCTAAGAATTTGTCCATTTCTTCCAGGTTGTCCATTGTATAGGCATATCGTTGCTTGTAGTAATGTCTCATGATCCTTTGTATTTCTGCAGTGTCAGTTGTTACTTCTCCTTTTTCATTTCTAATTCTATTGATTTGAGTCTTCTCCCTTTTTTTCTTGATGAGTCTGGCTAATGGTTTATCAATTTTGTTTATCTTCTCAAAGAATCAGGTCTGTCTCTTTTTCAAACTATGCTCTTGAAATTCTGTAGGATTTAATTTTGAGTTCTTTTCTCTACCATGTGAATATCTTTTCCACTTTAGATGTTAGTCTTAACTCTAATGGGGAGCACTTCCCATCACTTTTATTGACCTCTCTTAGCTCACCACTTTTGCCTAAGTCAGGTAATCACATCTTGATCCCACCTGGCTTTACTGCTGTATTCCAAACTAAACTCCTAAGTGTTGGGTGGCTCATTTCTTCATCTAGTGTTTACTCCTCAATTCAGATTTTCTCTTTATTTCTGCCTCTATGCTCTTGGTTGCATTCTTACCCTAAATGCTTCCTGTCCTCCTCTTTGGTCGCCTGCACATCTACTCACAGTTAAAATAGGCTACTGCCTTGGCTTCAGCTGATGATGAAATGCACTCTTACAATATTTGTTTCTCTTATGTTCCCTTTGACAACTCTCCTTTTTAATGCCTTTGGCAAATTCTTACTCCCTAGATGGTGCTGCTTCTGGCTTAGTACGTAAATTGTCTTATTTTAACTCAAACAAATTTGTTCACTTTGTAGGTAACCCTAGATTCAGATAAAAATCACCCTCGTTTAAAAAACCATGTGTTTCTTTTTGATTTCCTGGCATACTGTCACTGTCTCCTTCTTTGATTTTACACGTCACTCCATTCTTTCCTGTTTCCTCCATTCCTCCACTCCCCTTCTTCTTTCCTTCCTTTATTTCTTTCTAAAGAATTTACCTGGTGGCTGTCAAACTTCTCTTTTGCTGGTCTTAATATCCCCCAAAACTGCAATAGGATTTTTGATATAGATCTCTATACAAAAGTTATTGTAACTCGAGAATTTTGATGGGATTATTATGCAGTTAATACCAATTTAAATATTAAGCATATGGACACCATGTTTTTTTTTTAACCTCTTTATTGGAGTATAATTGCTTTACATTGTTGTGTTAGTTGCTGTTGTATAACAAAGTGAATCAGCTATACATATATATATATCCCCATATCCCTTCCCTCTTGCATCTCCCTCCCACCCTCCCTATCCCACCCCTCTAGGTGGTCACAAAGCACCGAGCTGATCTCCCTGTGCTATGCGGCTGCTTCCCACTACCTATCTATTTTATGTTTGGTAGTGTATATATGTCAATGCCACTCTCTCACTTCATCCCAGCTTACCCTTCCCTCTTCCCGTGTCCTTAAGTCCATTCTCTATGTCTGCGTCTTTATTCCTGTCCTACCCCTAGGTTCTTCAGAACCATTTTTTTTAGCATACGGTATTTGTTTGTCTCTTTCTGACTTACTTCACTCTGTATGACAGATTTTAGGTCCATCCACCTCACTACAAATAACTCAATTTTGTTTCTTTTTATGGCTGAGTAATATTCCATTGTATATATGTGCCACATCTTCTTTATCCATTCATGTGATGATGGACACTTAGGTTGCTTCCATGTCCTGGCTATTGTAAATAGTGCTGCAATGAACATTGTGGTACATGACTCTTTCTGAATTATGGTTTTCTCAGGGTATATGCCCAGTAGTGGGATTGCTGGGTCATATGGTAGTTCTGTTTTTAGTTTTTTAAGGAACCTCCATACTGTTCTCCATAGTGGCTGTATCAATTTACATTCCCACCAACAGTGCAAGAGGGTTCCCTTTTCTCCACACCCTCTCCAGCATTTATTGTTTATAGGCTTTTTGATGATGGCCATTCTGACCGGTGTGAGGTGATACCTCATTGTAGTTTTGATTTGCATTTCTCTAATAATTAGTGATGTTGAGCATCTTTTCATGTGTTTGTTGGCAATCTATATATCTTCTTTGGAGAAATGTCTATTTAGGTCTTCTGCCCATTTTTGGTTGGGTTGTTTGTTTTTTTGATATTGAGCTGCATGAGCTGCTTGTATATTTTGGAGATGAATACTTTGTCAGTTGATTTGTTTGCAAATATTTTTTCCTATTCTGAGGGTTTTCTTTTCGTCTTGTTTATGGTTTCCTTTGCTGTGCAAAAGCTTTTAAGTTTCATTAGGTCCCATTTGTTTATTTTTGTTTTTATTTCCATTTCTCTAGGAGGTGGGTCAAAAAGGATCTTGCTGGGGCACCATGTTTTATATAAATAAATCTTAAGGATAAATTTCTCAGGGAGAAGTAAGATTGTAATACTTCAATTCAAGATTGTTTTGCCTTCACAGTTTTTTTTTCTTCCCTTCTTTCCATTATTTCCAACTATGTTTTCTACAGATTTTTTTTTTTTATGTTTATTTCAGAATGACATTGCAGAATTATAACATGTGTTTTATGGGTGTATAAGTAATTTCTCTGGAATTGGGAGAAGGCAAGAACTATGCTGTGGCTGACTGTGTGTGTCCCTCTTTCTACAGCTGCTGAGCGATTTCTGTTCTTTTCATCTGATGTGGCTGTTCGTGGCATCCCGCTCACCCTCTCTCACCAGGCAGATGTCATTCTTCCAGTGACAGGACATGCTTCCGTCTTTGTTGGGATTGATTTTGATGCCCAGGAGAAGGCTATCTTTTTTTCAGATACAACAAAAGACATGATTTGTAAACAAAAGATCGATGGCACAGGTGAGAATGGGTTTAAAGGGGTTTTTTTTTGCATATTTTGTCTGTCTTCAATAATAAAACTAATAATTTTTTCATTAAAACTTTGCATTCACTTCTTAAGCAGGGTCTTTTACTAAGCTTGCTAAATACTTTTAGATTGGGAAAAGAAATCTACTGCTTTTCTTTTGAATTGAGTTTAAGTGAACACTTCCTTTATTTTCAAAATAAGTCACAAATGAGAGTGCATTTTAAAACAAATATTGTTGTAATTGGACAATGAAGAATATTAATATTGACAAATATTAACATATGGACACTCCATAATAGGAGTGTCAAATGTATGAAAGCTGTTAATGGGTTAATTAACTAGAGGCTGTTCCCTATATTCAAGCAGCCAGACTGAGCCAATGGAATGACCTCTCTGTAGGGATGCTGCACTACGTAAATGCTGGGCTTGGAATAATAATATTTATTTTTAAAAGACATGAATTATATGTAAATATGGATTTACTGTAAGTTTTCAGTTGATTGGAATTCTGTTAAAATCTTCATAATCCTCACAGAAAGATAAATTATAGTCAGTCATACCTTACTAGTTGGGTACTTTCTTGGATGTTGGCATGATCCAATACTTTGATTTTACAATCCACTAATGGGTCGAAACCTGAAGTTTGAAAAAAAAATCAGTAGCCAGTATAACATAGCAACTAAGAGGGGCCAGCTCAGGAGCTAAACTGCCTAGTTTTGAATCCTGGCTCCTCACATTTCCTAGTTATGTAATCTTGGGGAAGTTACTTTCTTTCTTTGTACCTCAGTTTCCTGAATATGTGAAATAGGAATAATAATAATAATAATAGAGGTACTACATAGCTCTTAAGGTTGTTGAGAGAATTTTAGGCTAATACATGTAAAACACCTAGAATAATGCCTGGAAAATAGTAAATATTCAGTAAATGTTAGCTATTATTGTAGCTGTTCTCAATGAAAAACTCTATTGCTCTGCCCCACCCTGCCCCAAACTCAGACCTGCTTGCTAGAGGTAATTCCTTACCATTCTTTTACCTGTTTGTTCTATTATGTGTCTCCGTGTTTCTAAATATTTTGCTTATACTGTTACTGAGTCCAAGTTTGTACTGCTCGCTGCACGACAGGCCGGTAAATCTAGAGATGAGGTGTTGGGGCAGGGAATAGCCAGCAGACTGAGAAGATGGTGGACTAGCGTCCCAAAGAACCATCTTACCCGAGTTAGAATTCAGGTCTCCTTTATACTAAAAGGGGAGAGGGTGTGGCTGGTTGTTGCAAACTTCTTGGTGCTGGAATCCTTTGTTCTTGCAGCTGTCCATGTGCATCTGGTCACTGTGTTCTTATAAACCACTAACAAGACAAATGTTATTCTCTGTTCTGCAACTTTTTATCTCTATATAAATGGAAAAGTCTTACACCTTTAAAGATCAGAGCCTTGAGAATGGGCTCTCCTGTGTATTTCAGGCCATAGGCAACATTCCTTTACAAAAGGTGCACAGCCAGCATGACTAAGCACAGGCAACAGAGCACAAAGGTTAGAGTTAAAGGAATAGATTCAATATGGAGTCACGTTTGTTCTTCTCTGTTGCAGTACTACTTCTTGATTTGCATATTAGACATTTATTTTCATTGTTATAGATAGGGATTTAGCTCTTACATTCCCCTCTACCAACTTCCCTCTCCCCCTGTTCTCCCTAAAAAGCTAGGTTGTAATTTTTGTTCGCTGCTAAGTCAAGTAGTATTCCATGATGACATTTCTTGAACAAATTTTGATTTCTTTTTTCCTCCAGTTAACAATTGCTCCATCTTCATTTGCTTAGTTTTCTACGTAGGTATTATATTTTCCCCAAATGCTCCAACAGATCTATCAAATGCTTGTCTGTGTATCTATGTATCTATCAAATGCGAACAATCTATAATTTTTTCCCCCTCTGCTGTTCAGTTGGATCTGGTACACAACTCTTGTCTTCCGATTTGCCTCTGCCACTTTCCTGTGCTGGTTTTCCTGTTTCTGGCAAGCCACTTGTTTCTCTTTCCAGGCTGATTTCCTTATTTTGCTGAAACACATTATATAGTAGCTTCTTAAGAAGAATGAGTTGGTGGTACATATTTCGAGTCTGAAGGTGTTTTTATTTTGCCCTCCAACTTGATCATTTGACTAGGTGTAGGGTGAAAGTAATTTTACCTCAGAAATTTGAAGATATTGCTGCACTCTCTTCTAGTAGCCAGTGTTGAGAGTCCTGTGGCATCCAGAGTAGCATTTCAGTGTGTATGACCTTTTTTGGGGGAGGTTGTTTTTGTTCATTTCTGGAAACTTTTAGAATCTTTTGGTTATCCCATTCATCTTGAGATTTCTCTCCCATTCTGGGAATTTTCTTGCCTTTGCTTTTTTTTTTTTTTTTTTTTAAATAAGTTTATTTATTTATTTATGGCTGTGTTGGGTCTTCGTTTCTGTGCGAGGGCCTTCTCCAGTTGTGGCGAGCGGGGACCACTCTTCATCGCGGTGCGCGGGCCTCTCACTGTCGTGGCCTTTCCGTTGTGGAGCACAGGCTCCAGATGCGCGGGCTCAGTAGTTGTGGCTCACGGGCCTAGTTGCTCCGCAGCATGCGGGATCCTCCCAGACCAGGGCTCGAACCCGTGTCCCCTGCATTGGCAGGCAGACCCCAACCACTGCGCCACCAGGGAAGCCCGCCTTTGCTTTTTCTATTCGAGAATGTGAGATTAATTATCTATTTTTTTCTTATCTTTTCTTTCCTAGTTTTCATCTCTATCATTTTGTTCTACTTTCTGTGAGATTTTTTGGCATTTTAGTTTTAGCCTTTCTATCGAATATTTAATTTCTCTTGTATTTTCAATGTTGAAGAGCCTCTTCTTGCTCTCTGATTATTCCTTTTTAAAAATAAAGCCTGTTCTTGCTGCATAAATTCAATCTTTTCTTATTCTATGAAGATATTAATTACATTAAAAAATTAATTTTCCTCTTTCCATCTTCTTTGGGTTCCTTTTTCCTTTTGGTTTGTTTCAACTTTCTCCTTCATGAAGGAAGCTTTCTTCAAATTTCTTTGAGCCTTGTTTGATATTAAGAGCAAAGCTATGAAACACCGACCAGAAGGCTGTTGGTATGAATGGGCCTCATCAGCTGGTGATAAGGCAGCCTTTTTGTTGGGAAGCTTCCAAATGTCAGTATCAGAAAATCCTCTCTGGAGATAGTCAGTTTCTCCTTAGTAGCTGCTTCCATTCTCCCTATTGGGGTGAGGGGTAAGAGGGGGAAGCTAGTATCCGTTTTGGGAGCAGTACAGAGGACAGGGAGCTGAGGCCCGTTCAGTTCAGTGTTCACATATATAACCCTCCTGTGCTCAGTTCTGTGCCGATCCCAGCCCTCCATTGTGCAATGTGTCCTCAGCCCACAGCCTCTCTGCTTGAGGTCCCCCAGAGAAGAAAATCTCTGGTCTGTTAGAGGAGGTAGACGGAGAGGAGTGTCATACATGCTCAGGGTCTGGGAGGAACCTCTGGGTCCAGTCGCTCCCGATGCCAACTTTTAACTAGGCCCCTTAGCGTCCCGCCCCTACCTTTTTCAGAGCCGGTGCTTCTGTGTGCAGACATGCTGAGGCTTCTGTGTGTGTGGGTGTTGGCGCTCCCCCGTGCTGGCACGTCTCTCCTTTCGCTTAGTGAGTTACTTTGGAGAAGTCTCTTTCTCTTCCAAACTCTGTGGATATCTTTCATCTGCTGTTCTTTCACTGTCATTATTAAAAGGAGTTTGGAAGGAAGAGGAGATAAACACAGTGGTCAATCTGTTATTCTGAACCAGAATGCATCTTTTCTGAGGACTAGAATTAGGTCTGCTGAGCTACACACAGGCTAAGTCTCCTGTAGATGCCTCCACAGGTCAGCTTCCTTCTGCTTTGGCAACTGCAATTCTCATCATGGGTTGTTTTGTTTTGTTTTGTTTTGTTTTTTTAAATCAATTTCAAGTCCACATGCTGAGCAAATTGCCTTTTAAAAGTTTCTTATAGTTAGTGGTTAAACTGCTTGTGCTCTGGTGAGGGATGTATTATTGTAAATTGCCCTGTTTTTCTGAGTGAGAAGGTTGAGTGTCAATGAGTTTATATGCAAAAACTGAATTGTCAGAAATCAAATTGAAGTCAAGATGGGCTGAATGAAGCCCTCAGGAAACTTGCTCCATCAATGATCCCTTCTCTACTCCAACTTCTCTTGTTCTACTGACTTTTCCCCATCAGATATGCTCAAGTCTCTCCCATACTAAAAAACCTTCAACCCACCCTTCACTCCACGTTCCTCTCTAGTTGCAGCCCTCTCTCCTCAAGTTCACGAACAAGCACCTTAAAAGTTTGGCCTACACTTTCCTAGCCCTACTTCCACATTTCTCACCTCTTCGTACTATGTCACTCGAAACCCCTTATCCTGGTCACCTCCAGTCTCTTTGTTATAAACTTTATCCTTATCTTTGGCGCCTTAGTCGTCTTCTTTAAAATGCTTTTTTCCCCCTTGACAACACACTCGTGAATTTCCTTCTATTTCTTGACGATTCTTTCTAGTGTTCCTTACACGTCTTTTCTTCTTTGCCTGTCCTATACACAACTGTGATCTCTAGTGCTCAACATTGGTCCTCTTTTAATTTTTTTAATTTTTTTAATTTTTATTTTTTAATTTGTGTATTTATTTTTGGCTGCGTTGGGTCTTCATTGCTGCGCATGGGCTTTCTCTAGTTGCAGTGAGCAGGGCTACTCTTTGTTGTGGTGCACGGGCTTCTCATTGTGGTGGCTTGTCTTTGTTGTGGAGCACGGGCTCTAGGTGCTCGGGCTTCAGTAGTTGTGGCTCGCGGGCTCTAGAGCGCAGGCTCAGTAGTTGTGGCGCATGGGCTTAGTTGCTCCGCGGCATGTGGGATCTTCCCGGGCCAGGGCTCGAACCCGTGTCCCGTGCATTGGCAGGCAGATCCTTAACCACTGCGCCACCAGGGAAGTCCGGTCTTCTTTTCTTATTCTGCATTTTCTTCTGCATAATTTTTCACCTTCCTTATCTTTTGTTACAGTCTATGTAGTAGTTATAAATCAGTGTGAGGAGACTTATGATAGGCCATTTCCTGAATGTTTTTCCTCCTCACCTGGAGAATGAGGGGAAAGGTCAGGTAAGGCTTCTTACAGGAGGTGATGGAAGTCTCTATCCAAACTCTCTCTCTGGGGTTCAGACCCATAGAGCCAACTGCCTTTTGGATATCCCACCTGGATATCCCACAAACCACCTCAAAACCAATATGTCTAAATGTTCACCTTTATTCCACTTCTCCAGACCCCTGCCGTAGGGGAAGAGCACCACCTCTCCCCCTGCCCACCAAATCTGGTGGTCACCCAAACTTCTTCCTTTCTTTTAGCCTCTACCATTAACTTGTTAACCTCCAGCCACGCTTTGGAGCGTGTGGAATCCTGTCTCTCTCCCTCCCACTTCCACGTCTTTGCTTTCCTGCAGCCCCCCATGCACCACTTCCTTTGGGAAACCTCTCCACACCCGCACTTGGCCTTGGTTTCCATACCATCCTGTGCATACCTCCAGCACAGCACCTGTTACTCTTCTGTTTTTTTCCCTCTTGGCCTAATTGCCTCCACCCACCTCTCCCACTTCATTACCTTGAAGATACCTTGAAGACAGTGTCCACATTTCTTTCAAAATGCTTCACTTTTCTATGACTCAGTTTCCTCATGTGCAAAATAGGGATAATAATAATTCCTACTGTTGAGCTGTTGTGAGGATGGATGAGTTCATGTAAAGTACTTGGGCCAGTTCCAGGCTCATAGTAAGTGCTCAGTATAAGCTATTATTATTAATACTATTAGCAATATCATGTTTCCTCAATGTCTAATATGGTGTCTAGCACACAGAGGACTTTCTTTTTCCAATTTGCTGAATAAATGAATGGAAAAAGCACCAGGATTGTTTTTCTTCCTTCAAAAGAAAGAGATGTGATTGCTTACTCTGATTCACTTTTATTTATTTATTTATTTAAAGTATTTATTTATTTATTTAAAGTATTTATTTATTTATTTATGGCTGTGTTGGGTCTTCGTTTCTGTGCGAGGGCTTTCTCTAGTTGTGGCAAGTGGGGGCCACTCTTCATCACGGTGCGCGGGCCTCTCACTATCGTGGCCTCTCTTGTTGCGGAGCACAGGCTCCAGACGCGCAGGCTCAGTACTTGTGGCTCACGGGCCTAGTTGCTCCGCGGCATGTGGGATCTTCCCAGACCAGGGCTCGAACCCATGTCCCCTGCATTGGCAGGCAGATTCTCAACCACTGCACCACCAGGGAAGCCCCACTTTTTTTTTTTAAAGAATATTTTGTTGTGATAGTTTCAGGTGTACAGCAGAGTGATTCAGTTATACATTTTCCCTTTTAGGTTGTTACATTTAGGTTGAGCAGAGTTTCCTGTGATTCACATTTTCTTTAGTAAAAAAAGAAAAAGGAGGGGAAAAGGCATAAAAAATTCACAAAGAAGAAAGTGGTCATTTTTCTCCTTGTACCCAGTTCTGATTTCCTTTCTGGTTGCTGGTCTTTTCCAAACTTGGCAACTTTGTGGCTATGAAAGACTGTTGATGAGAAGGTTGGGCGGGAATACCTCATAGATACCCCCAGTCGTACCTGGCGGTGTCAGCTTATCAGCGCTGTCTGTGGGTGGTGGTTGTGAGTATGTGAACTCAGGTATCTCTTCTTCAGATGTTCTGTACTGAGAAATTTTTTCTGGACGGTTGAACAAGGGAGTAAATCCAGGCCATACCACTCCTGGTTCTATTTATCAGAGTCATATCTATTCTTTGAGATCCAAACTTTTGGAGATGGATAGATTCTAGGTTTATCTCATGTGTTGCTTTGCAGTTTACTGTTGCTTTATTTTTTAAAAGAATTCCACATTACTGAAATATTCTCTAGTTCTCACACAAAGTTTAAATATGCAGTGGTAGGAAAATGTATGTCATGTAAAATATGCTTACTTTAAACCATGTCCATATTTTAATTTACAGGAAGAGAAGTTATCACAGCTAACAGAGTGCCAAGTGTTGAAAGTTTGAGTTTTGACTGGATTTCAAAGAATCTCTATTGGACAGATGCTTCTTATAGGAGTGTCAGTGTCATAAGGCTAGCTGATAAATCGAGGCGCACAATAGTCCAGAATTTAAATAACCCACGATCAATCGTAGTTCATCCTATTGCTGGGTAAGTGTGTTCATGTTTTCCTAAGAGCTTGAAATTTATGTCTTGTACAGTCATTGCAAAGTGATGCCATAGGTATTTGGCAAATTCAGTAAATACAAGATTGAACCATGTAAATTGAAATCACCTTAGATTGTGTCCTTTTAGCATATGCTGACGTGATCACTTTATCTCCTTCCAAAAACTTTCTCCTAAGCTTTGGCTTCCCAGTCTTCACTGGAGTGTGGTTTTTTTTCACAGTCGCAGAGGACCAAACGATGAGACACAGATTCTGTGGAGAAGGAATGAATATGCAGCAGAATTATCAGGAAAGGCTCAAATTCTTTCCCTGCTTTAATGTATTGATATAAAGCTTACCAAAACTTGCTTAATCATTCAGTAGTTTTCAGAATAAAAAGTCTTTCAGACCACAGACAAAGTTTCGTGTTTAACCATTGCATTATTGGTGGAGTCAGACAAGAAGAGACAGAGCATTTCCCGCCATGCCTTTTTGTTCTTACCTTTCTTATTTAAATATGCTAGATAGCTAACATAAAGTCTGAGATAGCTAGTTGTGTTTTAATAGAGTAGTTAAAAAAAAAAAAGATGACTGGTAATTCACTAAAGCCTGATTGAGGGTACATAGCAAACACTTTACATAGTACCTAATCTCATCTAATCCAAAAGCTGGTTTGTGAGTGAGGTATATACAAGACCTGTTTTGGAGATAAAGAATCTGAGGCTCAGAGAGATAAAGTAACTTGCTCAAGGACCCACAGCTATTAAGCAATAGTTAGTATTCAAATTCCAGGCCTGTCTGACTGCAAAGCCTGTGTGTCTAACATATTTTAAAACTGATGATGTTATTGATAAGAAATTTTATTGCCCAATGGAGAGTTAAACAGTTGATTTTCTAGTGAATTTATCTTAAGCTAAATCTTTGACGTTGGGTTTTGAAAAGGCGTTAAATTCCTTTCCTGATGTATCCTTCATATTTTCTTTTTATAAATTTATTTATTTTTATTTTTGGCTGTGTTGGGTCTTTGTTGCTGTGCGCGGGCTTTCTCTGGTTGTGGCGAGCGGGGGCTGCTCTTCGTTGCAGTGCACGGGCTTCTCATTTTGGTTGCTTGTCTTGTTGCAGATCACGGGCTGTAGGCACGCGGGCTTCAGTAGTTGTGCCACGCGGGCTCAGTAGTTGTGGCTCGCGGGCTATAGAGCACAGACCCAGTAGTTGTGGCACTGGCACACAGGCTTAGTTGCTCCGTGGCATGTGGGATCTTCCCGGACCAAGGCTCGAACCTGTGTCCCCTGCATTGGCAGGCAGATTCTTAACCACTGTGCCACCAGGGAAGCCCCTGTCCTTAATTTAAAACAATATGAAGTCACGCTTCAGAAAGTTACCTTTTGGAAAGACTAATTTTAGTTTTTAAGCCTCATATGAAAGAGAAAAGGTTTTTTCCCTACACATCTTTTTGCCACTCCTCGGGATAAAAAAAGACCTCTTGGGTAAGATCGTTTAAGAGTTATGTTTATTTGGATGCTTTTTTCATCAGGGATGAAATGCTTTCCTGCAAATTTAATTCGTTGTGGAAGATGCCTAAAGAGTGATCTAGTGGATCCTGGATGTTTAATCCAGAAAGAAAGTGAGAGATTAAAATCTGTTTTCTTGCTCGTAGTTTATTTTATTTCAAGAACATGAAGTATTTAAAATGTAACCTGAACTGTGTCTTTTTAAAGAATCTACTTGGTGACAATAGTTTTAGGTCCTGAAGTCTAGCACAGTGGTTCTCTGCTCTGGATGCCCATTTTAATACCATTTGTATTTTCTATATATTTTTCTATATAAACCCAATAGCATACAGAAAACGAAATTAATTTACAGCAAGTCTCTGGAGAATCTACGTTTGTGCTAAATCTCTCTAAGTCATGTAGTTTGTTCCAATGTTAACATCTTTGACTTATTACCTCCTTTTCTAGGTATATATTCTTCACTGATTGGTACCGTCCCGCTAAAATTCTGAGAGCATGGAGTGATGGATCTAACCTTTTGCCTATAGTAAACACTACTCTTGGGTGGCCCAATGGGTTGGCCATTGATTGGAGGTAAGTAGGAATCATCCCAAATTGCTGAGTTCCCACTTACTATGGAAGACATATACATAGTTGGCTAGCTTCTGCTGGGATGAAAACATATGTAGTAATGAATATTCTGAGGAAATTGCTAGAGGAAGCAGAATAGGACAAGACCCAAACCCCACTAGAAGTAGAACAGGGATTTGATGAAGTACAGGTCATGTGCAATTTTTACAGGGGGCATCCTGAGGATAGGAAATTGTGTCAACAAATGTGTATTTGCCTATATACACCGTGGAGGATTTTTGGAATATGAGATTTAAATTTTAAGAAATTAATCTGTCAAGGAATATAGGAAAAGGTAACAGGGTAAATAAGCTTACAGACATCAAATGCAAAAGCACTTTATAGGAGAGAATAAAGGAAGAAACGTGTTTAACCTTTTAAACATCAGTTACTACGAATATTTTTCCTAACTTGTGGATTTAATAAGGAGAAAACTAAAATTCCTAGCTTGAAAATAACAACATTCAACAACATTTCAAGTTTTCTAAGACAACTGAAAATCACTTCATAAAAGTTGTTTTGTCTTTCTGGAGAGCATGAAGCTATTAAACTTTGCTTAATAAATGTGTCAACTGAACGTGCTGTTTTTGAATACCTTTAGTATAAAGTGTGCTTTGCTAGTTTCTGGATAACCAATAACCAAGTATTTTATTATTTTAGCTCTTCACGATTGTACTGGGTAGATGCCTTTTTTGATAAAATTGAGCACAGTACCTTTGATGGGTTAGATAGAAAAGTCCTGGCCAGTATACAGCAGATAACACATCCATTTGGACTTGCTGTCTTTGAAGGTACGTTTTGAAGCAAAAGAAGTGTGTCTTATTTATACTGTACAAGTTGTATAAAACTCATCCTCATTTGGCAATCTCACAATTCCAGAAAAGCTGGTCACTTTTTTAATTGAAATGGTGCTTTTATCTATAAATAAAACATTTGGTTAGTTGACTGAATATTTAACTTTTATTTTTTGTTTGAGAAATTTTTAGATAATAATATTGACAACTTATATGGTTGTAGCACTTTATAGATTAAACATATTATACAGTTTAACTCTGTTATGTAAATATCATGCAAAGAAATAGTACATTACTGCTTCTTTATTTTCATGAATAAAACAGCAAGGGCTGTTTGTAATAATTATTGTAGCATTTCTTTTTTTTTAAGTTTTATTTTTATTTTTAGTTTTTTTAAACATCTTTATTGAAGTGTAATTGCTTTACAATGGTGTGTTAGTTTCTGCTGTATAACAAAGTGAATCAGCTATACATATACATATATCCCCGTATCTCCTCCCTCTTGCGTCTCCCACCCACCCTCCCTATACCACCCCTCTAGGTGGTCACAAAGCACCGAGTTGATCTCCCTGTGCTATGCGGCTGCTTCCCACTAGCTATCTATTTTACATTTGGTAGTGTATGTATGTCCATATTGTAGCATTTCTTTGTTCTCTGATGTTTGCAAGAACCTTGTCAGAATCCTTGTGGGAGAACCATTACACATACTCATCAACTGGGTAGCTGACTCATCTTTGTGATACAGAAGTGTTAGCACATGGCTTATGAAGAATAGCTAAATGCAGTTTTTTTCATCAACCTTTCCAAATAATTTAAGATTGCTGGGAGTATGGAATTCTGGGAAACTGCAGCAACAATGATCACACCGGTGTATCTGTTTTCTTTCTCCCATCTCCCCTCTTGTGAGTGTAAGCCTGTTCTCCTGGGTTCAGTTGCTGGGAATAAGAATCTAGCTTGTCACTACGAAACAGATGGTTTGTTTAGTCTTGAAAACAGGGTTTCTGTGAATGATTGTATAGCTTGTGCCAGGCCAAGAGGGCAAGGAGAAACTAAAATCTACCCTGGTTCTGCTTGATAAACCATAATTAGTCTAGTTAGAGAGGTGCCATTCTGTGATCCACCAAAGGCCCTATGCATATGCTAGTTGTGTCTCTGGTTGAAATTTCCTACTCTGAATAATTAGCATAGTGCTTTAAAAAAACTAGACACTGACTATAATTCAAAGGCTTTGTCACACACCTGTAGTGTGGAATGAATAGCTAGTAAATATATTGTATATTCCACCCTGCTGTCTGTTTATCTGTGGAGGAGTGCATGGTATTTAAAAATATTTTTAAAATGGTCTTGTGAGATTTTTGATGAGTCAGTTATAAATACGCAGCCCCCCAGCCTGTGCATTCTTTCCCTTTCTACTAATGATGTCAGACACATCCTATTTGTTGTCACATAGGAACATTATAAGAATGTTAAATTTTCTCTGCTCTTTGCTGGGATATTTTGAGATTGAATAAAGTTTCAGTACGTTTTGGTTTCATCAGTATGAAAAAAATTTGAGTGCATACCCATGAGAATAACACAACATTACAATAATAATATCAATAATAATAATAATGTGTTTTTTCAACATTCATTGTGAATGTTGTGAATTTCTTCACTGTGAATTTCTTATAGAAAGTTTTTTTATTCCACAATGCCATGGAAATTACGTGTCTTTTTAATGAAAGGCTAGATCTCCTTGACTGCGCACCACACAGGACCTACAGGTTTATTGAACACGTTATATTTTTAAATATAGTAAGATGCCTTCCTGGGTGATGGGCCTGAGATGGCCAGTCAGTCTAGATAAGATTTAGTGAGTCTGATGACTGATTAGTCATTGATTAGACCATAGATAAGGAAAACTGGTTTAATGATAAAATTTGTGATTTTCTGGTTAGTTGGCAGTTTTAGTTAGTTAAGTTATTGTTAAAGAGAAGATCCACTTTGATTCAGTCTTTTCTTTGAAAAACTCTGTTGAAATATATATGTTTATTTCTCTGTTTCAGTAGCTAAGGTAAAATGAACATGATCAAATTTTTGAGTTTTAGAATCTTGTATTGCCTCTATCTTCTATTTTCAGCTTCATGGAGCATTACTCAGTGTGCTTTAGGTGTAGGAACACTTCTGTGGGTAATTGTTATTGATCCCTAAACATACACTGACATTTCCTTCTTGGACTAGGTCCGTACTTTTCCTTCTCAACAGCTTGTTATGAAACTTGAGGGTCAAAGTTTTTAAAAAAATGTTCTCATTAAAACATGGGATATAAAATGTTTGACCTGGAAGAGAGCTTAGAGATGATTTAGTCCATTTCCTTAATTTTAGTAGAAAAATGAGCACCCCCCCCAAGGTAAAGTATTTGCCTAAGATCACTCAGCAGGTTACTGCTTTAGCTGGGATAAGAACTCAGTCTTTTGAGGCATCAGCTAATGCTCTGTAAAAGAATCCTGAGATTTAAAAAAATTTTTGCCCATGGCAATCTAAGCCCAATTGCTATTAAATACCATCACAATATTCCATACATTCTTGCCTGAACCTGAACGCTAGTATTATAAAAAATATAGGCTTCTGGGACTTCCCTGGTGGTGCAGTGGTTAAGTGCCAATGCAGGGGACATGGGTTCGAGCCCTGGTCCGGGAGGATCCCATATGCCGCGGAGCAACTAAGCCCGTGCGCCACAACTACTGAGCCTGCGCTCTAGAGCCCGTGAGCCACAGTGACTGAGCCTGGGAGCCACAACTACTGAAGCCCAGTGCGTAGAGCCCGTGCTCCGCAACAAGAGAAGCCACCGCAATGAGAAGCCCACACACCGCAACAAAGAGTAGCCCCTGCTGGCCGCAGCTAGAGAAAGCCCGCGCACAGCAACAAAGACCCAACACAGCCAAAAATAAATAAATAAATTAAAAAAAAAAAAAAAAGGCTTCTAAGAGGTAGGGTCTCTCTCAGAGATCCATACCAGCAACTCCTATTGTTTTTATTCCCTGAGTTGCACTGTTTATATTACACTCCTCTAGAGCTCTTCCCTTTCTCTCCAAATCATAGAATTTTCACCTCTACTGGTGCAGGAAAAATTTGTATCAGGAAGTATTCTTACAGCTCTGTTGTTTTATTCAAGGTCCTTAGCTTCGGAAGCTCAAAAGTCAATAAATAAATGTTTTCTTTAAAAAAAAAAAGAATATATATATATAGGCTTCTAAAGAGTCATTTCTAGAGACTAACAAGTCATGGAAAATGATTACAGAAACATATTACAGATATTTATGGAAGGAGCTTCCCACATTTGGAAGAAGCATTACAAACATATTGCATTTTCCCAAGTGATTTGTAGGTGAGCTGTGGCGAAAATACTAATCACTGTGTTCCTTCTTAGACTACGTGTATTTTACTGACTGGAGACTGCGTGGTATTGTTCGAGTCAGGAAAACAGATGGTGGACAACTGGTGGTTCTCCGAAGTGGCGTTGGTATTGTAATGCATGTGAAGGTATATGATACCAGAATCCAGACCGGTGAGTGATGTTGCCAGCTTCTTTCATAGGGATGTGTTTAATATGGTGGCTCCTTTTCTCTTTAAGTACTTATTATTTAATATAACTCCTGATAGTTTTATCTTCCTGTCAGATAGTTTTAAAGTGTAAGATTTAGAATTTCTGTTCGACTCAGCTAACTTTAAAACTGTGTTTGAGAAAAACACGTTTCAGCACTTTTCTGTATTTAAATTGAATGTGCTATTTGGCACGTTGATTTCCGAGAGGAATCAAGTTTTTAATATTGGGTCTGACAACCAAACCTGTGATCAACCTAAAGGAAATGTGCTTGACTCACTTATCTCGGGGCATTGCTTTTTCAGGGTCTAACGCCTGTAACCGACCCACCAATCCGAACGGTGACTGCAGCCACTTCTGCTTCCCAGTGCCAAATTTCCAGCGGGTGTGTGGTTGCCCCTATGGAATGAGTCTGACTTCCGATCGTTTGACATGCGTGGAAGACCCATCCCGCGAGCCACCGTTGGAGCAGTGTGGTGCCTTTTCCTTCCCCTGTAACAATGGCAGATGTGTGCCCATTCACTACCGCTGTGATGGAATTGATGACTGTCATGATAACAGTGATGAGGTTCAATGTGGCACATTTAGTAAGTAGCTGTACACTGGCAATACTTCCTAGGATGAATAGAACAGAGAGAGGGGGCTTAAAAAAAAAGGCTTAGGTTATCTCTATAGGAAAGAATATTCCTTTCGGATTGTTAATATGTACTCCAAAGGCTTTTAGGAAGCTAGGCGATAAATATCATTCATAGATAATGTTACAGATGATTTCTAGCATTGATTTGGGCTGTCTTCAACAAAATTTCTTTCTGACATTGGCTGTTTGGATCAATGCAGAGTCATTGCATCTTGGCTTACTCCTCAAAAAGTCAACAAAACAAACTGGATCTAATCTTTAGTATTGGAGAGAATAATATCACAGAATAGGTGCTTGCAATAATAGCTTTTGAAAATCTCATGTGCTATATTCCTTTTTCCTCCTGTTGGTGTAAAATGAATTATGGGTGAAATGGTGGTTTTAACCTTTACATTCTTCTTTTGATGGTAATCCAATTTATAATAAATGCTATTGCAGAAGACAAAAAGATAGAGGACAGTTGAAATCTCAGAAATTTCTATCAAGGAAACATTAGTAGAAAGAAAAGTGATATTTGAAAATGAAAGTGCTCATTTGTACATTTTTGAAATATTTTGAAGTTTTATTTTGTGTATATCTTTTTGTTTTTAAAAGTGCAGATTTTACATGAATGTTTTATCAATTTCCAATGACCCATGTGATCAGAGGAAGCATAGCTTAGAAGTAAAGGATGGGCCTTAGAGTCACACCAACTAGAGCTTTGGTCTTGGGCAGATTCCTAAGCTCTCAAAGCCTCAATTTCCTCATCTATAAAATGCAGATAATTATATGTACCTGACAGTATTCTTGTGAGGATTAAGAGAGAAAAAAAATATGTAAACACTTAGAAAAGTGCCTGGCATATGATAGTTGCTGAATAAACTTGCACATTTTGTATAACGCTCCCATTGCAAAAGGAGAAGAAATGGGCCTTTACAAGGTAAGATCTCATTTAAAAGGCTGTAAAAACAGATGTCTTTACGACCAATTCGTTTCTGTTGTAGATACTTCCTGTGCACCTTCAGCGTTTGCGTGTGGCCACAGGGGACAGTGCATTCCCTCACACTGGCGCTGTGACAAACAAAATGACTGTGTGGATGGCAGTGATGAGCAGAACTGCCCCACCCGAGCACCCACTTCCTGTCGCGCAGACTTCTTCACCTGCGATAATAACCTGTGTATCCCAAAGAGTTGGGTCTGTGACACAGATAATGATTGCGGGGATGGATCTGATGAAAAGTCATGCGGTAAGTTTTGAACTGATTTCTCTTGGTTGGTCAGCCTGGTGAATAGATTTGAACAGTCAGTAGGCCTTGTGCACTTTCCTTGAAGGCTTACATAATTTTCGTTGTATCTTAGCTACTTCTCTTCACCTGTCAATCCCTGTATTAATAGGCTATAGGAGCGAAGACATGGGAAGTCTTCCTAAATATTTTTTATGCAAGCAAAACAAGTCTTCCTAAATATTTTCTATGCAAGCAAAACACTGTCTCTGATGTCTAACACCCAGATAGACACTGGAAAATAAAATCCTTCAACTATTCAGATATTTAAAACAATTTTTCTTTCTAAATCATATAAACACATCCAGACATCTGGCTATTGGTTTTCCTTTTCATTTATACAGGCAAAAAAGGCAACAGAATAAAGAGGCACAGAACATTTAAATTTCATTAATCTAACCCACCTGCTTTTCATCTTGCGAGTTCTGATTTCCTCTAGGTTGTCATTTGTTTTCATATCAGCAGTCATAGTTTAAGGTGGAGCAAAGTTCCCTGGACTAAATTCTGTCTTGGTTGCATGATTAGGCAATTCGCTTTTTCTCAGGACTAGATGAGCTTTAAGATCCCCTCCAGCTTTCACATTCTGTGAGACTATATTTACTATGACTTCACGTTTCGGGTAGGGGGAGGCAGCGCATCTGACTCTTAAGGCTGTGTCTCTTCAGCCAGCTAGGACCCTGGTTTTGAGGATCGTTCTGCTTAGATTTTGGATTAAATCCAGTTATCATGATCTGTCTCTACACTGTTGCTACTAGGCATTGTGGTCATGCGGACCGTGTTGCCTTGCTGGGCTCCATTGCTTAGCTTTGGTGCAGAGTCTTGGACTTCATAGCATTCAGGAGGTGTAGGCCAGTCCATGGCCATGATGCTTACTTTCTAAGTGTGGTCTGTTTTTCAAGGTGTAATCACAGTTTCTGACTCTGCCCTGTAATATTTTTTTCCTCTTTCCAAAAAGTGTCCTAGCTGGGCTCTGGATGGGCTGACTTTGGCAATCTGGCTGACTTGAAGGAATTTTGAGCGCACACACAACTGAGATAACTTACGTATTTCCTTAGCGTTTTACAGTTTGGCTCTGGTACACACTGGACAAGAAATAAACTGTTACTTGGTTTTGTTTTTGGATGACATTAGATAATACAGAGACATGCTCACCTAGTCAGTTTCATTGCCCCAATCATCGATGTATTGACCTATCTTTTGTCTGTGATGGGATCCACGACTGTGCTGATGGGTCTGATGAGAGTGCTTGTAGTAAGTACATTGTTTTATTTTTAAATTTTTAAATTAATTAGTTAATCAATCCATTGAAGTATAGTTGATTTACAATATTATATGCTTCAGGTGTATAACATACTGATTCACAATTTTTAAAGGTTAACTCCATTTATAATTATAAAATATTGGCTATATTCCTTTGTTGTATAATATATTCCTGTAGCTTATCCCTATCTTGCCCTGCCCCTATTCCTTCTGCCAATTGTTAACCACTAGTTTGTTCTCTATATCTATGAGTCTGTTTCTTTTTGGTTACTTTCACTAGTTTGTTTTATTTTTTAGATTCCACATGTAAGTGATATTATACGGTATTTGTCTTTCTCTGACTTATTTCATTAAGCATAATACCCTCCATGTCCATCTATGTTGTTGCAAATGGCAAAATTTCATTCTTTTTTATGACTGAGTAGTACTCCATTGTATATATATACCACATCTTTTTTATCCATTCATCTGTTGATGGGCACTTAGGTTGCTTACATATCTTGGCTATTGTAAATAATGCTTTATTTTTATTCATGATGTTTAGAAAAATCTCAATGTTTAGTTGTTTGCTCCTTGGCTTAATTTCTAATACTTTTCTCTCTCATTTTCAGTAATTAATTGCACTGCTTCTCAATTCAAATGTGTCAGTAATGGTAATTGTATTAGCAACACATATCGCTGTGATGGTGTTTTTGACTGCAATGACCACTCTGATGAGACAGATTGTCGTAAGTACCATATACCTAGCATGTTTCAGGTGAAGGGGTCATTACATGTTTACCAGTATTGATATTACCACAGATTTTCTCTTAGACAAACTAGAGGGAAGGTAGCCTGAATTACAAAGCATTGTCAGAGGAACACAGTATTGAACATATAATAAAATTGACTTGACATTACCAAACAGCGACTTATAATTTGTGAATCGAGTGGTTGTAAATGGGCACTTTCAAATTGTCTCTTGAGTAGGTTAAATATTTCTCAGATATTTTTGTTCTCACTGTTAATTTTTCCTAGGGCATACCAAATTAGTGGGTTTCAAAGTTTTGAGGTTTACTATTTATAAAGATATTTTAATGGTTTCTTTTAAATGTCAGTAGGGAGGTGAAATCAAGCAAACCATTTGTTTAGTATCTGCTAACATGTTATATATGGTCTTTGTCCTGAGAGTCTGGTAAGAGAAATTATAGAAAGTAAGAAACAAAGCAAGGTAGATAGTTACAAGGGCCTTATAGAAATGATTCAGATAAAATTCTATGAAGGTTCAGAGAAAAGAAATTTTTTCAGAGGATTCAAGGAGGACTTCACAGACTATAAATCTGTTGGACCTATACTCTCCACAAGCTGTAAACCTATAATGGACAGGATTTGTTACTGCCCACTTTTTATATTAAATGAGGTGAGGTGGTCATTTGTTTGAATAATGGTATTTTGGACCACAAATAGTAGGTTTCTATCAATTCTCCTCCCTAATCAGAAGTGTTTAAATCTATGGATCAAAAAGAAAAGTTAAATGCTTACATACTGTATAGGTGTGTACAACACCCAGAAATTCTTAATCACTGAATTTCCTGTCTCACATTGAAAACATGGAATTCTTCTGTGGTGATCTGAGGTTAAAGTGCCATTGCCCCTGACTTGCTCTTGCCTTAAAAAGTTCCAAGGAGGGAGTTTGGGTTTACTCCTGTGAAATAGGCAAGCAATTCTTACTTATCTCGTAAGGATTGCTTGGTGAATAGTGGAAAGTTTGCAAAGAATTGAGGATTTACAGTCATCTTTTGTTTACTTGATGTGTGCTGGTTTCATCTGATATAATTCATTTGAGGGAAAATGATAACATCCAAATGTACGACATTAAACCCATGAATTCCAATTCACCGTAGCTATTTAAGCTCTATTTAATTGCTCTGGTGATTCTTTATTGTTTAATCCATAATTAGAAACACAGGAAATAGAATTTTCTTTTGACCCAGGGACTTATCTTCTATCCAAGAGTTGTACATCCTTTGTTGTCAGATCCACTAATCTGACGCATAAAGATCTCTACGTGCCACAGTGTCAGAGAAGACTCGTGTCATTTTAGATTTTAATATTACATTTGTCACAGTCATTATTATAAACCTACCACTGATCCAAAATCGTTTCCTCTGAATCTAGGAATTATATGAAAGGGATTATGGATTGCATCCACAAGCCCATTTCCCCCATTTTGTTCTCTCAGCAACCAGGCCTCCTGGTATGTGCCACCAAGATGAATTTCAGTGCCAGGCAGATGGTATCTGCATTCCGAAGATCTGGGAGTGTGATGGCCACCCGGACTGCCTCCACGGATCTGATGAGCACAATGGCTGTGCCCCCAAAACCTGCCCTTCATCTCATTTCCTCTGTGACAATGGAAACTGCATCTACAGGGAGTGGCTCTGTGATGGGGACAATGACTGCAGGGATATGAGCGATGAGAAGGGCTGCCCTACGCAGGCCTTTCAGTGTCCCAGTTGGCAATGGCAATGCCCCGGTTATAGCGTCTGTGTGAATCTGAGTGCAGTATGTGATGGCAACCCTGACTGCCCCAGTGGGACAGATGAGTCCCCGCTTTGCAGTAAGTTTCCCGACCACAGTTTGCTGCCATAACTTCATCCTGAGCAGTGGCCGGCTGTGCGTCCTCTTTGTCACAGTCACCATGTAGCTTTTGAGGAAGGGGTCTCGGTTCCTCTCTGAATTTAGATCTGTGTAGGGATAGCCATCATGGAGTAGTTCAAATAAATCATCACTGGATAATATTTCTCATTAAATCCTTTGCACCCGGTTCTGTGTTTTTACTTCATTAGATCGTCAAATTAAATTTGGTTCTGTTGGTAATGCGCTCATAAGTTTCTCTAACTTTAATATTTTCTGATTTCAATCAGAACTTGCCACAAAACAAATGAAGTCTGGGGATTTGTGTTTGCTATGATTAAAATCCTGTGATTGGCATGTAATCCTAATTACTGTCCTTTCTTTATTTCTTCTTTAATCAATGCTCACTCTCAGATGATACCCAGCCAGGTATGATTGCAAAGTATTTTAGATTCTTATGATTTTAAATGCATTGCGTTTGTGCTGAAAATGTCCTAATCATTTTGACTTACTTCCCCTTCTAGTGCATGTTTCATATCATGACTCTTATAAATAAGAGTACACATGGAAATAGAGGGCATTTGCATCCTCAGGTAGATGAACTATCTTTGGGTGCTTCAGGCATTGCCGTTTTAGCCCTGAAAGTAAGGATGATGGCATGTCAGTGCATCTGTGCCCTGTAGTCTTCCAATTGCCTTTCTCCTTTATAGACCTTCCAGCTCTGCTCTTCAGTGTCAAAGTCTTACCTTCCATTTCTGTGTAGGTAGAAGAATGACAGGAAGCAAATGGCAAGTAATTTAGGTCTCTTTGCATGCTTTACCAACGATAGTTGTGTTTCTTGGTGTCCACCACATTTCCCCAAGTTTCTCTCATTGCACTAAATGGAGTTATAATAGAAGGCTGTAGTGAAGAAAGTGGTCCAAGTCCAGTGGACGTGAAAGATGGTAAATCCTCAGGCAAATCGGAGCACTGAACAGCCTGTGGACCTCATCCAGGTGGATTCTGCTCATAGCTCTTACCTGGGTTTTGTGTTGAAGGTGGCCTGAGACTGTACGACACATAATACAACCGAGTGAACCAAAGAAGCAAAGATTCCTGACTTTTCCACTCTGTGATTCTTTTTCTTTATTCTAGACCAGGAGAGCTGCTCAGATTCCAATGGTGGTTGTACTCACCAGTGTATTCAAGGGCCCTATGGGGCTCAATGCCAGTGTCCATTGGGATACCTGCTTGCCAATGATTCTAAGACCTGTGAAGACATAGATGAATGTCGTATTCCAGGCTTTTGTAGCCAGCACTGTTACAATATGAGAGGTTCTTTTCGGTGCTGGTGTGATCCGGAATACAGGTTAGACGCTGACCAGAGGACCTGCAAAGCTACAGGTAATGAAAGTGAACTTACTCCAGCCAGTTTACCAAGCACACTCCAGAGCTTAAGATTAAATGTCACGTTTAACAAATTTCACCATCTTTATATAATGCTTAATGAATTCAGTTCAACCAGTATTAATTCAGTTTCTACTACATGAAAGTATTTGTACTATGTGTTAGGGTATTGCTTTGGCTGCTTTAAAAGTGACCAGATAGTGACCACCTAGAAGGATAAATAGGGAGGGTGGGAGGGAGACACAAGAGGGCGGGCTTACGGAGATATATTTATATGTAGAGCTGATTCACTTTGTTATACAGCAGAAACTAACACACCATTGTAAAGCAATTATACTCCAATAAAGATGTTAAAAAAATAAATAAATAAAAGTGACCAGATAAAGAATGCTGAAACAAAGTAGGCAGTTTCTTTCTTTTTCAGGCAGGAGTCTGGAGGGTAGACGGTTCAGGGGGTAAAAGCTGGTGTGGCTGGCTTCCATCTAGGGATCCATTGCTTTTGCTCCAGTCTTTGCCTGCTCCCAGAAAGTAGGAAAGGGACGAGTAGCTTCCTTTTAAGGATGGCACCTAGAATTTGACACATCGTTTCTGTTCACATTTTATTGTTCAAAACTTAGTCATATGGTCACTCCAAACTGAAATGGAAATGGGGAAATGTCTCTAGCTGGTAGGCCCTGTGCTGTGCTAAAACTTGGCATAATTTATTACTAAAAAGGAAGAAGAGGAGAGGGGACATGGGGATGATTAGAAGTCTCTGCAACGGCTGAATGCAAAGTACAAAATAAGCAAGTACAAAAGTAACTATAGTAACAGGAAGAATGCAAGTAGAGTTCACTCCAGGTTGATATTTAGATAAACACTAAAGTGTAATTCAAGGAAGAAAGATATTTCGAAAAAGCTTACTTTCAACACTCATGAAAATCAGCTAACTATTAAGGTAACATCATTCTTATAGGAATTTTTGTTTGTTTTTCCCATTACTCTAGTTTGGAATGACATCTTCTTGCTGTTACCAAAGGTATTACATCAAATATTGATTGTTTTTTCTCCCAGAATCTTTGACACTTGTATTTTCTTCTTGGACAGCATCTGAAAGTCTGCTGTTACTTGCGGCGAGTCAGAACCAGCTTGTTGCTGACAACATCACCAAGCAGGAGCATTCTATCCACGCCCTTGTCCAGGATGGTTCTCACATTGTGGCTGTTGATTTTGATTCAGTCAGTGGTCATATCTTTTGGTCTGATGGAACTCAGGGTAAAATCTGGCGTGCGTTTCAAAATGGAACAGATAGGAAACTAGTAAGTACATGTCTACTGGCCTTTGACCTGACTAGTTCCCCTGTCTTGGGTCTATTTGCTGTTACTCACCAGTGAGAGAAGGCCCTACCTCATCTTAGGTCGTTCTCATGTTTTCCTCCGGGCCACATCACACCCAAGGGACCCCGATGTTCCTAACTCCTATTTGATGGGATCTGAAGGGAGATGCATGGCTCTGAATTGCAGGTCATATGATGCAGAGACCTCACAGCATCTTGGAGGTCCCTTTTGCAAATTTTTTTCTTAGTGGATGAGAGATAAGGGAAACACAGGGGAGGTTGCTTTTCTTTCTTTTATCTTTGAAAAATGTTTTAAAAATTTATTCTTTTCTTTGCCATTATGGTCTATTACAGGATACTGAATATAGTTCCCCATGCTATACAGTAGGACCTTGCTGTTGAGGTTGCTTTTCTTAGCTTTAATTCAGTTATGTTTCTTGATCAATCTCCCGGAGTTTCAGTTTCTTGATCCTTGATGGTTATGTTTCCCCTGCCCCTTAGAAATTTATTTTGTAATTGTTGGCACTCAATCAATAAAGGTATTACTTTTGCCATGTGAACATTGTAAAGTTTCATAGGGTTGCCAGCTTAGCAAACGGATACAGCTTTTGTTTAATTGAAAAAATTCTGAAACCAAAATGAAACTACAGACTAATCCAACAATAGAGTATTCAGTTCTACACAATCTTGTATATTTTTCCAGAAAACCCTACTGTTTCTACATGGGAAGACAAAGTTTTCTAATCTTCATAAGCAATCATAGGACCAATTAGATGCCTTATTCTCAATTTTCATATAATTTCCATGTTTGCATTCATTTATTCCCTTTAGAATTCACTCGTTATTCACTTTTGTCTTTAGACGCTTGACAGTGGTATCACGATGACTGAAAGTATTGCAGTAGATTGGGTAGGACGCAATCTTTACTGGACAGACTTTTCTCTGCAAACAATTGAAGTCTCTAAACTGGATGGGAGTCACAGGACCGTGCTGCTTAGTGAAAACATAACAAATCCAAGGGGACTAGTGTTGGATCCCAGAACTACGTAAGACTTCTTTTTTTTTAAATGATGTTGCCTTAACATTGTATGAGGGAAAAATAACATGGCATGCTGTGGCTAATATTCATATCACAAAATTTACACATTGATTTATTAGCTTGGCAATAAATGATTAAGTCTAATGAATGCATGCAGTAATATTCCATAGACGGGCCATGGTACTTGTTGTGCCATGTATACCTCATGGTTATACAACAAAAATGCCAGATTTTCCTGCTTCAGTTTCATATTGTTTACTAGAACTTCCTTTTATGTCACGTAAGGAAGTTTTTGCCTGCTGGCCCTAAAGGGAAGAAGAAGAAATTCTCCCATGTGCTTAGAAAACTTTGAAGGCTTCTTTCCTTGAATTTCCTTAGATTCTCTTAGATTCTTTTCTGCAGGAAGATGAGTTAGGCAAATTATGTTCAATGCAATGCAGACTTCCTAGATATTGTAAAGTAAATTTCGCACCCGTGAAATTTATGATAAATCTCTGATGATGGATAAATTGACTTATCTTAAAAACGACAGGGTAGATAAACAGGGACAGGTGAACTTTTCTAGATCAACTATTTGTGGATTGTATAGAAACATGAATCGGCATTGAGACATTTCAGTGTCACAGTATACTGCATGTTTTCTGAACATTATAAAAACACCCAGATGGCTTGTGATTGCATTATGATTACAGTTTTACTTTGTGACTCTCAGAGGAAATAGTAAGCTCTGTGCATATATTCTGACCTGGAGATGAGTTATTTTAAGCAGAGCTTAAACAGGATATTCTGTTACTTAAAATGACAGTCATTTTCCATTTTGAAATATGTCCCATCCAGTCGGTAACTAGTTTCTTTTCACAGTGCCTGTGTGATGTTCTGGTCTGACTGGGGCCATCACCCTCGCATTGAGCGAGCTAGCATGGATGGCAGTCTGCGCACCGTGATTATCCAGGAGAAGGTTTTCTGGCCCAATGGCTTAGCTATTGACTACCCCAACAGGCTGCTGTATTTCGTGGATGGCTATCTTGATTACATAGACTATTGTGAATATGATGGAAGCAATCGGCGGCAGGTGATAGCCAGTGATTTGGTAAGTTGGTAGTGAGGAAAGGAAACTAAGACCACAATAATGGTTTAGTAAGAAGCAGATAGAGTAACAAGAAAGCGAAGAAATTCACTGTTGTGTCGTAGACATTACAAGGTCCATCCAGGAAATATCAACAGGAGGAAGGGTCAATCTATCTTTTATTATTGACAGAAAATCAATATTCTAGTTCATGATCAGATTGTGCCACGTCCAGGAAGGATTAATAGCTCGTGTGACTTAGTTGATCTGTAGATGCTAATCTGTTGCTTCTCTAAGTCCATGTAAATAATGATTTAATTATATGTAGATTCCCTCCATGAAATCATAGCCTGTTATATATTTTGTATTTTTATTCAGGAAATTCTGGTGAATTTATTGTCACAAGTTAAATGAGAAAATATGTATTTTACCAAAAAGCTATTATTGACTTCTATTTAAGATTGTGATTGTTTATAGTTCTGTGACTTGAAGAGGCCCTGGGGGATCTCTCCTGTAACTAGACAGGTGATCTACATAAGTCACCTTACTCTCTGCACTTCAGTTTTGCTTTTGTTTATAAGATGGATGCCCAGTGTAATTACCAGAGTAAAAATGAAGGCTAAGTGACACAGGTACATAAAAGTATTTTGGTTGGTAAGTGGGATATAGGTCAAGAAGTATATTTTTTTCTGTCTCTTGACCAATGATTTCACTATGTCTTTATTAAATTAAATGCTGAAGGAAACCATCTTCTTGGGTAGGTATCCTTTTCTACTTTGTTCATCTTCATTTTTATTTCTAGGTTTCATTGTTCTCTTCTGCTTCACAGACTCTGCGGCATCCCTACTCCCTAAGTCTCTTTGAAGATTCCGTGTACTGGAGTGACCGTGCTACTCATGAGATTATGAAAGCCAACAAGTGGCATGGGGGGAACCAATCAGTAGTACTGTCTCTTCACCAGCCCCTTGGAATTGTTGTGGTTCATCCTGCAAAACAACCAGCTTGTAAGTGATAGAGATATCCTGCATGGTATAGCTTGGAAAACATTGATCTGGGGAATGTAAAATGTATAATGTTGCAGACCCATTTGTTTGGACAGTACATTTCCATGACCTCTGTTTACCATGGAAAACTCAAATCTTGTATGTCTTTACATACTCAAGTCTCCCTGGTCTTTTCTCCCACTTTCTTTTGCCACACTGGACTTCACTGGACTTCATTTTGGTACAGAAGCACGCCAGGCTACTTACCATCTCTGAACATCTGCACTGGCTCTTGCCTCTGCCCTGGGACGCCCCTCATCCAGATGTCTGCCTGAGTTGCTGCTTCATGTTATTTAGAATTCTCTTAGATGCTCCTTGGTGGCCCTCGACCATCCTATCGAAAATGGCACCGCCCCTCATAATTCTTTTGCTCTTTACTCTCACGTTCTAAAGTCACACAACTTATGAGTTTAGTTTTATCTCCCTTTGTTAGAGTATCTGCCTCATGTTTACAGTATTCCCAGTGCTTAGAGTGGTGTTTGGTACATAGTGAAGGCTTGCTAGTTTTTGAGTGAACAAATGGATTACCGCATCTAACAAGGTGTATGTAATAAGAATATATAGGATCTAGAGAGCATCCTATGAGCACAGGATGCACACAGGATCCCTCTACTTCAAGGAGCAGAAACACACCAAGATGTCATCAATAGAAAAATAAAAGATTATTATCTAACCAAAACTTGGACTACAGTGGGTAAATGTCAAGGTCACACAGGGAACACACAACTTGGTTTCATTTAATGTAAAAAGATCTCTTTGGGGTCAGCCAAGGAGACACATCTTATGTAGCATCAAATTTCTATTACTAAGCTCTGGATTACTCAGTGGCCGTTTGTTCTGTTTATAGACTGGATTGATCTGTGACCTTGAGCAAGTCACTCCTCCCTCTTATGCCTCTTATGAATTCTATGTTGAAAGAATGATGTTGGGGAAGGGTAAATACCAAACCAGCCAATGTAACTTAATGTATTGTGTCTCCAAATATTGGGGGCTTCTGGAAGGACAATTTGTTAATTGAGATATAATTGACACATAACACTGTATTAGTGTTAGGTGTACAGCATAATGATTTGATATACGTATGTACTGTGAAATGATCACTATAATAAGTTCAGTGAACATCTGTCACCACACATATTTTTTCCTGTGATGAAAACTTTTAAGATCGACTCTTTACTATAGTCATCATGCTGTACATTACATCCCCAAGACTTATTTACCTTGTAACTGGAAGTCTGTACCTTTTGACCACCTTCACCCATTTTGCCGCCCCGCATTCTCTGCTTCTGACAAGCACCAGTCTGTTCTCTCAGTTCATTTTTTTTTAAAATTTACATTTCATATAAAAGTGATATCATATAGTATTTGTCTTTCTCTGTCTGACTTATTTCACTTAGCATAATACCCTCCAGGTCCATCCGTGTGTTGCAAATGGAGGATTTCCTTTTTTGCGGGCCGAATAATATTCGATTATATGTGTATATATACATACCATGTCTTTATCCATTCATCCCGTGCACTTTAAAGTGGGCGGTTTTCCATTCACCAATGTTTTCTTCTCTTCTTTTTGTATTACAGCCACAAATCCATGCGTCCATGCCCAATGCAGCCATCTATGCTTGCTTTCCTCAGAGAGGCTTTACTCCTGTGCTTGTCCTTCAGGGTGGCGTCTCTCTCATGATTCTGTGACTTGCGTGAGAGGTACAGTATGTCCTTTAAGTATGCCCTGAAGGTGGAGCTTGCCACAGTTTGTACAAAGCTGTGTGAGCTCTAAACCACTTGGTGATGGGGTGTGTGCTGTGTTCCCTCTGATCAGCAGGTGTCTGTAGAGTGTGTGCTATATGGGGTGTTAATTGAGCACCATATACAGAAACTGTATTCCAATTGACCATATACAGAAACTGTATTCCAATTGAGCTGTAATTGTAATATAGTTTCTGTACATGCAGCTAATATTATGTGTGCATGTAATTCAACAATCTTTAACCTCACATTTTCTCTTACCTGGTTATAGTCAGGCAAGCTATGATAATGGGAAGTTCCAGATTCTGCATTTAGAAGTAAAAATCCTTAATATTTGTGGATAGCTTCATTTTTTAGGTTCCTGATCTCATCTTTATTCTCATAACCAGTAGTCAATAATGAGTGTTATAGTCTGGGTCTTCTGACTCCAGTTTCAGTACCTTTACTATTACTGTATGGTACTTTAAAAATGAAAGTTTTCTCTGTATGAAATATTTTAAGGGATTATTTGAACAATTTATTCTTCATCTCATTCTAGATATCTTACTGGGTTGATTGAAGAGTATGTGGAGAGTTATACTAAATACTTTAGGGAGCAAGAAAGGAAGGACAAGATGTAGTCAATCCGCAAAGGAGATTTCTAAGAAATCATTTGCCTTTGCTTAAAAATCTAAAGAGGTAGTCTAAACTCAAGTTTCTTTCTTTACTCAGTGAAGAGGAGTAAATGTGTTTTGATACTGATAAAAAATGGCTGTAGACCAGTTAAAATTAAACGGTTAATGGGAAAAAATTGCTAAATTAAGAGAAAAATAGAGTCAATCTAGAGGGAAATTTAGTTTTCAAATGGAAAGTATATTCCTGAATCCAGGAAATTTATGGTGTTTACAGGTTATGCAGATGTAAGGTTACTGAAAATCAAATTCCATCGACATGTAATATTTTGCAATGATACTTTTGTGATGAAAGATTTTAATTATTGGTAATGCTTACAAAGGGATTGGCATTTGCCATTTTTCTTCAGAGCTTTATTATAAACCTAATCCTTGTTGACATTGTTTAATTTAGTGTGTCCTCAGAGTCTTTCAGCAGAAGATTAAACTGGGCTATAGACATTCTGCATACAAAGCATTCTTTCACCACACAAAGATTGTTGAACTGTGCATTGGGGATTGGTGTAATCTGTATTACTATCTGATGGTGATTGATAAGTGTAAACTCTAAATAGTACCTTTTGTTGTTTCACAAATAATTCCACTGGTGGTTTTCCCATGGACTGACTTTACTGAGGTGGAACCTTTTCAATAGTTTCCAACCGGCTTCTGAGCACCAGCTGGGTAACTGAGTGCCAGCATATGTGAACTAAAAAAAAAAGTTGCATTTTTTTTTCCCAACAGGAAGCTTAGAAGACTGTTAACATTCATAGATGAAAACGTTTTACTTGATTTAAATGTTCGATCGCCTCTAAAATTTTGTCTGCGAAGTGTCTAAAATATCTTTGGAAGTGCTTATGTGATAAGATCAAGTGAAAAAGCAGAGATGGTTTAATATTGGCTATGTAAAATCACACATTAAAAAAATCTGGAGGACAAGATACACAAGTGCCAATAATGCTTACAGTTGGGAAGGGGGATTATGGGATATTTCTATTTTTTCCTAATTTTATGCTATAAAATTTTAAAGGGAGAGCTTTCTCTGTATGAAATAGTTTTTTATTGTTTAGCAAATACGTTCCCCACAATGCCAAAGAAACCCCCAGAACTCAAACCAAAACATCTTCCCAGCACCCCCTAAAATTAACAACCGCAAATCCAGGGCTGTGCAAGGTCATACTTTGGGAGGAGCTAGGCTTGGGAGTCATAAATGTCACCTCTTAATGACAACATAAATTTCCCATTCCTGACTGTTGTTTTTCACTTCTTTGCTCTGCTAACACTAATCTTAATAGGATCATGACATGAAAAATAGAAAATGAAGAAATATTCTTTCATTTCAAAAGACTAAGACCTCCTGAACTCCTTTCCAGCCAACCCTAGGTGCTGCTGTGCCTACTCTTTCATGGTCATGGTCCATATACTTTGTCTGGCCCTCCAGACTCTAAGTTCCTTGAGACTAAATCCTCTACCTGATTCCTTGATGTATGCTTTTTGCCCGTGGCACACAGTGGCACTCAGTAAATGTTGAGTGAATGACAAACCCTCCAATATCCCTTTTTGCTTCTTCTCCATTCCTGTGTTGTTTTTTTTTTTTTTAATTTTTATTATTTATTTATTATTTATTTTTGGCTGTGTTGGGTCTTCGTTTCTGTGCGAGGGCTTTCTCTAGTTGCGGAGAGCAGGGGCCACTCTTCATCGCGGTGCGCGGGCCTCTCACTGTCGCGGCCTCTCTTGTTGCGGAGCACAGGCTCCAGACGCGCAGGCTCAGTAATTGTGGCTCACGGGCCCAGTTGCTCCGCGGCATGTGGGATCCTCCCAGACCAGGGCTCGAACCCGTGCCCCCTGCATTGGCAGGCAGATTCTCAACCACTGCGCCACCAGGGAAGCCCTCCATTCCTGTGTTTTTCACCTGCTCATTCCTTTATAGATGTGTAGAGTCATAAAATCACTCCTGTTTTCTTTCCCACGGAGCACTTTTCATGCACCTTCCTATGCCACCTGCTGTCTCAGTGGTCACTTCTGCCCGTGCAGCTTTAAATGATACCCCATCTCTGGTCTGTGGCCCACAAATGTTCACTGGCTGTAAA
This sequence comes from Eschrichtius robustus, assembly GCF_028021215.1. NCBI lineage: Eukaryota > Metazoa > Chordata > Mammalia > Artiodactyla > Eschrichtiidae > Eschrichtius > Eschrichtius robustus. Next base: position 63,501,880 of record NC_090828.1, read on the forward strand.
CCCTCTCAAACACACCTGCAGTGATCAGATGGAGGTCCTGAGACCCATCCCCAGGGTAGAGTAATGGCTGAAGGACTAGTGCTGGGTGCTCTCAAGGGAAGAGCTTGTTAGAGGAATCAGGAAGGCCCATGTTTGATGGATGAGAAATGCAGTTTTTTAGGCCTTAAACAGTGCTTTGGTTGACAATTCTTGCAATTAAGCAAAAGAAAAATTACCCATTAAAAAGAACAGAATCAGGTTTTGAGTAAGTAAAAGTTCCCCTGTGAAACTGGGAAATACTTCTTGTCTCTCTGAACCAATGAACATTTATAACATATAATTAATACATCATTAAATATCATCTCAGTATATTCAGGGTACATCTTAAACTCATAATTTTTCATTTCTGCAGTTAAATCAAATGAATTGAGTGGTGATTTGATATTCAATAAGTAGTACCCAGCCTGCACTTTTTGCAGAGGAGTGATTAAGAACATAGGTTTTGGAGAGTTCAAGCAACGTTGCTGTGACCTGGGTTAGATATGCTAGTTTCTTTGTGCCTCATTTGAAATTTGGGGGAGGGGGATAACTACCTAACAAGCAGGGTTATGAGGCTTCAGGAAGAGGAATTAAATGAAGTAGTGCTTATTTGCTGCATGCTGTGTAGCATGTCTTCTCAATAAGTGGCGACGATTATTATGGTTATTGCAGTTGTTCAGAAGAGAGGCATAGTGGAGCAGCTGAGAGAGTCAAGGCTTGGGGGTTAATCTCATTGCCTTGTTTCCTGCGGAAGCTGCAGAGCTGTGGGAAACTCCTTGGCCTCAGTTGTTTCTGAAAACAACTTTGCAGGGTTGCTGTGAAAGACTAAATGCTATACATCGTAATACTTTGTAAAGTATTAAGCATGAAGAGTTGCAAATTTTATTTTAGATTTGTACCAAGTTAATAAATTGAGTCATTTCTCAGTAGTGGAAATGCCAGGAACAAGGAAAAGCTAATCGGACATGAAAGTAAGTAAAGAAAAAATTGTCAAAATAATCCTGCTGAAGATGTAAAGCTTCCCGGATGATCAAAATAATGCAAACACCATTTTTAGCCCATGAAGAGTATGCAATGATTAATCATTTTATATAGTGTCTTAATAGGTGCTATATCTGATATGTCTTAATAACACAAAACTCACATTCCAAAGTTTTCCTTTTCTCACAGAGGAATGATAATAAAACCCTACTCGTGAACTTCATTAATTTTTTGATAAAGGGACTACAATTTGGATAAAGATCATCTTTGAAAATGGACCTCATTATCTATTAAAGAGCCTACTTGAACTGGTAGTTTAAATAAGGCATTATGAAGACGTTTAAGTTGCAATGTACAGATACTTTTGAGAACTTTAGAAGGCACTCTTTACATATTTACTTATGTATCCATCCATTTATTCATTTATGGGGTCATTCAGTTAGCAAATATTTATTAGACAACTATTATAAGCCAAGCTCTGGGGACATAATAGTGAGTAAATCAGACAGGGTCACTGCCCTTTGGGAGTTAGAATCTAATGTGGAAGGTAGACATTAGTCAAAAACAATTGGTGGGATTATAAATTAGATTTACTTAGTAATTAAAGTCTCTCATAAACGCTAGGCAGCACTTTGTGGTGTTATTTTCTGAACATAATTAAAACTAATGAACTGCCATTCACCAAGAAGAGTCTATAAATTTTCTTTCACATTTTGGGGCAAAATCGAACTCTCCTTTCTCTGAGTTATTCTGCATATAGAAGTGGAAGAACTTCTTGTCTGTGACTCTTAGCAAACTTGGATAGTTTAGCAGCGTGAGTAAGGAATTAATGAAGAGTATGGTAAATGCTGATCTACTTTGGGTAATTCCAGAGGTCTTATGTGTGAAGTTGGTGGTCTGGTGACGCAGCAACCCATTGAAACCCAATGGAAGGCCCTGGATTATCTGATGAAATATCCATCATGCATTATAGTTATTGCAGCAGTTCTGCAGTGGCATTTTGTCCCATCAGATGGTACCAATCCATTACCTTCTGTTACTCTAAATGTCTGGGATATAATTTTGAGAGATATTCTGGTATTTTCACAGGTGATGAAGCGTTCCTAATAGTTGTAAGACACAGTATAATTTTTGGAATCTCCCTTAACCCTGAGGTGAAGACCTTTGATGCTATGGTGCCCGTATCAGGGATACAGAATGGTTATGATGTTGCAGTTGATTACTCAGAGCGATTCATCTATTGGCTTGAAAATCCAGTAAGTTTCGAATAACATTCAAAGTATGCAACTTGTTCTTGAAGAGCCTACCGGCACTGAAGCCTTCTTATATTTTTGCTGGGTGGGAAATGGCCCAGACGTAAATAGATTTACCACTGAGCATTTTTTAATTTAGTGAGGGATGTCAATGGGAAGTTGGCCTGGAGCAAAGACCCGATAGTAAGCACATTTAAGCTATTGGGTATATTTATTCATTCAGCAAGTATTAAGTGACTACTCTTCTCCCTGCACTGAACTAGCTGCTTCCAACTGCAGAGTACATGCCAAGAGGAAGCAGTAACAAAGCTTGCTCTTAAGGAGCTTTAGTCTATTAGACTAAGATAAAAATGAGGATATTAGACTAACATAAAAATGATCATCGCTCAAGACCAAAAGCAGTAGTTCCCTAAGGGAATTCCAGGAAAGCATCTGATGTGGCCACTGTGGCCTTCACTCAGAATCTTTGCCTCTAGGATAAAAAAGAACACTCCTCCAGTTTCCTTTCCACTGGGACCCTTTCCTCACCCTTTAGGGAAGAAACCTGTGAGGATAGGGAAGGGGCAAGGAAAATACAAATGAGGAAGAGAGGGAAGATCTTTGTGGTTGATGCTTGTCACCTCTGTGGAAAAATATACTCCTGGCCTCCTGATTCACACCTATGACTTGGATTATTTTTATGACTCTTTGGCCTGTGGTGGTTAAGGAATAAACTTCTGTAGCTGATATCAGAGGGAGCCTGAACGGTAAGCCTTGTGTATTCCTGTGATGCGCTTGAAAATCAGTGTTTTCAGTGTTGCTGGCGTTAGCGTTATACACAGTAACCCCAGCCAGCGGCCCTGAAACTTTGCCTTTCTTCCACGTGTGAGGCGTGTTAAAGAAACACAGTAGCTGCAGTGAAGCTGTGGCCTGGAAACAGCTCAGCCCTCCTTGTCTTTCTTTCCAGGGTGAAATTCACAGAGTGAAGACAGATGGCACCAACAGGACAGTGTTTGTTCCTCTATCAAGTTTGGGGGCTTCTACGAGCCTGGCCTTAGATTGGCTATCAAGAAACCTTTATTATACCAATCGTGGAACTCAGTCAATTAAGGTAATGATTCCATAATACTATTGACGCAAACACTGGTTTCTTATTCACGTAAAATCTATCCTCAGGAAATGCTGTCATATGGAGGAAGCAAAAGGGATATTAATAGTAACTATCAAAGTCTCTGAAGCCAAGGAGAAACCTAAAAATTGGAACTTTCTACTGCCCTACTTTGTCTCCTCCTAAGTATAAATGGTAACTTGTTCATACAAAGGGATTTTAGATAATTTATTAAGATACATACAAAGATAAATAAAAAATTATGTAAGGAGTTCAACATAAAGGGAAGCTTATAGTAGGCAAGGCATTTTCACTATCTTTCCTCATCAAGTATTCAATACTATTTCAGTTCTAAACCAAATTTATAGGTTACCTCTGTTCTTAGATGGAAATCTTTCTATGGCTCCAACAGTGAAACAGAAAGTAGAAACTTGATTCTAATTCCTTTGATGCTTTCCTTTTTTGAGATAAGTGTTTTTTTTACTCTAATTCCCAGAAGAAATTCTATAGGGGCACAGGTATGAAATCACATGAAGTAAATCAGAGGTAACTTGACTAGTACTGGTTTGCTCCACTCTGGGACAAGGTTAAAACTTACGTGATGGATTATTAATTCAGAGTAATTTTGAGAGTGAGAATTCCTAATGCAAAGGGGTGGTCTTGGGAGAGCAACAGTAGGGTGACATTCCACTGCTCAGGATGAGGCACCAGTTAGTAAGTTGGTTCTCTTTGGGGCGTTCAGAAAGATTAATGCTAAAGATGAGGAAGGCACACAGCAGCTAAGTGGCTAATTTAGAGCAGATTTGCTAGGAGGAGTGCTTATTCGATAGTCAGAACAGTGCTTTACAGTTTACAAAGGTCTTCCACAAACATCATCTCATCCAATCTTTACAACATTCCCGAGGGCAGGCAAGTGTAGTAAACGGTCACAGTGATGGGGACATTCGCAGTACGCATGCAGTATGCTGATCTCAAGCCGGGTAGAATCAGCAGCTCCTAACATGAAGGGAACCTTGGAGGCTCATCTGGTTCAAGCTCTTTGTTAGACGAAAATCTGAAGCCCACAGAGGCTAAGAAACTGGCTTAAACAGTCAGCTTCACTGCCCTGATTCTGGGGGGGGTGGGTGGTCTAACTTTGCCTTGTTATAAACCACAAGTTCGGCAGTCTAGCCTGCTTCAACCCCCTTGGACAGTGACAGAAGGTATTTTGCACAACCTCAACGAAAAACATCACTGACCCATCAAAACACAGGCAATATTTACTGCCCAAGACCTTTAATACCAAACTCACATCTCTCTAGAGTCCACTCAGTAGAAAACTGTCTTCATTCCAAATGGCAGTTAATCTGCTCCTGCTTTGTAAGTGGGGTCTTCTCTTTTGGACTGATACTCTTCCAAGAGCAGGGCACATGTCTCCTCCATCAGGGTTAGATACAACAGTAAAGCACCAGTTGAAGAACTGAGTATGTGCGTGTGCATGTGTGTGTATTGGTGAGGCCACTTTAACCACGGAAACCTAAAGTTGGCAATTGTGCTCCAAATGCGGTGAGGTCCAGAGGAGAGAGAACTTGCTTTGGAGTCCTGGCTTCGAGTCTGGCTTGCTTGTTCATTTATGCATTCATTCAATAAGCACTAGGAAATGCTTTCCATGGATTGATGCCATGGTTAATCCTGGATATTCAAGGATGAATCAAACATTTGTTTTTCCTGCTTTTAAGTAGCTCACACATCTGAGAGCTAGACACATAAACAAATATCTTTGCTCCAGTGTAAGTGTGATATGTGCATTGAATATAAAGAGAGTGATTAAGGACAGAAGTAAGTGTGTGGGGAGAGAACGGTGGGCTTCCCCCAAGAGGTTACTTGAGAGCTAAGTCTTGAAGGATGACCATCCTTTATTTCTGCCTAATGAAGAAGTAGGGGGAAAAAAACCACTTGAATAAAGACCCTGAGATGTGAAAATGCATTTTGTGACTAAGCACGGTGTTTACTCACAGGCTGTTTGACCCTGGACAAATTATATAACTTCTCTGAGTCTGTGCTTCCTTATCTATAAAGTGGGGTTAATAGTTCAGTAAGTAAAAGTACTTGACGCTAAGGTATCCTGCGAATACAGAGCCCTGTTTCCCTCAAATCATCAACATATTTAGACTATCCATAAAGGTAAATTGCCCCTCTAGTGTTTTTATCGGTTTTTTCCTTTGGTGGTATCAATTGTGACTCTTCCAGATGAATGTTAGATTGATTAAAAAAACCAGAAATAGTGTCCAAGTACTGTTTACCTGTATAATATCCGTTCCAGAGTAGGAGAAACTCACATTTAATTCCAACTCTTCCGCTAGGGGTAGCTGTGGGCTCACTCACTAAAAGCAATTCTGTAGCTGAAGAGTGAACCCTACCGAATGGCCGTGTGTGAGAGAGCTCCATCTCTGCCAAAACACAAGGAGACGGACTTCCCTTTGAACCAAAGCCATCCTTAGGGAAAGGAGAGAAATTGCAGCAGGAAGAGGAAAATTGAAAAGAGAAAAACTATTTTAGTCCAAATAGGAGAGAAACATACCACACAGGAGAGAGGAAAATATAGAGAGAAGAGTGAGGGAGAGAAGGGTGTGTGTGTGTGTGTGTGTGTGGTGTGTGTGGTGTGTGTGTGTATGTGTGTGAGAGAGAGAGATGTATACAGATAGAGAGGCAGAGATGGAAACAAACGCAAATAATCAGTTTGTGTTGAAATGTAATTTTATAGAAAAGCCTTCATGCAAATCAAGAGGTATTTTCTTATTTCTTACGAGTTTTTCTCATCTCTGACTGTCTCAAGTGCATACCAAAATAGCCTTGTTTCTATAAGAAACTGCATCTAGTCCAGTAATCCATATCCCTCTGTGGTGTTTCACAGTGTTATAACACTGTGGTTGTAACAATTCTAGCAAGATTACTTAAAAACATAACATTGGGAAAACCACAAATCCTCTCTAGACCTCTTTTTCATCACGTTATATGAGCATAATAATGGCATCTATCTCACAAAATTACTGTGAGGATTAAATCCGATAATGCTTAGTATAAGGCCTGCTACATAGTGAGGTCCCAATAAATGGATCAATAAAAAAAATTGAATACAGTTGTGCTGGGTGCTGTGTGAATCACTTTACATGCATTGTCTCATGTTCCTGGCACCTCTATGCAGAAGGGAATTTGTCATCCACATTTACTGATAAAGTTCAGAGAGGTGAACTTACTTGCCTCAGGTCATATGGTCAGATCTGACCGGGTCAGGATTTGCACTCAGGCTGTTAACCTGGCACAGAATTCACTTTAACTCTGTGTAAATTTGGACTGTTTGATCAACTGTGTTTGCAGTGATGGGCCACTGGGTGCTATGGCCCAGTCACTGGGGTACAGGAGACCTATGGGGTTCCCATTGGTCTTCCAGAGTTTTCTCATCTTTTTCTGTAGCTTCGCTCAGGCAATGATTCTGTATGTTCACTCATTTGAATCTTTCTTTTATCCGTATAAATATCCTCTCCTGGAACTTTAGGTGAATTGAAAATAGAAATTTGAGAGGTGATTTTGTTTTCTTACTCCCATTTTCTATTGAGCCGATTTTCTCATAGCCTTGAAATGCAATTAGGGATTATCCGAATATCATGCAAACCCTCCCATTCACCACAATCATGCTTTGAATTCGTTGTGTGTTTAAGTTCTCCTTCATCATAGCTTTCTTTATTTTCCCCTTATATAGGTTTTGACACTCCGAGGAGATGTCAGATACGGAAAAACACTGATTACCAATGATGGGACAAATCTTGGAGTTGGTTTTCCTGTTGGCATAACTATTGATCCTGTTAATGGGTGAGAGTTCATTCATAAGTAGTGTATGTCTTCTATACAGCACCACGCTTGTTAATATTATGGTCTAATAAAATGGAAGATTTCAAATGTAGGGCCTTTTGTGATTTCATGTGCCAACATTTGAAAAATATAGATCTCAGTAAGAAAGAAATAACTCTAAGTTATATTTAATGTGTATTGTGTTCTGTTTTTCAAATTAATAACACTGAACTTAAAATTAATTCCAAACAAACAAGAATTTCAGATATTTTAAAATAGAATTATAAGAGTGAACAGTAATACATTTTGACTTTGAATGAACGTGGAAAGGTTTAAGGGGGTGGATAAACACTTGAAATAGACCTTGAAGGATGAGAAGGCTTCCAGTAGGTGCAGGATGGGTTGCTGAGAAGTGGTACTTGAGGCCAAACAGCAGTGAAGGCCCAGAGGCGTGGTGGTATTTAGCATGATTGTGTAGAGAGCTGGAACCAGAGACTTCGAGTAGGAGGCAATTGACTAGATGGGAGATACAGCAGCTAAAGTCATCTGGGGACAAATCAGGGAGGGACTTCATTTATTTTTTTAATATTTATTTATTTATTTGGCTGCACCGGGTCTTAGTTGCAGCACATGGGATCTTCTTGCCTCGTGTGGGATCTTTGATTGTGGTATGAGGGATCTTTTAGTTGTGGCATGCGAACTCTTAGTTGCGGCATGTGGGATCTAGTTCCCTGACCAGGGATCGAACCCAGGCCCCCTGCACTGGGAGTGCAGAGTCTTAGCCACTGGACCACCAGGGAAGTCTAGGGAAGGACTTTAATGTCATGCTAAGGAGTTGCACTGTATTTTTTTCTGAGAAATAAGGAGCCAGCAGGGAATTTGGAGGAAGGGAATGATAGAACCTAATCTGTATTTTAGAAAGATTGATCAGAATTGGAGTGGAAAGGGTCAGGGGAAGGAAGAAAATGTTCAGTCAGGGATGAGAGTTCTTAGCTAAGTTTAGGTAGCTTAAATTTTTAGTGAACTCAGAATTCACAAGAGTTTTGTGACTTTGTCCAGAAAACTTTTGGCAGCCTGGAATGGGAAAGGAGAAAGAAAATAATGACAGGAGCTCAGGGTTAGCAGTTAGCAAGGTAGGCACAATGGGAGATCATGAGAATAAATCAGAATATTGTTAAAATGGTTAAAATGGTATGAGGTCCAGGCATAGAGGGCCTGAAGGATTGAGAGCTCAGACAAGTTTTAAGCGCAAAGAACAGGTTCAATGGAAGAAATAATATAGGAGCAAGGAAGAGATGGAAGAGTTTGGTTGAAGCAGGGAATTTCAGAGTTTGAGAACTTAGAGGCAGAGAAGTTTAGAATTGAAGAGGAGATTCATGGGATGGGTATCTTGGATTGGTGGTGAAAGAGGTATGCATATAAAGATGATCGGAATTAAGTGTTTTGAGGACTTATAGGGAAAGAGTGTGAGAGGGTTGTCTGTTGAGGCTATAGCAGGAGGTGAGATAGAAAGGAATGAAAACTTGGATTCAAGTCTAGAAGTTATGTCCTCACTGTAAATGGAAAGCAACCTTTATATATTTTAATGAAGTTTCATGGATCACGGATCTGGTAATTCTGTGTGCTGATTAGGGTTCATGTGTACAGATTGCATTTTCCATCACGAAAATCAGAAAATAAAGTAGCTGGTCTTGTGGTAGATGATTTGGAAGAGAATTAAATAAGAGGGCTGAGAGGTGATCAGGGAGGTACTTGACCACATTTACATTAGCTTTGTCCTTCCTAGTGTGCTGGGCATACTGAGTCTTTGAAAAGGATCGACTGTTGATACAGGCTCTTCTTAGTCCATGAACTTCCTGTGTGACCAAGCTAAAGGATTGCCCACCAATGGAAAATGGTATCCTGTATCAGATACCATTTTAAATGGCCTCTCCCCCAATAATAACTAAGAAGTATACAGACATTAGAGAACACCGATTAAGGACTCCTCCACATTGGATGTAACGAGATATTAACGTTTCAGACTTCCTGCATTGAATGGTGTGCATCTTGAGGACAAGAAAGACATGTTTTTCATTTAAATATGTAGTGAAAGCATCTGTTTCACTAAATGCCTTTGTTTTTCATGGTTGTAGGAAACTGTACTGGTCAGACCGAGGAACCAACAGTGGCATTCCCCCCAAGATTGCCAGCGCTAACATGGATGGCACATCTCGAAAAACTCTCTTTACTGGGAGCCTTGATAATGTGGCGTTTATCACCCTCGATATTGAGGAGCAGAAACTCTACTGGGCAGTCAGCAGCACGGGAGTGGTATGAGCACACTTTCTAGTCTGTTGTTCTTTGTTGCCGAGCTTGCAAAGCTGACATGGATTGTTCTGAGTTGTCTGGCAGTGGTTCTCAAGAAATCTCACTTGGCCATTTGTACCAGTGTTTTTTTTTTTTTTTTTTTTTAACGTTTCTTTAATTAATTAATTAATTTATATTTATATTTGGCCGTGTTGGGTCTTCGTTTCTGTGCGAGGGCTTTCCCTAGTTGCGGCGAGCGGGGCCCACTCTTCATCGCGGTGCGCGGGCCTCTCACTATCGCGGCCTCTCTTGTTGCGGAGCACAGGCTCCAGACGCGCAGGCTCAGTAGTTGTGGCTCACGGGCGTAGCTGCTCCGCGGCATGTGGGATGTTCCCAGACCAGGGCGCAAACCCGTGTCCCCTGCATTGGCAGGCAGATTCTCAACCACTGCGCCACCAGGGAAGCCCTGTACCAGTGTTTTATTGCCCTTTCTCTCAATAACTTCTTTCCCTGAAGTCCAGCTCTTTATAGTGTGTGCATGGTTCCTTACAGAATGTTTATTTTTTTCCTCATTCTTTCTTTCTCTTCAAGATAAAATAATTCCATTTCTCATTTCGTATTTGTCCTTTAGGAGCCCTTTCTTTCATGTTTCAGTGATTTCAGTGCTTTTCTTTGCAAGTTCTCAAAGGCTCTCTGATTGCAGAGACTAAGAAAAAAAATAAATAAATAGCAAGCTTCTGAGCTCAATGTCCCCTCACAGCTACATATGATGCTCTAATGTCCTAACATGGTAGATGCATGTGTGAAAACTCCCTTTCCTGGTTATTTTAAACTCCAAGGTGGAGTTCATTACATTCTGCAATAAGAAGCAGGAACTATACAGTTCCGTTCATTCACAGAAATAACATTTGATCTTCACTACTGTGCTTATGCAGCTGAGCTGGGACTGGGCACATAGAAGGTGCTCAGTAATAATTATTGCTCAACTAAAATATTGTTTTGGATGTTGAGTGTGTGCTAGTCTCTTCCTTGCTTTAAAGAACAGGAGTGATTTCAGATCTGTCTTTGACATGGATGCTCTCCATAAGATTGTCCGGTAGGTTTGGTTTTCAGTTCATGACAGCTCGCTGAGTACTCATTTCACTCCTGATTTGTGCTTATAATGGTGAAAAAGAAGGTGATGTGTGTGAAAGCACTTTGCAGAAGCTCGTGCCACATGGTGTGATTTCTGCTTACAAATCAGCGTGTCCCAGACCAGACTCCCCAGCCCCCTCCCCTTCCTGTTTCCACATCTGCTCCGCTCTCTGGAATCTGTGAGCTGGTTGGTGGTATGACTCTCCATCCTTTCTCCTAGGCTAGAACCCACATATTCCTCCTTCACTCTAATAACCACATCCTTATTTAGTCATCACAAAATCCTGGCAGTTTGTCCCCATGCCTCTTCTCTCAGGTCCAGCCTTTTTCTGCCACTTCCACCATTCTGGGCCACTTCTCTCTAGCCCTGACGAGAGCACGACCCTCACTAATGAACCTGTTTTAGGGATGGAGGCATGTGGTCTTCATAAAACCACAAGGAACCCTGGAACCCTGGCCCAGATAAATAGCTCCAGATACTTCAGCCAAGTGTGGTCAGCTCATCTGGTCCTGGTCACTCCCTCAGCAGCTCCCCTCAGAGCTTATCTCCCCTGTGCTCTACCCTTCTGGAACCTCTGTCTGTTTCTAGGGCATAACCTGCTCCTGTAACTGCTGGGTTCCCTTGTCCAGGAAGGCAGGAGCCACACCCCGTTTCTCTCTTACCAGCACTCAGCTCAGATCCTGGCACAGAGGAGGCACTTGAGACAAGTTTCTGGAATGAAATCAAACCAGCTATGTCTACATTTTGTTTTTCTTCCAGAGCAGAATGCTTGTCACTTCCTGTTAGAAACTTCATTCTTGAGTTCTTTTCTAGTTCACCAGAGTCATTTTGACTCAGGCTTGTTGCTGTGCTGATATAACAGCGCTATCTTGCTGTCTTCTGTGAGTGTGTCGAGCACGTTTCCTATCTCCATTGCAGAAATAGTTGGTGAAGATGTTAAACGCAGGGCCAGTTAGACATTAAATGTGTATTATCCTTGACCAGAATATCACATGCAGGGATTAGTCCCCTATTCTTCATCATGCCATCTGAGAAAGTTGATTGGCTTATTTGGACTTCAGCTTCATTGTCAGTGAAATGGGCACAATGACATTTGTCTGACCTACTGCTTGACGTAGATGTAACTATCAAATATAGTCAGAAATATAGTCAGAAATCCCTGGAAAGGATAGAGTGCTATATACATGTGAAACATTATTAAGAGAATATTGGTTTTAAACATTTTCCTCATTGCACCATGAAACAGTCAGTAATGAAAATTCTGATCTTTCAGATTGAAAGAGGAAACGTGGATGGTACAAATCGAATGATCCTGGTAAACCATCTTTCCTACCCCTGGGGACTTGCTGTCTATGGCCCCTTCCTTTATTATACAGATGAAGAATATGAGGTCATTGAAAGAGTTGACAAGGCTACTGGGGCCAACAAAATAGTCTTGAGAGATAATGTCCCAAATCTCAGGGGCCTTCGAATTTATCAAAGACGTGGTGAGTATTTGTCACTGAAACATACATATTCATGGGTGTATATATATTTATTCATGGGTGTCTGCACACTGACATGCCCACACACAAACCCACATACGCACAAACCTGTGTGCATACACATGCATGCAAACTGAAATTACCCCAAGATATTTAAAAAATTATAACCATGTCTTAAGCATGGCTAAGTGTCAAAGACTAAGCTGGCATCTGAAAGGCCAGATTGACTGCAGAGTAAACTTACTCCCATTCTTTCCCCGGCGCTTTAAACTCCTTACTTTGCTTTTATTTTGTCATACTCCCTGACATATTACGTATGTGTTTATCATCTGGGTTCTTCACTAGAAGGTAACCTCCATAAGGACAGGTATTTTGTCTGTCTTGTTTCTTACTCTCTCCCCAGTAACTAGAATAGTTGCTGGAGCATTGGAGGTGCTCAGTAAATATTCGTTGGATATCTGCTGGGAAAGTGATTAACGTGATAGAATTTTTTTAATCTTAAAAGGAATACTCTTAGATGTTGCCTTTTTCAATAGATTTTTTTCCCAGAGATAATCTAACTTCTGATTTGCCCCTTTATATTAACATTATGATCTGGAGATGATTTTTTATAATTTTGAAATATTTTATAGCTTTTAGTCCCTAGCCAAAGATTTGTTTGCTGTCCTATAACCTAGGTTTGTTACTTGGTATTATTTTATTGCATGTTCAAAAAACCCTTAAATATTCTTATTTAATATACTTTAAATCAAATGCTCATCACAGTTTTGATCATGTAATTAAAACTGATATAATTTAAAATGCCAGTACATAGGTCAAGAGGGCAAAAAAAAAAAAAAAAATTAGAATTTGTTGACTGACCTCCCTAATTCCTCTAATTCTTGAATGATTTGTGGAAGAAAAGCAATTGGTGCTCCATTCTCTATTATTATATAATATATAAACTATATAACTATTATATAGTTGTGGTCCTGTTTTAAACCTCTGTACGTGTTAGTTCTATAAGCAGTCGGCTCTCCAATATTGTTTTTAGGTTAACTCAGATTCCATATTTTGTTACTTACTTTTATAATGACTTATTTGGTGACTCAGTTGAAAAATTTGACATGGAGTGGCAAGTAGGTGGGGTGAAAAGTTACAAACTAATTTTGATTTCATTTAGGCTCCGAATCCTCAAATGGCTGTAGCAACAACGTGAATGCCTGTCAGCAGATTTGCCTGCCTCTACCAGGAAGACTGTTCTCATGTGCCTGTGCCACCGGATTTAAACTCAGTCCTGATAATCGGACCTGCTCCCCATATCACTCTTTCATTGTTGTTTCCACGCTGTGGGCAATCAGGGGCTTTAGCTTGGAATTGTCAGATCATTCAGAAGCCATGGTGCCAGTGGCAGGCCAAGGTATGCCAGCTCCAGTATAAGTAACATTTGACTCCATCTGGTGCCATGTTGAAGTCCTTGGTACCATAAAGCATTTCTCCACGTCTGGATTTGGCACATAAGGAAGCTTGTTTATCCTGCTTGATAACCATATTCACATGTCCTCATGACTCATCTCTGTTTTCTTATATCTAAAAAGCCATGGATCTAAGTTACCATCTTGTAAATAAAGTCACTAAGTTTTTCAACCAACTTTTCATTTTGAAAAATATCAAATGCAGAAAAGTTGAAAAAAAGGTATAGAGAACATCCTTATACCCGCTAGATTCAACCATTCTTAACATTTCACCACATTTGAGCCTTCAATCTCTCTGTGTGTTTATGTGTGTATACATACATATACATACATTTTGAATGAAACTTTCGAAAATATATTGCAGATATCATGACACTTCACCCCTGTCTGCTTAGCATGCAGCTTGAAAGGCATTGTCATCTAATTCATATTTTTTCCTTTTGGCCTCATAATATTTTTATAGCTGTGGATTTGTTCCAGCCAAGATCTAATCAAGATTCATGCATCGTATTTGGAATGTCTGTTTTGTGTCTTTTGATCTGTAGTAGTTACCCCAGTATTTTGTTATGACAGTGATTTTTTTGAAGATACAAACCTATTGTCTTTTTAGCATCTCACATTGAGGATGTCTGATTACTTCCTCATAGTGTCATTTAACTTGTCATTCAATTTATACCCTGATTTCCCATGAAATGAAGGTTAGGTCTAATTGCTTGATTAGATTGGGGTTGAACACACTTGAGAAGAATCCTTCATAGTTGAAGCTGTGTCCCTGATACAGAATCTCATTAAAAAGGACATAATGTCAGCTTGTCCCCCTCTTAGTAATGCTTAAGCTTGATCATTTGGTTAAGGTGGTCACTGTGAAGTCTCTGCTTTTTTTTCCCCCTTTGTAATTTGTATGAAATCTTTGGGGTCACACTTTGGTACCCACGAATATGTTTTTCCCCAAGCACCTTTTATTCATTGGTTTGAGCCATTGATGATCCTTGTCTGAAATGATTATTTAATTGGGCATTGCAAAATGGTGATTTTTCTTGTTCTATCATTCCTTCTACATTCATTCTTTTTTAAAAGTAATTAATTAGTTTTTGTTTGCGTTGGGTCTTTGTTGCTGTGCGCAGGCTTTCTCTAGTTGCGGCGAGCAGGGGCTACTCTTCGTTGCGGTGTGTGGGCTTCTCATCGCGGTGGCTTCTCTTGTTGCAGAGCACGGGCTCTAGGCGCGCAGGCTCAGTAGTTGTGGCATGCGAGCTCAGTAGTTGTGGCTCGCGGGCTCTAGGGTGCAGGCTCAGTAGTCGTGGCGCACAGGCTTAGTTGCTCTGCGGCTTGTGGGATCTTCCTGGACCAGGGGTCGAACCCGTGTCTCCAGCATTGGCAGGCGGATTCTTATCCACTGCACCACCAGGGAAGTCCCTACATTCATTCTTCTATAAAGGAGAGCTCTCCTTTTTATTGTCACATGCACTCAAGTTTTTATTTTTTTAATTCAGTGTAGAATCATTTAGCATAATTATTCTTTTGATGCTTCAGGCAATCCATTTTGGCCGGGGAGAGCCTCTCGAAGTGGCTGCCTGTATTTTTTCGACATGATCCCATTAGTGTTTGAGTGCTTCCTTGTTTCTTGGTCTAATAAATATGTTCCAGGCTCACCTTGTACCTTCCCTTCCCAAACCTATAATTAGCCATTTCTCCCAGGAGCCAGTGCTCTTTACTGTGGGAAGTGGTTCTTAGAAACTAAGATCTGGGGGTAAGTGTGCTCATTGCAACTGGGAAATAAATAGTTTTATTTCATAATGGGGGCATGGTTGGAGCAGGGTGGTGTTGGGAATGAGAGTTTGAGAGGAAGGGCAGACATTTTTAAAAGTTCTAGTTCAAGCTAGAGTATTGTTTAATGATCTTTTCTTAAATGTTCTAGGACGAAATGCACTGCACGTGGATGTGGACGTATCTTCTGGCTTTATTTATTGGTGTGATTTTAGCAACTCTGTGCCATCTAATAATGCAATCCGTAGAATCAGACCAGATGGGTCTAGTTTTACAAACATCATTACAGATGGGATAGGAGAAAATGGAGTACGGGGTATTGCAGTGGATTGGGTAGCAGGTGGGTAAGCTATATAGTGATTTTATTGAAAAGGCTTTTCGTGTTCGCATTTCTTATTTCTTATTTATCATCTTATTTACGCTATAAAGTTTAACATAAGTGTGACAGATCTGTTTTTCTGAATGTTTATTGAGATTACTTAAAATAGATTGAATTGTGTTTTTAGAATAAACGTAACAGACTTGTGTCTGTTAATGATTAAGGTGTTTCAGTTGACAGATTCATTAGAGATTATCTCATTTGCTTCTATTATTAACAGGATCAAACTGTAGGCAAAATGGACAGAAATATTTAATTATGTAGGTTTATTTCACACTTAGATGAGCATCTAATTTCTAAATTAGAAATGTCTAAATTTTCAAAGAGAAAGCTATGTCAAAATATAATGTAAACCATGAAATATGACATTTACTTTAAAGGTTAGCAATTTTACTTGCCGAATTCTTAATTGCTTCGTCATGTTAATGTATGAAAACCGTTTTGATTATTAGGCACTTTATTGTAGTTAAATTGAAATGCCTGACCCAATATTATATTAACTTAGCTATACTGATTCATGTACTTAATTTTGGATTACCACTCATTTTTAATGATACACTGACAAACAAATATATTATACTTCTAGAGTATAATCCCATTATATCAAAATAGGTATCATTGTGTGTTATCAAGCCTGGCAAGTAGATATCACTTAGAAATATTAAAATATATTATGAAAATCTAGATACTATAATAGTTAATTGCCAATAGTAAACATGGTAATATGGTTAGGCTTTAAGGCTTTAATTTGGTTCTTAAATTCCATTCTTGATTACAAATTTACTACGTTATTTCTGAGGATTTAGATAAAACAAGGGTCAACAGCCTATAGCCTGTCGGCCAAGTGCAGCCCATCACCTGTTTTTTAAGTAAAGTTTTGCTGGAACACAGCTATGCCCATTCATTTATGTATTGTCTATGATCACTTTCATGTTACTGTGGCAGAGTAGAGTATACTGTATACTCTGCAAAGCCTAAAATATTTACTATTTGGCCCCTTACAGAAAAAGCTTGCCAACCCTTAGTAGCAGTACAACAGACTTCTGACTACATGGAATCAATGTGGGCTCCCTCTCTATTCCTTAAACTATCTTCCTGCCATGCTTTTTATTCTAGCATTTACATTGTTCTTTAATGCCCAAAGGCAAATGCCCTTTTGTTTTGGTGACTTTAGAAGGTCCGTGGGATGAAAACCTCTACACTAGTTAGAAAGACAAGAAAAGATCTCACCGTTAATGCCAAACAGAAAGAGCATTTGATGACATAGGTAACAACCTGAGATATTGCTGGCTCTCACTCTTTGCTCCTTTCATCATGTTGGAGTAGAAGGTATGTTATGATAATGAGTCTTTGAAGATTCAGGTAGAAGAGGAAGGACATTCTGGAAAATACATCTTTCAGTAGAAAGTGGGTTATGATGTTTGCTATGAATTCTGATCTGCTTTAGAAGCTGAAGAGAGTTACATTCTCTTTAAATGTGAAGAAACAATCTATTTAGTTCCTAAGAGTAAATATTTATTTTTCTAAGTCTAAACTGAGATATTTATCTATCATCCTGGAAAAGACAACATATACTGACCCAAACCTCAATCTTACAAACGGTATCTTCTTCTTCCTTCTTGTTTTTCCATTCATCAGCATGCTCTTTCATTTTTCTGCAGGAAATCTTTATTTCACCAATGCTTTTAGGTCTGAAACACTGATAGAAGTTCTAAGGATCAATACCACCCATCGCCGTGTTCTCCTTAAAACCACAGTGGATATGCCCAGGGATATCGTTGTAGACCCCAAGAGCAGATACCTCTTCTGGTCTGACTATGGACAAAACCCAAAGATTGAACGTTCTTTTCTTGACTGTACCAATCGAACTGTGCTTGTATCAAACATCGTTGCCACACCACGGGGCTTGGCATTGGACCTTAGCAATGGCTACGTTTATTGGGTTGATGATGCTTTAGATTTAATTGCAAGGGTCAGCATTGATGGAGGGGAATCTGAAGTGATTCGTTTTGGCAGTCGTTACCCAGCTCCTTATGCCATCACTATATTTGGAAATTCTATCATATGGGTAGACAGGAATTTAAAAAAAATCTTCCAAGCTAGCAAGGAACCATATAAAGCAGATCCACCAACAGTGATAAGGGACAATATCGACTGGCTAAGAGATGTGACCATCTTTGACCAGAATGTTCAGCCCCGGTCACCAGCAGCGGTCGACAACAACCCTTGCTTGGAAGATAATGGAGGATGCACCCATTTCTGCTTTGCTCTGCCTAAATTGCACACCCCAAAATGTGGCTGTGCCTTTGGGACCCTGCAAGGTGATGGCAAGAGCTGTGCCATTTCATCAGAAAATTTCCTCATCTTTGCCTTGGATGATTCCTTGAGGAGCTTACACTTTGACCCTGAGGACTATAGTCACCCTTTCACAGCAATAAGTGTGGAAAGAATTGCCGTGGCCCTAGACTATGACAGCATAGATAACAGAATCTACTTCACACAAATTTTACAATCTGGAAAAGGCCAGATTTCCTATGTCAACCTGAATTCAAGGAGGAGTTCTCCCACCGTTGTTGTTTCGGGTAAGTGCACTCTAAGTGTAGCTTATCTTGGAAGGAGACACAATGGGATCAACACACGTGGATAACCCAGGGGTTCTAAAATGCATATTGAGACTCTAACTTCTTTTTGTGTTTTTATTGGTGTATGTCCAGGCATAGGGAATCCTGAGGGCATTGCCTTTGACTGGATCAATAGAAGAATTTATTACAGTGACTACACCAACCAGACAATTAAGGCCATTGCCACGGATGGGTCTAAGCACACTGTGATAGCCCGAGTTACAAAGCCAAGAGCAATTGTGTTAGATCCTTGCCAAGGGTATGCCATGGTCTGCTTATTTCTGGAGGGAGTGGGGTCTGAAGTTATTTTGTGCTCATAGAGAAGCCAGTGTTTTGTGGGCTTGTAGCACTGTGCCTACAGATTCAAGGGTGAAAGAGCATGAGTGACTCTACCTGGGAAGGAACTCCCATTGATGCTAGGAAAAGTGGCAGCTTACTAGGGAATTAATGCTCTGACTCAGTAAATCCCCACTGGGCAAGTTGTATGGATGGGAATGGAGTAGGGTTTCATTTTGCCATATTGGTGTCAATTTACAGTTAAAGAATGCTGCCATCTTTCTTAAGTAAAAAGAGTGAGGTTCCTTGTGATGAATGATGACTCCTTTTGGACCACTAGGTACATGTATTGGACCGACTGGAGTACTAATGCCCAAATTGAGAGAGCCACACTGGGAGGAAACTTCCGGGAATCCATCGTGAACAGTGACCTGGTCTGGCCCAATGGGCTCACTCTGGACTATGAAGAAGCCTTTCTCTACTGGGCAGATGCTAATCTGTATGTGTCTTTGGTTATTCCTGTGGGTGTTGATGAGAAGATTTCTTCCTCCCTCTTCAAAAAGAGAGGGATATACATAATGTGATGAAATATTGGTGAATACACCTGTGAAACTTGATCTATATCACGAGATTGAATAATTGTGAACTGAAGGCATCTAAAGATGCATTACTAGACAAGTTAATTTCAACTATATTTACAAATGTAGTCATTCAATTTATAATTTACAGGCCCCATGTGACTACCATAAAATATGAATGACTTTTAAATGCCCACTGATAGTAAGTTTTCTCTGGGCTTTAGCATTCAGTATCTTGTAAAAACATTTTCCTTCAGTCTTTGTCTTTTCGTCATCTTCTCAAAAAAGTTCTTTCTTCTGTGCTAGCTTCTTCTCAATTTCATAGTGTTTTGCTTATAAACCTTCTGTCAGCTCTAATTTTATATGTAACTCTCCAAGTACTCCTGAAATTACTCACGTTCCAATCATCCTAACGATTGAAGAGATGAGATGATTTTGTTTATTATGGCTGGTGTCTACATGGTGGGAATCTTAACTTTTCTTGCTTATTTTCTTATGATTTTGGTCTTGTGACACTGAGCACCTAACAACTTCATCTTTATTTTCTCACTTGAAACAAAGCAGTGATGTTTTGTGTCTAAATTTGGATCATTCTAGGTAAATACCTCAAAGTAAATGACAAATGGAAAAAGTCATTAAGGGAGTGGGAAGGGAAAAGTAATTCACATTTTTTAAAAAAATATTTATTTATTTGGCTGCATCGGGTCTTAGTTGCAGCATGTGGGAATCTTTAGTTGCAGCATGCAGAACCTTTTAGTTGCAGCATGTGGGATCTAGTTCCCTGACCAGGGATTGAACCCGGGCCCCCTGCATTAGGAGTGCGGAGCCTTAGCTACTGGACCACCAGGGAAGTCCCATGTAATTCACATTTTATTGAGTGACTACTTTGTGCTAAACACCGAGTTCCATGCATTACATGTATTATTTCTTAATACCCTCCCGTTTTCAAATGTCAGTCTGGTTCCTTTTGTAGGATTACTTGTGGGTTATATTAATATGTGGAAATCAATGATTTATATAGGCCATTGTTTGATAAGCAGATGAAGTTCTCCCATTACCAGAAGAAACATTTCTTGCTGCCATATGCTCCACTTGAAAAGAAAGTTGGGGGCTTGTGTAAAGCCATGGTTGGGCTCAGGCATTGGGTACCAGTTGAGGAACTTATTCTTTCCGGAGTCCAGCAGTTTTTTTTTTTTTTTCCCATCTTCGTTTTAGGCAGAAGATTGAGCGCATCACTCTAGAGGGCCTGGAGCGGGAGGTCATTGTCAGCAGAGCCAATAATCCTTTTGGTTTGGCTGTCTATGGCCAGTATGTTTACTGGAGTGACTGGTTCACTAAAAAAATTTACCGAGCAAACAAATATGATGGGTCAAGTCAGACTGCAATGACCACGACTCTTCCCTTCCTGCCTAAGGGTATTCGTGCTGTCGTGAAGGACCAGCAGCAGTGTCACAATCCTTGCGATCAGTTTAATGGGGGCTGCAGCCATATTTGTGCACCAGGTAAGGCACTGGCCATGAAGATAGACTCATGGAGAGTAATAATAATGATGACCACTAGTAAGGAAGGCTGAGGGAATATTCAGCTCTAATAGAAAAAATTCTCTTTGTTTTCAGAGTAACTTATAAAATAGATTTCAGGGTTTGTATGTTGAGAAGAAGACTTTGAAAGGTTTCTTTTGTATTCCATATGGAGCCTTCTTACAAAGACATTTTTAATTCAAGCTTGATGGAGGTAGAAAGAAACATGCAGGTTTGGCTGCTGCATCTCATGTCTTGAATAGAAATTTCATCAATGAGCTAACATTCCTTATAAAAGGATTTAATTCTTTCACTTAGGAGGTACTGTTTATAGTGGATATTTTAGAGTGTGATGTGTGCTTCAGAAGTGTGTTTTATAGAGAACAACAAATTCATAGGAAGACGTGCCTTTTGAGACTGTTGCTTTGCAGATTTTGCTGAGAAGGTAGAATCATTGCTAACGTTTCAGTGAGGTCAAGACATAGTGGTTTAAAGATTAAGGTGAAGTAGACACATTTATTAGAGATTGGTGGTGGTTCTTATTGATGGAAAAATGACTCAGAGTAGAGTTTCCATGGCTTGTCTTATAACGTGTTTAATATAGAAGCTGTTGCCAATGCTCTTCTGGAGGAGAAAATATGAATGTTTGCTACACAAATCTTTAGCTTTTCCTGGGCCTACCTTCCTTCAGGTCCAAATGGCCCTGAGTGTCAGTGTCCACACGAGGGCCACTGGTACCTGGCCAACAGCAATAAGTACTGCATCCGGGATAATGGTACAAGGTGCCATAGTTCCAAGTTCACCTGCCTCAGTGGGCACTGCATCCCAGAGCAGTGGAAATGTAACGACATCGATGACTGTGGTGACAGCAGTGACGAGCTGGAAACTCTCTGTGGTGAGTTGGACTTTTGGGACTTTTGGAACTTTTGTTAAGAACTCACAATGTACCAAGTGTTTGGTCCTTTTAGAAATGAAAAACATTTACTCTGAGAATCTAGACTGCACTTTGCTTAAATCACACATAAGCTGATATATGTGCTGTGAGGTAGTGTATGATGCTTTATTAGGAAGCACCTCTATAGTGGTTAAGAGCAAAGGTGCTGGATGCCATTTACAGTCTGTAGAGCCCTGGGAAAGTTACTTAACCTCTCTGAGCCTCAATCACATTAAAGCATTGTGTTTGCAAACTTAACGTGATTAAGTTTAATGTGATTGAGATAAACTTATACATTGAGATGGTAGAGAAATGGAGTGACTTTGCCATTTGCTTAAAATACTTCATTTGCTAAAAGAAGCATACAAAATATTTGCTTAATCTAACTAATTTAAAGTGTTATCTCACTTTGCATGCAGTGCGTTTTGCAGCTTTTGCCTTGGAAGGTAAACCCAAAGTGTCTTATTTTATTTGCTTGTATCTTTTTAGAAAATGGGATGATGCTTTAATCCAGAAGCTTCTTCAATGTTTTTTTTCCCCTCCTCTTAGCGTATCACACCTGCCCTTTGACAAGCTTCACCTGTGCCAACGGGCGATGTGTCCAATATCGTTATCGTTGTGATCACTACAATGACTGTGGTGACAACAGTGATGAGGCAGGGTGCCTGTTCAGGGCTTGTAACGAAACCACGGAATTTACTTGCAATAATGGAAAGTGTATCCCGCTTCACTTAGTCTGCGATGGGATGGACCACTGCCATGATCACAATGCTTCAGATGAGAAAAATTGCTGTAAGTTCATCTTCAGTACTTGTGCTTTGGAGTCTTGAAGTCTTAGAGCTTGGGAGATGAAATTTTTATATAAAGACAATGCATTTTCTGAGAAAAAACCCCATAGTATTCATCTAAAACATACATTTCATTTTAATACAGTCTACTAAGTGATTTTTTAAAACAATTCTACCTAGTATTTGAATTATTCACCTAAATTTATGGATCTGTACAACCATTGACTATTTAACGTTCAGTATTTTCTCCTTGGTTTATACATCTTGGTTTATACATTTATACTTTTTATCAACAAGTGGCCAATCGGTTTCATCTATCTCCCCAAACATTTTTTTGAGTATTTTAATGCAACTCCCAGACATACATATCACTGATAAAGACCTTTCGAAAAACAACTACTATGCCAGTATTATGCCCAACAAAATCAACAATACTTATTTAATATCCTCTAGTACTCAGCCCATATTCAAATTTTATCACTTGTCCCCAGAATGTCAACAGTTGCTCTGTTCAAATTAGGATTCAGGCAAGGTCTACACGTTGATTTAGGCTGGAATTGAGGCCTAGAGATTTGATTACATTAGACTCAATTCTTTGGGCAAGAACACTTCATAGGTGGAGCTATTTCTTGTCGTATCACATAATGAAGCACATAATGCTTGATTGTTCCACTTTAAGTGAGGATGAAATTAATTAGTGAATTTAGAAGTCAACCTGAATCTTCCCTTAGGAAGTTCACATCAACCTTTCACCCAGTGGTTTTAGCATCCATGGATGGTTGTTCCATAAATTCATTATTACTTTAAGGGTTACAAAATAGGCGTTTTAAAATTTTATTGTTCCTTGCACATTTATTAGCTGACGTTCCATAAAGAAGAAATTTCCCTTATTAACTATTTTGTTACCCTGAAATAAAATTCTGCAGGGTAAATGTCTGATTCTTTCCCTTTGTCATTTTTGAGAGTAATGAGTTGGTGGCCAATGAGCACTAAGTTTTTGCTTTGTTTTGTTTTTACTATTGTGTTAAACTCATGGATTTTTACGTTTTTGAGCTTTAATGCAGTGACATAAGTTACCGGTTTTGGTGTTTAATTGTTCTATCTTCAGCCAGCAGGAACCCTGGTAAAGTTGGGTTCTCTGTTATTTTGACTTGACCCCATTCAGTCTTCCATAGCTCAGACTTGTACATTTCCTGTCTCAGACCTGGAATTGGCCTCATTCCTTTTGTGGTATTTAAAAATTACCACAGTGTTGCGTTACCCATTCCTATTTGGCTTTTATTGCTTCTAGGCCTTTTTATTGGACAGAGCTAGGAAATACAATTCTTAAGGGAAAAAAAAATGATATTGGTATTTTCCATTTTAATTTGGGATAACAGGTTTTTTACCTTTTGGATTTTATAATCATGTCTCTTTTACTTAAAATCTTGGTTTATAATAAGTGACATTAACATAGTCACTTACTTGCTTTATTCTATAATAATTTCAACATGCCTATAATAATTTCAAAATAACCACACAAATATAATTAAAGATTTTAGGTCCTTCTTGTTCTTAGATTATTTCCCACTAGGAATATGCAGTCATTTGTTACTGTTTCCAAATTTTAGGAATTGCTTTTCTTTATCTATTTTTATTTCATTATGTTTATTTATACAAAATAATGTGCATGGTTTCATAGTCAAAATTATATGACAAGGTACATTCACAGAAGTCCTTCATCCTTGTCCTCTCCACCCTGCTCCCTCCATACTATTCTCAATCTGTTCATAGGGGTTACAATTTTCATTAGTTTTATCTTTTCATTGTTGTTGTTGTTTTTAGTGTAAGCATTTCTTTCTTGCTAGACACACACACTGTCATCATTTTTCTTACACAAAAGGTAGCCTAGTGTTCTGCTTTCTTACTGTTGATATATCCTGGAGATCATACCATCATTCCTTATCAATATACAGAGATCTTCTTCATTCTATTTTACAGCTACATATTACTCCATTGTGTGGATATGCCATCGTTTATTTAACCAAGAGTGGGGAGTCATGCTGATGCTATTAAATAATGAAAACAGACAATTAAAACTATAAAGCAGCCTCCCCCCTCCTCCATGGCCTCCGGTATCAGCTGGAAATATCTCTCTTTACTGTAGAATGTATGGCATCCCATAAGTGTCGTGGATCATGCCTCTGTGATAGCTTTGAACATCCTTCTCTTCTGGTGGTTTGATTCTGCAGTAGATCTGTTAGCGTGGACGTGTATGATGTATATGTGGTGGGTACGTTCCAAATGTTTATCTGGTTGTCTTTTTCAAGCTGATCGCACGTGCCAGCCTGGATACGTAAAATGTATGAATTCAACTGTTTGTATTCCTCATCTTTTCTTGTGTGATGGAGACAACGACTGTGGAGATATGAGTGATGAAAACCCCATTTTCTGCGGTAAGATAAACCTGCTTCTCTTTCTGTAGTTCCAGGGATGCATGTCTTGAGCTAACGCAAAGATACATCGCTTGGGTGTTTCGGCTAATTTCAATTTGTCATCTCAAATTGACCTTGTTATTAGTTTCAGTAGGCAGTTACTTTAGGATGTAATTGTAGGGGCATAAGAAGCCCCTCCTCTCTGTTCCCTGGCTGGATGCCTGACTCCAAATATTTCTTCCAGAGACCAGCTCTAATGCCTAACTTTCTACAATTAAAGGCCTTTTGTCTTCAGGAACTCCAGGCAGAATTTGCACATTGAGCCCTTGTATTTGCTCTCAACACAAGGATGAATAAGAGCAGAACTTTGCTAACTCTCTAGAATCATGGTCTAAGATGGCTAAAAGATTGTGTGTAGGGTGAACTCAGATTTGGTTGTATTGTTGTTTTTGCTTTTAAATAGCATTTATTTTATTTTATGTTATGGCAGAAAACATAGAACCAAGTTTTCTTTTATCTACAATTTGTGATTTCATGTGTCAAAAAAATAGTCTCTTGGTATTTCTAACAAATGCAATTCATTTTTGAATTTCTGGAATTTAGAAAAAAATTCTGGGAAACTGGAGTGGTATTGCTCTCCCATACTCCTCCCTCCCAATGGAAAACTTATACAAAAACTCATTTCCCAGGCCTCAGCCTTCCTTTCTTGGCAACTCGTATCCAGATCAGAGATACAGGCAGGTTATTAGGAACAAGCTTGTGTGTTGCTCATGGGTTTTATCTTCTTTCCCTCCTGCAGTCTCTAAGTCATGTAAGAGCGATGAGTTCCACTGCACGTCTGGATCCTGTATTCCTAGCTTTTGGTTTTGTGATCACGAAAGAGATTGTTCTGACGGCTCTGATGAACCTGACACTTGTGGTAAGAGAGTAAGCAAGCATGAAAAGCATTGTAATGCAGCTGGAGACCCTCTTCAAATATAGACTATGGTTCTGGCTGTGGAATGTTTGCACTTTTTGCTGAAACCACTCAGCAGACATTCATTAAAAACCTGTTCATGCAGGGCACTGGGTGGGTTGTTGATCAGGATGTGGAGGTTGCTGATCGATGCAGATGAAAAGAGATTATGTTGGTGATGCACCTGGTACCTGCCTGGCTTGTAGAACTCAATTAATTGTAATGGACTCTGTCTGAATTGGAATTTCTGAATTTGGCTGAGTTCTGACCCATAAGACTGTGGGAGGATCCAAGAGTGATGGAAATCATCATATACAGGTGGAGGGGGCATATGAGGGGCACACATTTCTTCCTGTTCTGTGTGCCAGCTGAGGAGGTAGGGTCCCATGGCCATCTGAGCTTCCTGAGATGTTCCAAGGACCTTCTAGTTATATTCTTAGAGGCAGTTGTGTGTTGCTTGTGTTTGAAGGCTGCTATTTACCTCTGCAAGTCCTAATCTATATCCATGCACAATTTTTTTTACATAATTTAAAAAATATAAAGGTAAAATCTAATACATTGCTTTTTTATCCATCAATATTGCGGTATAGGGGTCAGCAAACTATGGCCATGGGCTAGCTGCTTGTCTTTATAAATAAAGTTTCATTAGGATGCAGCCACATCCTGGCTATGGCTGCTGTTTTGCTACAATGACAGTGTCAAGTAGGCGCAACAGAGAACATATAGCCTGTAAGCCTAAAATGTATACTGTCTGGTTAAGAGAGAGTTTGCTGACCCCTGTTACAAAGTCTTCATACTCCTGTTTAATGGCTGTGTGATAGTCCATTGAGTGGTTATGTGATCATTGAGTTAACTGCCTCTATTTTAAGCATTTAGATTGCTTTATTTTTTTCTTTATTATAAATATCACTGCAGTAAGTACCATCACATATAAAGCTTTTTTTTGGAGTGGTATTTTCTTTTTAGAAATTTATTTATTTATTTATTTATTTTTGGCTGCGTTGGGTCTTCGTTGCTGCACGCGGGCTTTCTCTAGTTGCGGTGCACGGGCTTCTCACTGTGGTGGCTTCTCTTGTTGCAGAGCACGGGCTCTAGGGCACGCGGGCTTCAGTAGTTGTGGCACACAGGCTCAGTAGTTGTGGCGCACAGGCTCAGTAGTTGTGGCGCATGGGCTTAGTTGCTCCACGGCGATGTGGGATCTTCCCGGATCAGGGCTCAAACCTGTGTCTCCTGCATTGGCAGGCGGATTCCCAACCACTGCGCCACCAGGGAAGTCCCTGGAGGGGTATTTTCTTAACACCATTAGCCTAGTTTTGCAGCTGAATTCAGACTATTTTCTATTCCTATTTTCCCTCAGGTTCAAATTCTGTGGCTAATAGAAAGTGGTATTAGAAGCTCTCTCTCTGCCAATTTCTTTTTCCCCAACACTAAGAGTTTTGAGAAAACAAAGGGCACATAGAGTTTTGAGGATCTGTAAAGGAAATAATTAATAACTGTTAGGTGGGTAGAATAGTCTTAGAGATTGGTTTAACTATATGAACTATTGGTTCAGATATATGAAGAATAAATATAGTTTCCAGACTTCTCCATGGGAACCAAAGTCATAGTAATAGCAATTAGTACCAACTGTCTGACATTTAAATAGATGTAAACACACAATCTAATATGAATGCATTCTCATAATATGCAGAGGTTTTTTTTTCTAGTTTTATTGAGATATAATTGACATACAGCACTGTGTAAGTTTAAGGTATAGAGCATGATTTACATACATCATGAAATGATTACCACAATAAGTTTGGTGAACATCCAATACACAGATATTATTTTAAAGAAATAATAAGATGTGTATAAAAGAGTAAAATCCCCATTCCTTCACCCTCCTACAGTCTCCTCCCTCCCCAGACATAATCACTATTAAGTGTGAATTCTTCTTACCTTTATCTATATATCCTGACATGTAGTTTTTAAAACACAAATGGGATCTTACTACATGTATTTTTTCTGCAATTTCCCCCCCACTTTTTTTTTTTAGCCTAACAATATCTTGTCACTTAGAAAATGCAGCTCTATCTCATTCCTTTGCACTGCTGAATATTGCTGTAATGTATGGGTGTTCCATGTGTTTTTATCCCTTTCCCAACTGATGGATATTTAGGTTGTTTCCATTTTTTCACTATAAGACATAGTGCTAGCATGAACATCCTGCATATGTGGGAAGATTCTTATAGGCTAGATCTCTAGGAGTAGCGTTCCTGTGTCAAAGGGGATATGTTTGTTTCAAAGGCTGTATTGATATGTACTCTTTTCTTACCAGCTTATGAAAGGTCATGTTTCTCCTTACTGTTTCATTGTGCTGTATTTTTAGTGGTTAAAATTAAATTTTCTTTTGCCCTAGGCTAATTTTGAGGGGTCTCTGGGTTTATTGGCATATGACAACTTGATTCGTTGACATGTGGGATATGATTAAAGAACTCTAATTGGTGTTCTAGAAAGCCCATGCTGTGGTAGGCTTCTCTCAAGATTCCTGGACTGCAAACCACTCTTCTCACCAAGAGTGCTTTTTATATTTTTTCAGAGTTTTCTGAGCCAACATGCTTCAGTGATGAGTTCAAGTGTGACAATAACAGGTGCATCCAAGTAGAGTGGGTCTGTGATGGTGATAATGACTGTGGGGACATGAGTGATGAGGATGAAAGACACCACTGTGGTAAGTGCAAACAATCG